>NW_024543097.1:3177500-3497500 GCF_018167655.1 Microtus oregoni | reverse complement strand
GAACAGTCAGTGCTCTTAACCACTGAGCCATATCTCCAGCCCCTTGGGAACTGTTTTTAATCATGCAATAATCTACTTCATTTAACAAGTGACTTTCAAAAGGATAGGATGACCTTGAGAACCTTGGCCTTTTCACATAGCTCTTCTGCATAACTATAGACTTCAGAAATGAGTTTTAGCTGATTCTGACTGAGGAATATTTTCCTTCTAGTTTGTGTTTACTTAAACTTTTTATTAACACATCTAAAATTTTATATTGGGCAAAACGAAGATTTGTCCTTCCAAACTCAGCCTTGGTTGATCAGACTGTTTTGGAACAAATCTGTAGTCATGTTTATGAGCATCTAGCGCTCATGGGCTACCAAGGACTGATTATTGCTGTTGTCTCATGGCACAGAGCAGAAGGCAGCTGACCCTGCACACAGTGTTCCCTACCATCTTTCTTCAATTTGCCAGCTTCTGGCCAAAGATTCCTCCGTGTCCTGGGGGGACTGCCACCCACAAATGCTACTTTCTGATAACAATTCTGCTGCCGTCTCTATGTCACTGGAAAATATCACCAGAATTCTGGATTAACTGCACAAGGCAGAAGGACCTCTGGTCTAGAGTATTCTCTTGGATTTTCACAGCCTTCTGTATTCTGACAGCTCAGTCCGGATGAGCTGCTATGACTAACAAGAAAGAGGAAAGGAGGTGGGGACACATTGTAGCTAACAGAGCCCTCTAGAGCAGCGCCATGATTTGCTTCCTATGAGAGCTACTTGTTAATTTTTTTCAATAAAATCTCTATTAGCTATTTCCCCAAATAAGGACACACACTGAGATATGAGATACACTAATATTACATAATTACAGTAAAAGGATGTTTTTAAAGTGATGAATGTCAAATTATTTTCAATGGAAGCATTCCCCTTTTAAATAAATGTCTGTTAATTAAGAAGCAAGAGTCCCCAGAGCCACTATTTACTCAATATGAATCAAAGTGCTCTCTTCCATTTGTATAAAAGGATCAGGTTGTGCCTGTCCCTGTGCCCTCAAAGTTGCTGGAGAGTTTGTGCCCTGGACGGGAAAGAATCTCTTAGACAATGGATGAAGCCCGCCTGCTTCTTCTCCCAGTAAACCTGCTGTCAGTAGTACACCACACTGCATCTTCAGCAACTCATTGAAAACTTAAGGAACCAAACAGTTCCTTCTTTTCTTGTAGCTTGTCACTCACTAGCTTGTTTTCTTAATTTAACTTTTTTTTAAAAAAAATCTGTTATTTGTTGAACATTAATTTTATTAGGGTTTGAGATAAAGGATCAATAGAACTTTGCCTTGATCCTTTTACACATTAAAGATGAGATTATCATCTAATTTAAATGAATTATGTAGGGTTTATAAAATATACGCATATCTTTTCACATAACTTAAAAGATAGTGATCTATCTTTTGATCTCTTTATGTATCTTAATGTCTCTTTTGAAAAAGAAATAAATGGAAAACACAGAGTAAGGTTTGAAATATAACTGAATGACTTGGAATGAGAAGGGAGGAGCATCTTCCCTGAATATACTGGACCAATGTGAGGAAGGCAATTCCTTACATTCTGATGTGAAACTGAAGCCATGTCTGATTTATTCATCTTCTCACCGTGTGTGACGTGTTCTCTGTAAGGAAGAGACCAAGTGGATCCCCAGACAGATAGGAGGAATCTCTGTGCTTTTCTGCTACAATTCCCACTGAGGAAGAGGAGTCAATAACCCGACCTCAAGCAGACTTTTGGAGTGGGTCAGCTCTGTGAACATCGTAGCCCTTTCTGGGTTAAGAGGATTCTTGGGCACCCTAATGGTTTTAAGTGGGAGTTCAGACACACTGAGAGAAATACAGCTGTCATGAGCAGCTTCCTACTGCATCTCCAGTAGACCATGAATGAAATCCAAGCCCTTGGCCCCAGCAAGTTAGTTACTACACTCTATTTCTTAATCCTTTCCCCCTTTCTCACTACTTGTTAGCCATGGCTCCCTGTCCTAGAACACAGCATCTTTGCCTCTACTTGTGTGCGTTTGCGCATCCTGTTTCCTCTGCCCCACTGTTTTCACCTGTGATCTACCAGTATTTCCTCTCATTTTGGAACTAGAAATACAAGAAAAGAAGGATCCCTTTTCTCTGTCCAGAGGCTGCTGTCCTTACCCTTCCTGGAGGTAATCCACTTGAATTATTTATAAGCTTATTTATTGTATTCTTTTTTCACCCTGCAGTTTGTTCTCTGAAAGGAAGGATTATGTATGTTTCGTCCTCAAGCCTTTGCTCAGAATTCAAAGTGTTTCTGGGACACTGTAGGTGCTCAACAAATATGGCCCAGATGACAGGAAAAGCATAAGTCAGTCCATACAGAATCTTTCAGATGTATAAAGGGTACTGTAAATGACGTTTAAGGAGATTAACTAATAGCAAATTGCTGCTATACACTAATTCCAGTTGCCATTTTCTTTTCACACAATGATTTTGCTTGTTTTCTGTTATTTCAGGTATCAGATCAGAAGGGGGTTGGTTTAATTATGAAAAAGCTTACCACAAAGAAGAGGCGTTGCTTAAAAATCTGGGACTAAAAAAAAAAAAACTGCCTCAGAGCTAACAGCATGTAGTCGAGTAATTTAGTTTTCTGTATTTAGGAAAAATTGAAATGAATCAGATTATGAATTATGACATGATAAATGTTTAGCGATGATGTTATTTATCTTTTACATGGCAAATGATCTCTGAAGAGACAACATGAGGAAAAGCAAATGAAAGAGAAGATGAATCAAATGGCCTTAGGGCATGCAAACTGACAATAAGCCACTGTTGTTCCTCCTCCAAAGATCAGCCAGCCTTTGCGTACATTCAGAGTCTGAAGCAGTGTGATCTAGGGCTTCTCAGCTCACATTCTGAATGAATGTTCTCAGAGCATGCTCTGTTTTGTCAATGAGAACTGAAATGCTGACGTGGTGTTCTGTGTGAAGCAAGTTCATAAATGTGTTCATGGACGGTAGTAGGTCTCAGTGGGGAAGCATCCATGGCTTCTAGTTCACTGCTCTCAGTATCTGTTCATTCATTAACTTCCTGGTTTATTCATTAATTTTTGGTGAGATTTTGCTATGGGGCAGGCCCTCGGGGCAGTCTTGGCAATATAACCATGAGTAAAGCACACAATTTCTGGCCCTTCCCTAAGAAAGTACTGACTCTTGCTGTCTTGGGATTGTATTTGTTATTTCTTTTCAGCTGTAAAAGGATTGTTATTTCGGTCCAACATCTCCACATTAAGCTAACTGCTTATAGTTATTCTAGCAACTTGAACACGGAGTTTTCACGTAGTCGATTTTTCCTTTTATATAATATTGACCATTTTCTTAAGCTTCTGATTTTATATAAAACACGGATTCTATTTTCATTTTTGGGCTTATTTGCTTCTTGACGCTCTGAGTTCACACCAGCCCTGTCTGCGCTACCTGGCACTCGTGTCCCTGGCTGTGGACTGGAGTTTATTGTTTACCCTGCTGGACAGCCTCAACCCTAGAAGGTCAAGAACATACCTTCCTCCACTGCAACTGCCCGTTCTGAGGCTGGCGATGGTGGTGGGGAAGGTGGCAGATGAGCTGTTTCCTCAGCTGCTGCAGATCAAACACAGAGAAGTGAGACAGAACAGTTAATTCTCTCAGTCCTGTGGTCCTCCAATCTGCAAACAGATTCCTAAGAAGCTCTTATCTTTACCTGATTTACCTGGTGACAACTTAGAAGATTAACATTTCGTATTTATAAAAAGCCTTTTCTGCATAAAAATGAGTTGGAAACAAATGAAAGAAAGTTCTATTGTATTTCTAAAAAAAAAAAGCCAAGAGGTGGTGGCGCATGCCTTTAATCCCAGCACTCGGGAGGCAGAGATAGGCGGATCTCTGTGAGTTCGAGGCCAGCCTGGTCTACAAGAGCTAGTTCCAGGACAGGAACCAAAAAGCTACAGAGAAACCCTGTCTCAAAAAACCAAAAAAAAAAAAAAAAAAAAAAAAAAAAAAAATCCAAGTTAAATTTGTAACTTCATTTAGCCCTGAGATACTACATTATAATACACCCAGGCAAGCATTTTGTTTGGGATTAGAATTGTCTAATCAAAAACAACAAACTTTTGAATGTTCTGCAAAGTCTATAAACAAATATTATCTTGATCATTCATAGTCACATTGCTTGATAAACATTTTAAAAGAGACTTCACCTCCAGTCTAGGTTAAACTTCCTTTATCTTTCACTGTCAGAAAGGAAGAGTGTGGTGGCCAGCCGACAAGCTCCACCCACCCAGTGGGGGCTGGGCCACTTCCTGGTTTGGGTATCACCGTGAATTAGCATATTGGGCAGGGCTCTGAACCGCCTCTGACTTCCTCCTAGACACTTACCTTCCTCGTGACCTTTCTATGCAGGGAAGGAGCTTCAAAGGCAATAGTTCTCGATGAATGCCAGTGGCTGGTCTATTCCATACATTACATGAACTCAAGTTTTATGATATAGTTGTACCTTAGAGGTGGCTTTGTGACATCAGGTGTTCAGCTCCTAACTCTGAGATTTGTGCCATGTATTTTTAAGATTTAAAATTTTGAAACTTGAATTTTATTTCAAAGAAACAAAGAACTGGAGTGGATGATAGATTAAAGGTTAACATTTTAAATTAGGTATTTTTTTTTCCAATTCTGTTCATGAGAAAGAAAGCCCTTGATATTAAAACACTCAGAATGATACATATTGACTATATTCTAAACTCTTAATCTGGAAAAGGAAAATATTCTTATTCTTGATTTTTAGTAGACATTTCAAGGATTCTTAATCAGGAAAAAATATTAAGGATACACTGAGCTATAAAATAGGAAAAAAAATTTTAGGATTTAGAAGCCATGCCTTTTGGCAGATTGGGCATATGTGTGTAGGAAATAGATAGACTGAATCCTAGAAAGTCTCCTTCCATCTATACATATATATCTCTCTACTTACCCACTTATCTAGGGTCTATCCCCTCTCTATTATCTAACTAATATATATATATTATATATATAAATTATAGTTGTTTAACTATATATATGTCTCAGTCTATCCACTTAGCTATATATGTATCTATTAATCATCTATGTAGCTGTAATTTATCTTTGCATCTATTACCTATCTATCATTTATTATTAATGTATTCATGTATCAACACACATATCTGTATATCTCTGTGCAGGGCAGCAAGCCTTTGGCTGAGAGCCCTCCTCAGCAATTATGTGTTGCATGGCTCTGTGGCACTGAAGGGCATTTATGACCATCGGAAAGGGCAAGGCTACTGAAGTGCCCTTAGGTGAGCTACATGGTCAATTCTCAAACCATAAGGTAAGTCTCTCCTATGTGATTCAAGTCACTGATGACTCTAACAAAGCTCTAGCTACTGGTTTCATGTAGTTGAACCCATAAGGAAAGATAGTCATTTCTAATGGAAGCTTCAGCTTACTTCATGTACATGGAGCCATAAAATCCTGATTTAATAAACAAAAAAGGGTTATCATGTCTAACAACAAATGTATTACCCTAAAACCTATCAATACAACTCAGTGAACCCATGAGGGGGTGAAAACAAGTCCTCCTTCTTCTGGTAGAGGTGGTAGGTGACTGCCTTATAGACGAGGTATGTACAAAGTTAAATAAATGCTGTGACGTAGTAGACTCTATGCTGTGACAAGGGGCAGCACATGCTTGTCCCGACCGAGGCTTTCGTATTTACCTAATGGCAGAGATGCGGATTGGTCTTTCTGTTGGGCTTCTTTTTCTTGTTCACCTTTCAGGACAGCTACAGCTTCAGCTGTGACTACTTGAACTATCCTCGCAGACACTTCTTCTGCAAATATACAGGAACAAAAGATCATATAGTGACCAGAAGTCCAACCGGAGAGCGTCAAGAATTGATCAACAGTATTTAAAAAGAACAACTTTAGGATTTGGGGATTCTCAGACGCATTAATTGTTCAAGGCAAGTCTAGCATTTAAAAGTCATCAGTTGAGGATGCTTCTTGAACTCCAGTGTTTTATGGAAAACTGGGAGCAAGAAAGGTAGTACAGACACAGCAGACATTGGGACAACATGATCCTTGTCTTCTAGATCATTCTTGAATCTTCTTATTAGCACTGATGCAACATTTAGTATCCTTCAGCAGCATTTAGCACACCACAGAGGGAACTGTGCTGAGAGATATGTGATTACCTATCTGGTAAACATCAACAGTCCTGGGTAATTTCTTTTGATACCCACACAATTCTTGAGGCCATTCTCACCAAGTTTTGGGCTAGACTGGATACTTAACACAGTTCGAATATTTTTTTTCTTTGCAAAAGGGTAGAAAACGAATATAAAAGTTTTTGTTCATGTTAGTCACACAAATTAGAAATAAACCATACTCCACACTATGATTGCCAACTTTAAAAAGGCACAGTTACTTTATATACTTTGTAAGAATTTGACACATTTTAGAAGAGTATCATTTAAACTGGAGTCCTAAGTACTTGAGCATTAATTAACTTTCTATCATCTACAACATTTTTATATGAGTTGAAGCTCTTTTTATTGAGAAAATATTAATAAAAAGCACAATTATCATTAGCTTATGTGACAAAATTATAATTAAGCCTTGTTACAATATTTCAATCTTTTGTGCAGGACTGCATGTTGGTATCAACCAAAAATTACTTTAATTGTTTATAACATAATAGAACTTGAGACATGCAGAATGGATTCATACAAAATAGACAAAATGGCATTGTGGGCATTTTATAAAGGAATTTTAAAACAGTCCAAGTAGAGACAAGGAAGCAGAGAATTGAAGGCATGCATGCCCCTGGTCCATGTCACCAGATTCACGCTTCACAAACACACTGTAACACATTATCATGTTTCATTGGTGACCAGAAACTTAGTTTCTATTTATTTTGGAAAAGAAATCCTAAGAGATTTGAATTTTTTATTTTTGTTTTGGGGAAAGCTAATTTAGAAATGTACTTTTGGTTTCCAGTGAACATAACTTATGAATGAGGTGACTTTATTTTTGGACACGTTTAGTATATTTGTCAGAAAATAATTTTAACATGATCTTGGAAGGCTTGTTAAACTTTCATATTTCTTAAAAAGTTTATCAGGAGCTGGATATGTAGTGATACAGTGTTTGCCTTGTATGCATAAGACTTTGGGTTCAAGTCCCAGCATCCATTTTTGATTTAAAAAATTCTATTTTAAGACTAATCAGATAACATACGAGGAAGCCAAGTTCATATTGGGTTAACTAATGTGTTATGGTTGTTTGGAATAATAAAATTATTAAATCTTTTCAAATAGAAAATTATATGCCTTCTATTCAAAACTTCACTGTATTTGGAAACATGACCCTGACCAGGAGCTTGGGGGTTTCATATGGTTCAGTGAATTTATAATCTTCCTTGAAAGAGGCAAAGTAATTTATCAACAAGATATTAATGGTAGTTTTCCCTACGAAGCAAGAGATTTTTTTTTATTTCCCCAGCAGAAATGTAATTAGATCTCTCCTGGGTGAATTCTGCATCCCCATTGCCTGGCTCTTGGGATAGGAGCAAATTCACTCAGGGCTTGGGTTAGCTCACGGATAATTAAGAATAAATGTACCAAAGAAACACAAATGATCAAGTATGACAATCATAGAATCAAACTAATAAAAGTGAAATTATAAAGACTCTTGTCTTATATATATGCTCATTGTTTTTATATATTTAATCATGTATGACATCTTTCATTCATCCTACGTATATCTCTATTGCTTCCATCCATCTATCCACTCACCCACCCACACACAAACCATATTTTTTACCTTTTTAAGGGGTAACTATCCTTTAGGATAAGTTTTTAAGGAACTATTGAGATCTTAGTTCAGTGGAATATGGTTCTGTACTGAAGGATTTCTACCATCTAGTTATTTTATCCTGATAAATTCACTAGAACTCATTGTGCTTCTCACAAAATGGAACAAGGAATAGCCTTTGGTGCATGGGATGATGTGGGATCTCAGCTAGGTAGTTACATAATACGTAACAGACAGCATGCCAAGAATCCTTGATGAAAGAGATGTCCAGATGGTTCTTACCACTTCAATATCTCACTAGCAGCCATGGCAGTATATTCTGAGAAACTAGTCCCACCAGGCTAGCATTATTATGACTATCTCTTGATACCATAACTCATTGTTGTTAATATTTGTGTCTATAATGATGGTCAGAAGAAGTATTTTTCAAAGACAAAGTTTTGAAGGAAGAAAACACTCTTTTTTCTCTTTCTCATTTCTTTTTCTTTCTCCCCCCCTCTTTCTCTCTCTCTTTCTTTCTAATTTTTGCTCTCAAACTTGGTTGCATAAATTCTGGGGCCCCAACTATTCAGAATGCCTATCATCAAGTCCAACTCTGGACTATGACCTAGATGGAGTGCCAAGGAGCTAGCTGGCCTGAAAGCTCACTAGAACAATCAGCAGCAGGACATCTCCTGTAGGTAAGAGAGCAAAAGACATTTTTTTCACTGTTTGTTTTATCCACCTTCTCTTTTTCTTTTTCAAATACATACACAATTTATGACTAGAAATTGACTATTGAGAGGATTAAAAATGTATTATACATAAATTAATTATCAACATTACACAATTGAAAGGTAATATTGACTACTATAGTTGAGAGTTTAATACTGCTTATTGTTGACTATTGGATAGTATGAGAATACATGACATAAAGATAGAGGATGAGAACCGTAGAGACAGGTCATCAGTTAGGGAAATATTTGGAATACCTCCTTGCTTCAATGCCTGGCACTGGCTACCAGATACTGTGTCAGGCTTTTGTCTCTTACAAAGGGGGGTGTCTCAATTAACCTAGCACCACTGTGCTACCATACAGCTCAGCACTTACAGCTGCTCCAGGCCCTTGTCGTCCTCCTGCAGACTACCCACACCACACCGTCCCGAGGACCTTGTTGTTTTTGTCTTCATCATGGCAGAATTTTAAAGGCAGGCCCAGGATCTGGGCATGGTGCATCTTCATACTATGGTTACTGTGATATTAGCCCACTAAAACCCAATTAATTAATAAAATTGATGGGGCTGACAACCTTTCAACAGCTCTGAAAATTCTAGGCTGCATCTTGAGTGAAGATGGAGCATTATTGGTAGACCCAGTAAGTGTTGAATGTGCAGCCCGTGGGTCTGGATCAGGACCAGCTGTGCCTCCTCGAACATGCAATGGTTCACCAGTTAGACTGTGAGCACAAAATCCAGGCAAATCGGCATATGCCCAGACACATATTTTTGTTGATTTCTCGCAGCTTGTTAAAAGTGAACCAAGATGCATTGACAGTAAATTCAACCATATGGCTATAAAAACCACTAAATGTTTCTTCTTTGAAGAGTCGTGGGTACAATAATGGTGTGTTAAAAGAAATGACAAATCAGTCTACCGTACACTTGGTGAAAAAGGAAAACAAAACAATTTAAGACAGAATGCTCCTGTCAAGAAGGTTTTTCTCAGTAGGGTACAAAATGGTTGCCTAGGAGACCAATGTTAATTGCTGCTGCTGTTGGAATCTAGTCAACAAGGAGAGCACTGTGTAGTTCGCAGTGCTCTGCTAAACAAACACCCTCCATAAATTCACGAAGAAGGAAAAAACGAAAATTCCTTGCTTCTTGCTTAATTTGGAGACTAAATGGCTCCTATGAAAGCATTTCCTTGAATCCACTAGTCATGAAAGCATTGAAAGAACAGATTGTTGGACAGTTTTGTTTGTTTGCTTTCCTTGCATCTTTGCATTAATTAAGGAACCGGGCATTGACACAGCCCACCCTTCAGACCTCTGCTGATGCACAGTGTCACCATGGCAACACTGCAGCCCCACAGCTTTGCTCAGCAGCCTTTCTTCTGAATATTTCTTCTAAGATCAAAACAAGGCTCCACCTATTCAAGAGGGCAAGTACATTGAAAGTAGAGTCAACTTATAAAGACAGACATTTAAGAAAAGAGATCAGAGTTCAATTTTTTGGTTTTTGTTTTCTGGAAGGGGTTCATTTTGTGTCATTCCTGGGAGAGACAAAAATGTTTCTCCCCTGCACACAATTGTTTTTGAAGTCCAAGGTAATCTTATGGAAGGACATGTTTTGTTTGTCTTCACTCTTATGTTCCAAAAGTGGCCACAGATTATTGACTGATTCTTCTATGACCCCTCATAAAGCCTCCCTTTTGATAGCCACGTCCAAATCAGTAAGGATTGTGGTTATAGAAAGATTTCCTTTTCTCTTTTCAAAAAAATATTTTAAAATTATGTGTATGAAAAAATTTCATGTATGTGTCTATTTCTACATGTGGATATGTGCAAGTGATGGTTTGGATCTCCTGGAGCTGGAATTAGAGTCAGTTGTGAGCCATCTGGTTAGATGCTGGGATTTGAACTCAGGTTCTCTGTAAGAGCAGCACACATCTGATGGAGGAAGGTCATTGGCTAATAAAGGCACTGCCCTGGCCCATTTTATTGGTTAGAGGATAGGTGGGAGGAGTAAACAGAACAGAACGCTGGGAGGAAGAGGAAGTGAGGTCAGAGACGCGACAGCTCTCCTCTCCGGAGCAGACGCCTGAGAGAGACGCCATGCCCCGCTCCCGGGATGAAGCTCTGACCCAGGATGGACATGGGCTAGAATCTTCCTGGTAAGCGCACCTTGGGGTGCCATACACAGATGATTAGACATGGGCTAAATTAATATGTGAGAATTAGCCTAGAAGAGAATGGGCCAAACAGTGTTTAAAAGAATACAGTGTCCGTGTAATTATTTCGGGGCATAAGCTAGCCGGGTAGGCGGCCGGGGTGTTGGGGACGCAGCCCCGCCGCCGCCCTTATTACTACACACATCATACTCTTAATTGCTGAGTCATTGGTCTACCCCTCCCCACTCTCTCTATTCCTACCTCAATTTATATGTTCAAAGCCATCATCCTACCTAGAGTATACCTTGGCATACTCAAATGAATTCTTTAGAGATTTAACTGGGCTGCCCTGATTTTCAAATTTGGTTAAGGAGAAAGGTATAACAAATTAAGATAAATAGCAGTGAGGGAAGACCACAGCCTGATGGTAATGCATTGAGTTAAAAGTAATTAGACAAGCGTAGATCAGAAACAACACCTTTTGGAAATTTTTTTTTTAAAAAACTCCAGCTGATTATTACAAATGTCTTGAATAGGCAAACGGTTTTTTTAATTAATTAATTAATCATGTATACAATATTCTGTCTGTGTGTATGTCTGTAGGCCAGAAGAGGGCACCAGACCTCATTACAGATGGTTGTGAGCCACCATGTGGTTGCTGGGAATTGAACTCAGGACCTTTGGAAGAGCCGGCAAAATGCTCTTCACCACTGAGCCATCTCTCCAGCACCCCCTTTTGGAAAATTTTATTTCTAAATTTAGTATCCAAGATAGAAACAGAAGGGAAAATATTTAAGTAAAAGACACATAGTTAAGTGAATATGGTCCCAGCCTAGATTTATACTTACACTTTCTAGTTTAAGGTTTGGGGCTGATTTCTAGTCTTATTGTACATATACATATTTATGCTGCTACCTGTAGTTTATATAATAGAAACGTGATAATTAAGTAAAGTATAATATTTTACTCATCCAAAAAATTGGGTAAACATAAAATTAATGAAGAATTTACTTCTTGAAAATTTCAAACAGCTTTTATCACAACTAATTAAATATAATCATTTTTAGCATTGGGGGAATGATAACACCAAATGAGGGATTTAAATGTTCTATGTCATATCTTATTAAAAATGCACTATTCTTTGCAGACTTTTGAAAACTTGTAGTGTCTTCTCTGCTAGATCTTGAAACATACTATGCTGTCAAATGACTGAATTATAAAACATTATTAGAAACATTAATGTGAAGATAAATTATTGGTAAAACAATGAGAGCTTGAATAAATCTACCCTTAAAAAGAATAACTGTGGGATACACGGAACATATATGTGTATGCATGCAAGTGCCCATCTGTGTGTGTGAGCACTGAACTATGTAGGACTTCCTTCCAGCTTTAAAGGGCTCATCTCAATGTTGTAATTAAGACTATCTCAATGTTATAATAAAATAATTTCTAAATTATCGCATCATAGTTGTATAACTAATTTTTCCATTGGATCTGGTGCAGAGTGAGACCGGGAGTGAAGGTGGGCTTTCATGTCATGAAGGAAGTAGTGTTTCTGCAGCTACAAAATGCAGAAATGACTGGGGGCAACAATATGATAACAAAGGGAACAAATATAATTTCTTCTATATCAGAAATAGTCTTTACTAGTTACCTATGTTATGCTTATAGCCTTTTCTATCATAACCAGTGTTATTGTTTTATGGTTTGCACCATAAAGTTAGTGAACACTTGCTTCCTTTCTCTTGCTTATCCTCAGCATGACTTGATCAAGTTATGGAAGCTCTTATATAATTTAAGAATCCCTATATATAAAAATTACTTTGTTCACTCAGTCATCATACAGAGAAGGCAACATGACTTCTGCATAAGTGCAGTTTGATTAAATGTCCAGTCATAACACAATTTCTGAGAATGAATTTGCCATTCTCAGCAGCAACATCAGCTTTGCCTCATGAGTTACAGACTAAGCAGGTGATTGTCTATATTCTAACCACACATTTTAGACACAGTAACTGTATAAAATATTTTCTTTGTTCTAGCACTTGAAAGGATTTTAGTATATGTTACTTGTAGTATATCTTTATATTTTTCAAAATCTAATGACATATGTACATATAACCACTGTTCACAGTCTTAAAAACTACCATAAAATTAGAAGAATTGAAATACTGATGGTAGAAAAGCATGAGAGGAATATACCTCTATTATTAATAGTATAATAAAATAAAAGTTCAGCCACAGCACAATGTAAGTGGATACCTTCACTGGAAACTTCCAGACAAGTACAACTGATGAACAATAAACACATTCTGCTAGGACCAACCAATTAGTAGCAAAATGGAATGACTTTCCAAGAGCATAGTTCTAAGTAGGAAAAGAAATGCAGTGTTCAATATCGCCTTTATAGTTGATATAATCATAAAAATAAAAAGAAAAGCCTTTGATGATTTCTAAAATTTTTTGTGAAAAATATTCTAAAGCAATGATTAATTTTCATGGACTGATGAAAGTATCTCTCCAACTGTAAGATTTATGGGAGATATGTAAGAAACAAGCAGTAGTAGTCCAAAAAAAAATCTGTACAAACTTACGAATGTCATAAAATATACCCAGGGGAGCCACTTAAATAAAAGTTTGCAGAGATGACTTTGCTTCAATGTTGTTTACTTTTTTCAATCTCTATTAGTATTTAGGTATATTTCAATTTCTATTACTGCATTTATCCTCTGACTAGGAGCCTAGCAGAGAGAGAAGGGTGCATGCACTTTGATGGAGTAGTAGAGTAAGGATGGAAGATAATTGGCCATCAGGGTGGGCATGCTGTAGGGAAAGGTGAGCAGGCTTTGTAAGAGGGAAGTGGGTGAGCAGCATCATATGGGCTCGTTGATCACTGACAACTTAAAGGAAAGGGAATGGAGAAAGCTATCAGAAAAGTGCTCAAGGCAGGTTTGGTTTCCTTCTCAACTTTGCTTAGGGCAGGAGAAAGAGGCTGTTGTAGCATATGCTGTACTCTAAAATCACAGACAGAGATTGATTTAGTAAGGGGATCAGAAGCCTATGGAAGACGTTTATAGAGCTTCCTGAAAACATGGAAACTCAGATTTCCCATGAAATCCTACAACTTTCGTACGAAAATATCATTGATAACCGGTTCCTGTTTCTAAGAGTATACCTAAGCCTGCCTGGTTTCTCTACCTTGAAGAACCACTGATCCCCAGCGTCTACAGCCACCTTCCATCCCTCCGAAGTGTTTTACATGAATTGGTAGTGTGGGGTTACTGTTTTACAGAAAAGGTAAAGCAGAAACACTCCTAAGGACCCACCTCACCTTTGCTCCCTTTTTTTTCAATTTTTCATTATGTAACGGGGAAAAGTAACATGAAACAAAGGTGGAATGACTTGGTTCAACAAAATTTATATACTAACTGGTGACTCATCTGAAAATCTGTAGACCATAGTGGAAGGAATATCTCGATGTTGTAATTAAGACTATCTCAATGTTTTAATAAAATCATTTCTAAATTATCATATCATAATTGGTTAACTGTTTTTTCCATTGGATCTGGTAAAGACTCAGACCCTGTGCTTCTGTAGAGGTTCACTATCCCTTCTGTCACTCCAGAGAATTGAGGCACAGAGGACTCGGAACATTTCCCCTTAGTGAAGACAAGCTCAATATTTTCTCAATGTAATTTATAAAGGAGGATTCATTTTTAAATTTGTGAACTGATACTGGTCATAAAATGTGCATTCACCTTTGACACCAACAGCCAAGTTCTTGAGCATAATCCCAAATGTACTTGATTCCGATGTACAAATTAAATGTGGGCCAGTGAGAACTGAATACTTTCTTACACTGTGTTGACAGGTCATTGCATGGAAACGGGATGACTGTTAGCCCAACTAAATGAACTTGCCCTCCTAAACAATGATTTTCATAGTGGTGACATTATGGGTTGCAATGTAATCATTTGTTTCCTATAATAATAAGGACTTAGAAGAGTTAGAGAAGATATGGCCCAAAGACAATATCTAACACGCTTTATGATACTGTTTGAGCATAGTGCCTTTTTTCATTTTTTTTTTTTGAGGAAAAGGTCAATTTTCACAGCTCATTGGTGTCTATCCATAGTCCCCGTGTCAATGAAAGACAAAAAAGGGGTGGGGAGAAAGAAAAGCTAAGAAGTTTTACATCTCAACACGGGTGTCATCTTTCAGAACAGCACCAAGAACAGCAAGTGCAGTCTAGTGGGATTTATTTTTCAGTCCTGGGGATTAAACCCAGGCTCTCACACATCCAGGCAGTGAGACTTCACTGGGATCCATTCCAATCCTCATCCAGTCTTTTCAATGTTTCAGGGCTTTGCTCCATTTTTAAAGGAAGAGGACCATTTGGTCATGTAAATAAAACACGCTCCAAGGAGAACACATATTCGGTCAATTCTTTGACCTTCTTTGCTGCTTATAAAGGAAACAGGTATTTGTAATTCAACTTATGCAAAAAGAAAAGAAATGATACATCGCAGGAAGCCCTTTTTAAACAATGAGTTAAAATAAATCCATCATTAAAAAAACCCCACATTTTCCTAGGACTGGGATGTAGGTCAACAGAAAAGAGGTTGCTTATAAGAACAAGGTCCTAGGTACAATGGTCAGTCCTGTCTACAAGCAAAACTTATTTTTCCTATAGTCCATTTATAATTTCCCTATTTCAATATAGAAGTACTGTGTACTATCTAAACCCTTACCATTTGCAAGTCATTTCATAGACCCAGAGATGAAACAGGGAAAATGGACGTCTCTCAGTTTTTGCTGAGATGACTTTCAAAATCAGGCTATTAGCTTTCAATGTCAGTATCACTACACTGCTCTAAGTGAGTACAGTTAAGACCATGATGGAGAACACACAACGTGATTCAAGGCTCAGATCGACCTTTTGTCAGGATTGGGATTTGCTGTGTTCTTGACCCATAACAACAAATCAGTCTTTACCTTACAACCAGAGGATCCAAAAAACTTGCATGTCTGTGTTTCCATCTCAAGCTATTTTTGGGAAATTTCCAATCCAGGTCAATGTTACATTGAGTTTAATTTTGTAAAAATGAAAATAGAGAGCTACTGGGCATCTGTATGATTCCTATCTGTTAGAATTTTATGTCTCTCAGGAGTTTGCTGATCTTAACTTTTCATATTATTTCCCACTTGGCAGTTATCAAGCAGCTGTCTCTGATTAGATGTTACATATTTTCGCTATTCCCAACCCTCTAACCCTAACCCCCATTATTAGAGAAAGTCCCTTCTGGCAGCATTTCCCCCACAAAGCATTATAGAGGTACTTTTAAATGTTTTTCTGCTGTAACCAACAGCTCTCTCATCTTCACAATGAATCCAGCCTCGTCTCAAAGATTCTCAATTTATTCTTTCATCGCCAGTATATTGTTCTGATTCAGCCTTTCCCACGAATTCATTACTCACACTGCAGTATCCTTTTTGGAGCACAATTTTGTCTATGTGATTCTCATTCTTAACTCTACACATGGATTCTCAATCTCTTTCTGTATTAACTAGAATATTTATTAGCACCTACACCAGGAAATAGAGTAATATATGTCAAACGAAAAGAGAAAAGCAGAGTACAAATTCGAACATTTACAATCTTGGAATAAAAACTAGTTAATAGATAACCTCAGTAGAAGGGCACCTGAAGGGTGCTCTTAGCAACATATAACCATAGTCCATACAGGTGTTTCTGAAAGCCTCACCGGAGAATGAGAACACAGCAGCTTTCTGCCATCATAGACTGGCATGGTACCATGCAACTGTGATACAAAAAGAAGGTTTTTAGTCCATTGAGAAGGCTGATCATTCAGGCTGGAGAAGCCTGTAAAGAAAGGCAGAACACATTTGCCAGTCCAGCCCTGATCTGCACTTCCTATTTAGACTCAAGTCTGATATTCAGGATGCTCTACTATCGATGATTTTTTTCCTGGAGTTTAGATCCTCTCTACCTTATCTACCTAAGTTTAATGCTTTGTGAAATTTTGAGTATCCTCGCAATACATTTTAAATATTGACATTTTGCTTTCATATTTGTATTCTAGTAAGCACCTAGCATTTGCATAATGGTTAAAAGTTGAAGGAGAGCCCAAAGCACACACTGTTTTTTTTTTTAAGGTCCTAACTGTATTTTTTATGAGTGTAGTTGAACAGTGTGGCTCATTTTCTGACAGTTGCTGCATAGTGAGCTGGTAGCATGCAGGTCAGCCTTTTCTCCCGGGATTCACACGCCTGGTCAGATAAGACTAACAGAACCAGGGTTGTAAAGCGGCGCCAGTTGTTCTGTTCTCTGCTTCTGCTATGAATTTACATCTTCCCCCGAGAGCAGGTGCAAATGCTCTTTGTAATGTGCTAAGGAGCAATGAAGCATGAAGGTGCCAGGAGGAAGGAAAGAGCTCTACACACTAAAGCAGAAAATCAGTGTATCTAGGTAGCTTGTGGAAAAAAGAGGGGAGTGTCGACTGAGAAATATTCCCCTTTCCAACTGCAACAAAAGAAAACTAAAGCCCAGATACTTGTCATTAAGTGCCAGATACTTCTGATAAAAACTAGCAATATTGCCAAAGTATGTATGTGTATATATATATATATACATATATTTATATATTTATGAATGCATGGACATGCACATATATTCCACTATAAAGTTTAAACAATACATTATTGCTTGATGATTCATAAATTCTTAAGATACCTGGAAAATTATTGTTGAAAATACTACATTTCTTTCTTTTCCAATCTCTCTCTCCTTCCCTCCCTCCCTCCCTCTCTATGTCCTTTTTTTTTTTTTTTTTGGTTCGTGAGGAAAGAATACTTACAAATAGAGGGAATATCAAAAGGTCTTCTATACTATTAATCAAATAAAAGGCTCACCATAGTCTAAAAATGAATCTCAGAAGAGCCACTTCCTTTACTTATTATTTTCCCATATTCATTTTAAATGAAAAAGATCTTATGAACTGAAAAGAATTTTTCTTTAAATGGAGATTTTTCTTAACCCTCAGAGATTGGAAAGCAATGAAAGAAATCACAATGAGAAAAGGCAACAGCAAATTAGAAAGGAGAAAACACAATAATACTTTAGAAAATACAGAATAGGGGAAAGTTTCAAAAATATAAAATATAATTAAATTATACTTATATTTAATACAATATATGTATGGGTGTATGTATGTGTGAGCATGTGTGTATATGTATGTATATGTGTGTGTGAATGTGTACATGTGTGGTGTGTGTTGTATGTGTGTATGTAGAGCTTTGCTTATCACAACTCCAAAGTCTATAGGTATTTAAAATTCCAAAAAAGAAAATAATATTCCAATTTGTTGAGTCATTGGGTTTGATAAAAGCAGTTTTGAGAAACTGATTTTTCTAACATTTTGATTCAGAATTACTGGCTTAAGACAATGTCATCTCCCTCTGACTGAGAAGCAAACATCATGGGATAAGCACCATGCAACTGCATATTTAAATGAGAAACTTTTTTCAGTGCGCATCCTTTCCTCTATTTTGAAAGCCATCGAAAGATCTAGCTGGGATTACCTGGTATATAGAAGCCCATCCTTTTCCGGAAGCAAGAGTCAGCATTCTTTATGATCCTGTCCATGTAAACTGGGCCGGATAGGCTCAGACCCAGTAGGCATCAACACAACAAGCCACATAGTATGACAGAAATGAACACCCACACCCAATTCATCTGCTAGAGACCACAGCGGACAAAGCAAACAATATATACAAACCTTGTAGAACTGTCTTAATTTAAAAAAAAAAAAATCTCTCTCCCATTCTTTCCAGCCCAAATGCCTAACCTTCATGAGGTCCCCATTTTCTGGCTTCATTCACCGGTGCCGACAGGCCTGGCGCTTTGCAGTAAGGCTGTGTGTTTTTCTGCAGATCCACCCTTGAATGCTAAGTAACTGCTCTGCACACGCCTCTCTCTGCGGAGCTCAGGGAAATGGCAGCCAGAGCAATGAGTGGTTGGCATGGCAACAAGAAGAAGAAAATCTGCAGCCTTTTGTATTGTTAGAACTGCTTGTTTATTCGCCTCAGGGACTGATGAGGATAGCTTTAGTCATTTTGCTGGAGAAATGGCACTGCACTATTTGGCTCTGTATAATTAATATAGTATATGCCATAGATCGTATTTTAGAAGGGATCTCAATTTAGAAATGGAGGCAGGGAGGATGGGGGTAACAAAAAGCAGGCTTCACTTTTCTAAGATATCAAAGGGAGAACAGAGAGAACGTTAGAGCTATCTGCGGCTTTCATATGAGTGATGCCAACCTTGCCCCTCATCACGCTATTATGTACTTTCCAGCTTCAATATGTAATCTTTGCAACAATAAATGTATTGCCTGGGTCTGTCTGTCATGGGGTTGCTTGAGTGTTGGGGATGTTAAAATATAGGGAAGGCTATGCTATCTCCTTGGTAGGGGGCAGATCTAGAAATATAGACATGCCAGGAAAAAAGGCATCGTAGAAAATAGTTAGGAGAAAGGTAAAGCAATACCCTTCGATTTTTATATTTACCCTAAGTGATATCCAAAAAAGAATCATTTCATTCCATGACTTGTTTTGTCCCTATCAACATTCAAACACCATGCCTGAGGTCAGTTGACGTCACCAAAGTCTGCTTTGGATCACTTGCATATATTGACACCTATAAAAGTCTGTTTCTTCTTTTCCTCCTTTCTTTCTCCACTTTGGAGGAAATTGAGAATCACACTTAGGATTTTATGCCATGGACTCGGAGTTTACCTGTGAGTTATGTAAGAGAAATGCAGATGTTGCCTGCCATGGAAGACTGTTGCGAGGGGCGGTAGACTAGTTGCCTTCTACAAGGCAGGAAGCCTGGACCCTGTTAGCAAATGCTCTTAGAGGTTGACTACACTTGAGTAGGGTTAGACGAGAAGGCTCGTCTTCTAGATTCCTTCCAAATAACCATTGTATTATTTGAAACAATGGCAAGGGAATGGCCAGGTTCCAGTAATGTTTTCCAACAAAAGACAAATGCTAATATTTACAAGATTAATTCTGAAAGCCAAGAAAAATAACCTCAATCTAAAGAAATCTTGAAAGCCTCGACAGTCAGTGGCCTGCTTAGAAGGTAAATAAATGATAAAGTATACACAACATTTACATGTCTTTTCTTGGGGAACAGACTGCTCAGAATGAAACCAGGTTTCACAGGGTTCCTGGCCCTTGGGTTCTTCATCCAACACCCTCATCTTCTAAACGTGCATCTCTGAATAACTCTTTTAAGTAGTCTGTGCCCTAATTTTCTCATTTGAAAATGAAAACATGAATGACAGATACCTCTGTGGATATCTCAAAATGGCATAATGTGATCAAAGTAGTGTACAAACTGGAGAGCCATGTGGAAACTGTGATGCTATACAAATTTCCAAGTTGTGGTTCTAAGTACACAATTATCCTTGATGGTGGAAAGATCCCTGTAACATCAACACATTGTTCAGGTCCTTACATAAAATGCCATGTTTGCTTGAAGCCTCTGAAATCCTCCTATATGCTTTAAATCATCTCTAGACTGTGTATATTACTGGATACAGTGTAAAAATTCTATGTTAATAATGAATATACTGCATTGCATAAGGGACAATGAATAGCAGAAATACCCTTATCCTCTCCAAACACAATTTCTTTCAAGTTCATTTAATTCACAGTTGCCTCTGCCCATGGATGTCAAGAAGGACAAGGAGAGCAGGCTCCAGGTTTTCAAGCAACCCTTGAGGAATGAAAAGGAGCCGGAAAACTTTTCTATCTCTGGACAGGTAATAGTGCTCAGAGCAAGGTGAGCAATGCAGAGTCAATACTTTGCAGATCTAAAATTATTTCATAATTAGATGCAGTGAGGGTAATATTCTGTGCCTTAGATATCAGGACACCAAATGAAGTGACAGTCATTTGCATTGCCAAGTCACAAACATACTATGGAAACCATGTCTCCACAGCCTTAAATGTCACTTGAAAGGTAACTTCAAACTTCCACTTCTCATCATGTTCTCATCAAAGTATTATAGATTTTAGATACAAAGAATTATAGATTTTTATAGATACAAATCAACCCTTTTGTCTTTTTGCAAGTTACCTCATGCTATCTTAATATGAATTATAATAAAACTTTGAGCCTTGCTCTTGCATAAGAAACTTATGGATGATGTGTCTTATTGTCATTCTGATTCAAAACTCCATGGGGGTCAAAATGTATTTCACTGCTTTCTTCAATAAAATGCAAAAGAAAGGAAGGGATTATCACAAGACATTTTTTTTTTCTTCTCAATTACACTTTGGAAAACAATTTTAAAAGACAAAAACTACCTTTTGGTTAGGCAGCTTGATTCTGAATACCTTCACATGTTTTCACATGATCCTGTGTGTCCTTTAAAAAGGACAGAGAAATAAAGCATCAACATTAGAGTTGAGAAAATAATTCCACCCATCTTTCTATGGGCTCGCTTTATGCTGTATGGCAGGAAGCATCTAGGCAAATGTAAAGAAATACAATTAAAATATCATTGCCTTCTAACACATCCTGCTTTCCAATTCTGGTCTCAGTGCACAAGAACAAAGAGAAGTTGACCATGGATGTGCATTTTTAAAAAGGGTCAAAGCCCATACATGAAAAAGAATATTCAAGCGGTGCATGACAAAGTAGAGCACATGGCTAAGGGGGCCCAGTCTTAGGGAGACACAGCTTCCATTCTTAATTCTGTTTATAGAGAGGTTACAAACTCAGGTAAAAGACTTGTGAAAATGAAGAGACAACCATAGCCAAGAAGGAAGCAAAAGAAACATTTCCTGGTCACTACAATCTTAGCTGAGGACACTGAGGAGTGTTTTATTTGAACAGTTTTGTTTGTGAAGATAATATTTTATGGAATAAATGTGATATACTTCTACACTGTAGGTGAATTAAAAAAAAAAAAAGAGCTCTTTGGTCCTTCTTGAAATGCTCACCTCCAAATACAATGCCAGTTCCAATGAGGTTACCACCCTCACGGCATAGCCTTTTAAAAATGGCATATTTGAGATTTAGGAGTATTTGCACGCACAGGTGATGATTCATGACACACATATTAAGGAAACTATCTATAAATCATCAAGGACAATAGCTTTTATTTTATTAAACTTGTTTGGGAAGAAGCTGATTGTTGATTTGTCACTGGAGCATTTCTGGAAGTTTAAGGAAGGCAAGTTTTCTATTATTCCATCACTATAGCTTTCCACACTTGCACGTCTCAGGGGCTCAGGGATTGGCCTGTTGTTTTTTTTTATAAAAGAGTTAGTTTAAAAATCACACCGTAGTTTAGGCTGAAAACATCACTATGGCAACCTACAGATGAAGATGTACCACCTCTGTCACTGAAAGCACACATATGAATACTTAGAAATTGATTTCTCTAGGATAATACAGACTCATTTGATGCAAATTGAGAGAATTGTACAATAAACACTGGATGTTCCTGATACCATCACACAAAAGAAATACTTGCGAGTTGGATCTAATACATATATTTTATCTTCTCAAGGAAACTGGCAAGGACACACTGACCTGACAAATAGATTTTTCTGAGCTGTTAAATACTTCATTAAGATGGCTGAATAAATAGGATATTGCATGATACGAGTTGTTCATGGCTTGAACAAGCATACTATATACAGTAATTTTTTTCTATATTGCACTGTATTGCTCCATGGTAGTATATAAGGCTTGTGTGTTGAGTATCTAAGAGATATAGCTAGCCTGGCATGATGGCTTATGCCTAGAACCCTGGC
Source organism: Microtus oregoni (assembly GCF_018167655.1). Taxonomy (NCBI): domain Eukaryota; kingdom Metazoa; phylum Chordata; class Mammalia; order Rodentia; family Cricetidae; genus Microtus; species Microtus oregoni. The sequence continues at coordinate 3,474,916 of NW_024543097.1, read as the reverse complement.
ACTTGGGAAGCTGAGATAAGGGAATACCCTTGACTTTAAGTAGAGTACTGTATACTGTATACTGGACTATACAGTAAGTTCAAGGACAGCTTGATTGGAGTACTGTATACTGTATACTGGAATATACAGTAAGTTCAAGGACAGCTTGATTGGAGTACTGTATACTGTATACTGGACTATACAGTAAGTTCAAGGACAGCTTGATTGGTATCCTCCTCAAAAACAAAAACAAATACAAAAACGAACCAACAGGAGTGTAACAACAAAGGACTCTAAAATCAGGGATGAAAGTATAGTTTTCAAGTTAATTTGAAAATGACTGTCTTTGCATTTGCCTATTCACTTCATTGCTGGTCCAGCACACATGTATTGAACACTACAGCTATAAAGCCAGGGGCTGCAGGATGTGATGATAAGGACACCATTATCTCTTTCCTTCTTTCTAACCATGATGCTGTAGCTTGTCCTCATCCCCTTATGCCTCAAACCTATCAGAGTCCTTTCAGTGCGAAGTCCCACCCTCAGCAAGCTCCACTGTATTCAGCCAGAGATAAAAATTCCTTGTTCAAGAGTGTCACCACCGCTGCTACCCACAGTTATGTAGCTAACAGATATCAGGTCTTGGAACACTGGCTTTGTACACTCTATACTATATTATAATCTTCACTGTAACCCTGAAAGGGAGGCCTATTTTCATTTCATTTTCAATCACAGCGTCTTATTAATAAGATGTATGTCTCCTTGGAGCACTACATAGCTTCTGAATTTCCTGGTTCAGTCAAGAAATACATCCAATCTCTTTCCCCATTCTCAAGGAATTCTGCAGAGTTTTCATGGAATTCCCAGAGGCTGTGTATCAGAGCAACTGCAGAGGATTCAACTTAGTGAAGAAGACGTATAATCTTTAAGAGGGAGATAGCCTGTTCTAACGGTGAAACAGAACAGCCACAAGCTAATGGCTTCTGCAGTGTTTGTCAGGCAAAGCTACCCTGTACTTCAAAGAATACTTATATTATCTTGGTATTGAAAGACCCTACAGACCCCCTCCTCAAAACCCGCAGCTAGCATTCCCCCCGGGGGAACGTCCTGTTTGCTTTAAAAAAATTCTCCGGATCAGCAGCCAGCCTGCTCTCGTAAGAACATCCCATGTGCTTGAGAGAGCAGGATGTCTATGAGATAGGAAGACTGCAGGGCAGGATGTCAATAAGATAGGACATCAACAAAGCAGGTTGACTGCAAAACAGGATATCTATGAGATAGGAACAGTCATGCCCCCTGCCTCATTCTGATAACCACGCTTTTGCTTCTGTAAACTTGCTTTTTGCTCTTCCCTATGAAAAGCCCGCTCTCCAGTTGGCAGGCTCGCAAGTCCTCCAAAAGACTTTGCCCCCTGCAGGTACCAGTGTTTACTCAATAAACCTCTTGCTAATTGCATCCTGTGGCCTGGTCTTGGAGTGTCCTGGTTCTGGGGTCTTCATCAGAGAGGAAAGGTCCTCTCTGAGGGTCTTTCAGTATAACCCTGTGAATTTATTTGGCACCTCAGAAGATAGCTGGAAAAATTTTCCCTAAGTAAAAACAATCCCCTTTAAACATCGCCTTTCCATACTTCTCATTTGAAAGGCTGATGGGGTGCTTTGCACTGTTCTTTCTATAATAAAAAGAAATAAGCCTCTCTAATCAAGCCCTTGGACCTAGTTACTTCCAATGTTACTTAAGCTAATAAGAAGAAAACAATTTTGCTTCAATAGGTTAAAATACTGACTGTTTATAGCAAGATATCCATGCATTGAGTATTTTGCCCATAAAAATTAGGGTAGTAAAAATTATGCTGAGAAACAATATCAAGACTACAACCAAGTCGGGGAAGTCATATTAACTGCCATGGTGCTTGGTGCGTGGCTTGCGAGGGCACTGATTCCTCCTAATCGGACTCTTGTCCTTGAGAAGTGACAGGACCAGCTGCTGCAAATTAATTCACTTGCAGAGCAACCCGACTACAAAGCATAAAAAAGTCCTTGTGGCCCCTCAGTTACCTGCTGTTTCTCTGTCAGCCGAGGTCAGCTCTCCGTTGATCCCGTTCTCTTTGGTATCTGAATAGGTGCCCTGTGACCCGTGCTCCCCGAAGGCGCCCTCCTCCTCCTCTCTGTACGGAAATCCATTGGCGCTGCGGCTCAGCCCTTCCCCTGCCCCGCCTTGATCCTTCATCTCTGGAGGGTGAGCATGTGCAGCTGCCTCTGTCAGTGAGGCTGACGTCCAGTGTGGCGCCTTCCCATCGTCCTTCCGCTCATCAGCCATCCTTCAGAGCTTTGTACTGTCTCCTGAAGACAGAGGTGTGTGTGTTAGTTATCACTTTGGGAGCAGTTTCCTGATCTAAAAACATCAGTGGCAAAATAGGGGAAATTTGAGGTCAAATAAAATTTCAAATTAAGGGGCTTGCTTTATTGATCACCATGCTTTAAAAAAAATAACAGATATTATTAATACAACAGCTTTCACATTTTCATTGTTTTTTTCAGAGCATTTCTGGAATGTTCCATGAAATCATATACATTCTCTAAACAAAATAAAACAGCACAAAAAGCACAACCATGTCTCAGGACACATGTTAACCAATGTCTGACACCCATTCTAAATATTGAGCCATTAGGCAAAGCATTGTGCCCTGGGGGAATTCACAGTGTGAGAAAATTAAGTAGAAAAAGGCAGGAAGAGAAACGGCTGGAGGAAATTTAGATTATCAGACCACACTCAACTACTCTTTAAAAACACAACTTTCAAGAGAACCAGAAAGAGAAAATGGCCAGCACTTACATTTTACTAGTATTTATGCCAAGCCAATTCGATAATTTTCTGAGTACTGTAACGTAATGAGTGAAGGTTACAGACTAAATTTTCCAACAAACACAACACCTATAATTGGAGAAAGTCTGACGTTTTTCTACAAGTACAAATCTTGCAGTTAAGAAATGAAAACGACAGTGTTAGAACTATGTCTTCTTTAATGACATCATTTCACTACTAAGTCAAGTAGGATCTGAAACGCTACGGCATTGACGTGAGGGAGGAAGCTGTGAATTACAGCACAGGATGGATTCACTGTGGAGGAGGCATTTTCTTAACCTTACATGAATGGCAGATACCGGATGACCTTCTCTTTTCTTACACGCGGATGCTAAGTTTAGACACGAATCTGACAGGGTGAGTCACCTCTCAGTTTGATGTAGTCTTATTGATGGCTTATTGTCCCCACACAGTGGGTGACAACATCCACAATGATTCTAATGGAAATGAGGAACATTTATTTATTTTTTTTTGTAAAGACTAACCAAAGTGAAGACTTCCAAACAAACAAAGGCAGTGTTAGGAAGAATCTACTTCTTGCTCCCAGCTCTTATAGATCCCACATTTAAATTAAGCTGTTATGGAAGCAAACTTTCCTACCAGATTTCTAAGAAGCACTTATAGTTTACTGAATTTATATTTATTATTTGTGTGTGTGCATATGAGCAAACATGTGCCGGGGCGTTCATGTGTATGTCAGAGGACAACTTTATGGGGTCGCTGAAACCTCCCCTTCCACTTGATGTGGGTTCTGGGTACTGAACTGAAGTCATCAGGCTGGTTCCCTTGGCTAACAAGCACTTTCAGCTGCTGAACCATCTTGCTAGCCCGGCTTCTGAACTCACTGCTTCTCTTTGCTTTTGACGCATATCAAAACCACAAAAACCAGAAATGAGACAAGTTAATAAGTCCACTCGTCTATCTGATTCTAACACCAGACTGCCTCCAAATTTGTTTCCAAAGTATTCTGTTAATCATTTATAAAATCTCATTTAAGCAACATATACAGAGCTTAGATTTAAAAATGTGGATTGAAGGATTCATGAACAAACCAGGAGTATCTATATTGCATACAATGTGCAAAGAATTTAGTATACCAAAGAGTTTTTTCCCAACAATTCCTAGTTTCACTGATTACAAAATTAAAGCAAACAATGCAAAGAAAACATTAGTAGTTACATTTGTTATGGTTATAATTACCCCACCATTTATTAAACCACCAGTAATTACATGTAATCATTTTAGAGATGAAGTGAATTATCCAGATTCAAATAGCCACATTCTGGATACAGAGCTGCCTTCCATAGCACCTGAGTCTTTCTGTGGCTCAATGTCTTACTATTCCTGATTTGTGTGTGTATGTGTGTGCGCACACACACACACACGCACACATGTGCACATGTGAGCACAGAATAAATAGTGAATACAGAAAACACTTACAGGAAGAAGTCTGGGCTTTTCTCATGTATTGTTTTAAAGAAAAAATAGGCTTTGTGTCCTATATGCTTTCAGTTCTGTAGAGAAACCGAATGGGTAGTATAGCGTTTCCACAATTCATCTTTATAAGTTTTCAAATTCTGAACATCTTTTAATAATATGACACATTATAGTTAATAAAACAATTATCAATACATTATTAGCTAGTGTAGTGCCCAGTATTGGTTTGTCTGTTTCTTGGTTCTAGTTAAGATACTGTACTATATTTAATTTCCATTTCTAGGTTCCTCTAAGACTTCTGGGTTGAAGAGTACTACTCAAATAAATCATATAGTTGCACTCCATTGAAAATGTCTGGTTTTTTAATGACTAGTTCTGGTTTACATATTTGTGAAGGAAATAGCAGATAAAATGCTCGTCTAGGTGGAGGATGTTCTAGTTCACATGTGTGCACACCTTGAGCCTTCTCAGAACTCCTTCCTAATCCACTGGGCATTTCCATTTCAGAGTGATATGACAATACACAGGGGCTGTTTCCGGATATCCTATACACCAGCGTGTGTAAGAGGATCTGAGAAAGGCTTAGGTCTGTAGTGTACGCTCAACTCTGGAAGCTAAGACTTTATTTCTTAGGAATGAAGTTTAATGTAGAAACAAAGGACAAATATCTGTGGTTAGGCATTTGTCTCTGTAATGGATGTGGATAGGTAAGTGCAGCATCCACAGAGTCCAGAAGAGGGCATCAGATCCCTGAGAACTGGGTCACATGTGGTTGGGAACTGCAGTCTGGGTGCTGAGAACCAACTTGAGTTCTCTGTGGAAGCACTATACACTTTTGCTCTTTAAAACAAAACAAAATAAAGTCCAAAAATAAATAAAAAACAACAACAAAAAAACCTCTAAATAAAAACTTATCAATCGTTCCAGCACATCTGATCTGGGAGCTCTTGAGAGTCAAAGCAATACACCAGGATGATAACAACTCACAACACTCAGATACATTTGCCTGTGCCTCATCTCTCACTCCAGGGCTCTCTGGAACAAACTTTCCAGTGAACAAAACCCTCACCTTTAACTACCAGACCAACATCTAAACAGACACATGCTTGTCAGTGGTCATCCACTCAAAGACTCACATCATTTGCTTTTAAACATTTACAGTAGAATTGTTTTAAAATTTAGGAACTTTTAAAAATTAATAAAAAACTAATTTTGGAAGAAGAGTTGCCTAAGCACACAAATTTCACTTAATACCACATAAATCAAAATCCTAGGCTAGAAAGCATGACCTGACTGCAGGAGAAGTTGCAGGGTGCTCGGACATCACTTCCTAAGTCAGAAATGTGTGTAGTCTGCCTATTAAGTGTCAGCTCTCATTGTGTGACAGAAAATATGATTAGAAAAGGGTGTTGCTGCTTTGGAGGAAAAAAGCTTCTTGCATCAAAGGAGACACTATTTGATCATGCTTATTAATATTCCCAACTGATTATTAAAGTAGGATGATGCATTTTACTTAAATTACAACAGCAATTTTGGGGTCACACTTGTACTTGTGTTTCAAGTTGCCAAGAGCTGGACTTGTGATGGTTAACCTTGATTGTTAATCTGATACAGCTGGACTTGTGATAGTTAACCTTGATTGTTAATCTGATACAGTTGGAAAGATGGGACTTCATTTGAAGAACTACTTTCATAAAACTGGCCCGTGGGCATGTTTGTGGGATAACTTGATTGCTAACTGATGTCAAGTTCACTGTGAGCAGTGCAACCCCAGGTCAGGTGGATATGCACTGTGTAAGAAAGATGGCGGAGGTAAAGTAAGCCAATAAGCAGCATCCATCCATGTTTTCTGCTTTAATTTGTCCCTGCTTCCAGGTTCCTGCCTCTGCTTTTCTTGATGATGGACTGTTAGCTGTAAGATGAAATAAACACTTTCCCCCTCAAGTTGCTTTTGCTCAGTGTTTTAGCACAACAAGGAAAACCAAAGTAGGTAGCAAGGAAATAGCTTGGCGAAAAAACTAAATACTATGGAAAAACTCAATTCATGACTTCAAGGCAAGTGTATTCCAATTTTCAATTACATAGACTTTTTTAAGTCTAACGTTTTAATTAATGTATGACCTTGCAAAGTAATTTTGTAGCTTATGGGTTGGTCTGCCCATTATCAGTGCTTACTGATACTGAATAAAGCTTTACAACATTATCTTATATTTCAATATATATTTTAACATTTTTCTAGGTTTAAGGTTACACTCTAACTTTCAAAACTTGATCAGTTTTCTCAAGTATGTGTCTGAATGTATAAAAGGATTCATAATTTTGTATTTGTGAAAAAATAATTAAAGTTAGCCACAAGCAGCCCAAATATCTGTCTCTAAATATGAGAAACTATTATTTAAATATTGTTTTATTACATTATTGACCCTTGCAGTAAGGGTCTGTACAATGAGATAACTTACATTGAATTTAGAAATAAAATAATAAATTTTGCTTATGTCTGATCATTCTTAGTTGAGCAGACTGTGCGTACATTCTCACATTCCATTTGTCAGGAGTGTAATGTTCTTTTCTAACTCCCCAGTTCTAAGTTCTTGCTATTGGCTCTTTATTATTACTAGTTGACAACATTTATCAAATCTTTTCTGAAATCAAGTAGGAGCTCTATAACAAGCAAATAACTATTGTCACCACGACCTTCCAACTTTGATTTCTATGAGAAAGCCACATTGTTCCCTCCACCACGAAGCTCTATGCATGTACACAAAGTGCAGGAGATACAAACAGAATCAATTAGTCCTTCCGATAGAAAAGTTTCTGCAAAACATCAATAATTTAGATTGTTGTGATAGATTATAGATGGAGACACTCTACCAGAAAAATGTGCTTTCTAGAAAAATTTTTAGTTTTAAAATATATTTTTGTTCATCTTTCCTGTAATATTCTTTTAATCATTTTCCACACAGATGACAACTTTTGACAAATGCCCAATGAGTTCTATTAGTGATGCAGGGTAACAGGCTTTGTTTTCCATAAAACTAGATGTGCACATTCAGATCCACTTCATATCTCAGCTGCTTTAAACTACACAGTGTTTTCCTGTCCCTCCATCTATCGTCAGAAGGCCGGATCCTGAACATGAAAAAGATTGGGTGTACACTTTGATGATTCCTGCATTACTTGTTCTTTAGAAAAAGAAAAAAAAACCCCAATGTTTAAATGTATGAAAGCGTGTTTCCTTAGTGCATATGCCCTCTGGTCATACAGAAATGAGAAAACAGTGTACAGCCGTCATATTGCCTCTATTGCTTAAGGAGAAACATGAAAATGAAATGGCAGAAAAAAATCTTCTAGACAGTTCTGACATCTTTCTGAGTTACCAATGACTATTTTATTTAAAAAAATTAAGGCTAAGATTCAAATCAAGACACATTTTATAGCAAAAGAACCCACTTTCTTATTTTTCTACCCACCTGCTTAATAATTTGTAATTTTCCCTTACTCTCCTTTCCAAGTGTGAAAGAGGTTAGTCAAAGATATACCTAACCAATACATTACAGGATATATTACCATAAAGTGGGTTTCAAATATTTGTTTACTGTTGATTGAGTTAGTCCTCAACTGCCAACCACGAGGCAAACATGAGGTGAAAGGTTCCATTAGAGATGAATGTTTGGTCACCATCAGCTCAAGAGAAAAGAGTGAATTTGAAGCTGTGGAGAGTGGTGTAGGATATGCAACTCACGTTCCAACTCCATCTAAAGCACACATAGTAGAACAAATGAAGAGATCTAAGCAAGACCAAGTAGTTCGAGTATACAAGGTTAGAAATATCCCCACAATAAAGTTTCACAACCCATCTCAGAAAAAGTCTTCAAATTATGAAAATGAAATACTCATAGGTTATCAACCATTTCAATGTATCGTCAAGTATTTTTAACACAGTCCATCCAAAATAGATGCAGTAAATCAGTTTTTGAAGGACTGAGCTTGCAAAGGAGTATTTTACCCAGTGACCGTGACCGAGCTTGAAGACTGGTGTTTTTGGACAAGCTGGTTGTTCAGGAAAGAGCAGTGAAGGGCAAAACTGCAGAGAAGAAACATCACTGCGGAGTCACTGAAGTAAAGGGGAGGGCAAATATGCTGTCAGGTCATATTACTAGTCTTACAAAGAGATGTGCCTTTCAGGTCCATTGCCCAGAACTTTTATGGTGCATTCACGGAATCTGATCATGAGGTAGACTGTTTCTATTCTACCTTAGAGGAAATAAGGTAGTTTTTAACTTTTACATAATGCCACTTGAAAGAGGCAGAAATACCTTGAAGGAATTTTCTGTTTTAAAATTGACCCTCTTCTATGACAAGACAACTAGTTCATGTTGGAAAAGGATGGTCAGACTATGAAGCATATTAAAATTGCTATTAAGGTGTTTATTTTTGCCTAATTGTTGGCATTTACTAATGTGTCATTAAACTATACTTGTTTAACTTTCTTTACTGATTGGAAATGAATGAGGTGATGCTAGTGGGAACATCTGGTAGTAATTCTGAACGTGTCCTGAAAATTCAGATGCTCATGCTGAAAGTGATGAAGTAGCCTAGAACTTTCCTTTAGGATTCCTAAACAAACGTGCTTCATTGCTTGTCCTTGGGTTAAATTTTGGAAAGATAACATTTAGCCATCAAACATAGTTATTATCAGGCAGCATTAAATACTGTCAAAAGGTGGCAAAAGAAGTTGGGAGAAAACCAGCCTACAAACCACAATCCCAGTGAACTTAGACAACAATGAGGACTCTAAGAGAGACTTACATAGATCTAATCTACATGGGAAGTAGAAAAAGACAAGATCTCCTGAGTAAACTGTGAGCATGGGGACCTTGGGGAGGGTTGAAGGGGTGAGGGAAGAGGCAGGGAGGGGAGCAGAGAAAAATGTAGAGCTCAATAAAAAAAGAAATCTAAAAGAGAAAAGTCTAAAGGAAAAGTATAGTATGCATCAGACAGAGACAGACAACCTCAGTTTTTATAGTGTCGTTGGTACAGGTGTTCCTACATCAGATAGAGATAGACAAATCTCAGTTTTTATAGTGTCTTTGGTACAGGTGTCCTTACCTCAGACAGAGACAGACAATCTCAGTTTTGATAGTGTCTTTGGTACAGGTGTTTCTAGGGCGTTTTCTTTGAGACATTCTACCCTGTCATCATGAAGTATGCAATTCAATCAAAACAAAGGGCATATAATTTTGTGCTGCCACTTCTCTAGAAGGGAACAAGAGAACCAAACAACCATTTTAGCAACAGAACTAAGCACATAAACCCTGCTACTCCTTTCACGGAGGCTCAACTATGTTTTGTACAGCCACTATCCATCCCAGCACCAACCACACAACAGAAATGCACTTTGATCACTAAAAGTATCATAATTTTTTTGTAGCACATATATCTTTGTGTATTCTGTGGGTGTTCCTAAATTTAAGTATTTGCTGATAAATGGCTTAAAATCCCAAGTTTCTGCCTTTTGTTTTCCATGTAAAATCAAAGGTATTGTTCATAATGACATGAAAAAAATGAAGTTGAAAACCTAGGTATTTGTTTTGAATCTTTTCTGCCTTTCACAGACTGAATATAGAATACCTAAAATTTTATCTCATGACTCATTCTTCATCACACATCATGCTAATTAAAAATTAATATAAAGAACGTTAGTGGGCACGGAAGACATTAACTCTGCTGATGATGGACATGGAATACAAAACCTCCCAGTGTTAGGTTATTGTTAAGCCTGGATAATACAAATGAGTCATAATTCTAAGCAGGCCCGAAATTCAGTAAATGCTGCCTCACCAGCCAATGTACCCATCATCCCAAGCTTAATAAAGGTTTTTCTACTGTGAAACGCAGCATATATTTAACAACTGTGTAACACATCCAGGCTCTTTCAGATATGATACACACAGAAGATCAAGTACATCTCGAAAATAAATACTAAATGCCATAGTCTTTAACTCTAGCTCTAATACTCATAGGTAATTAAGAATTTATACTTAGATGCTAGAGAAGTACTGAGATAAGCAATAGATCCTCAACAAGAAAGCTAAGATGGAACCATGGTTCTACTTACTAAATATGTCAATTCACACATAGAACCAAACCTGCAGGTTGGTTTTGTAACTCTGCAATGAACTACTGGAGCGATGAGCAGGTAAGATTTGATCCCTACGTCAGTACTGCTAATGTTGAAGTTCGATCATCATGACCTTAATAATGTTTTTAAACTAGCATAAGTCTAACTATCAGGATACGAAGCTTCAGATGGAAATTGTAAATTGGACTTTTGAAAGTGGATGATTTTATTTCAAAGATACCCAGCATCAACTGTGATCCAAGGACTGTCAGACTCTGTCACATAACAAAATACTGTAAAATCAAAACTCCTCTGGGCACAGATTGGATGAAAATGGTATAGAATTACAGATATCCCAAAGGAGGTTTATAAATGGGCGTTACATCACCATGGGATGACAAATCCTTAGCTCCTCATGAGGGGAAGGCATTGACTGCTTCTAGAAGTTGCTACCATCAAAAAGAACGGTCAGCACCTAAGGATAAAATGCACTGGGCCTTTCTGTTCTGGAGGTTATGGCATATGTAATCTTAGAGGCCATGTTATTTATGATGAAATGAGATGCTTGGCTTAAAAACAAGATTCTAAAAGTTGGAGAAGGAAATGACAGTTCTTAAAAAAAGGAAAAATAACAAGGTATGTAAGCTTGCCAATAAAAATGCTTTAGAACATAAATTCAAAGTCTGGAAACTTTAGGGTTTTCATGAGTTGGATCTCTGAGCCCCAATCTCATCGTTAGGTCTTAGTTTGTCTTTAAAAAAACCTCAGTTCTTTGACAATTTCATACACATATGTAATTAATTATTACTCTCTCTTACATCCTTGTTTACTTTCCTCCTATGCCTCAAGCCCAGCTTTCCTCTATCAGTCCCTTTCTGAGATTCATGACTTTGGGGTTGGTTTAGTTTAATCAGAGTGATCTGTATGACTGACTATTGATTAAAACTACATTCTGGAGCCTGCTGGGATCATTAGTGACTAAACAACAAAGGCAGGGGCTCTGCCTCTCCCTGTAAAATAGTTAAAACACTCCATCCACAGATAGTGCTCCCGAGCCCCTCCTGTGCCCAGGCATAGTTGTCTACGGGCTTGCCCACTCCTATGCAGAGCCGGGCATCTGCAGCTGCTGTGAGCTCCTGGCTGTAATGATTGTATTTTGCTCAAAAGTGGCATTTTGCAGTTCGTCTTCCTGTACCTCTCCTCCTACATTCTTGTAGTTCCATCTTCTGCAGCATCCACAGAGCCTCAGAGAGGACAGCATAAATGTTTCGTTTAGGGCTGAGTACCCAACTATTGTTTATGCTTAGCATCTTGTGAATTTTATGAGTTTCTGCATTTATTGACAGTCACTGGAAAGTGAGGCCTCTTTGGTTAAGGCTGAGTAGAATTTGTCTAAATACAACTATAAATATTTGGAAAGCAGTTTGAAGCTGTGCTAATTTAGCTAACCAACCTATTAAGTTCCCTACCAAGGCTATCATTGGTGTTTTTTATTTTAGCCATTCTGACAGGTGTATGATGGTATCTTAAAGTTGTCTTGATTTGCATTTCCCTGATCGCTAGGGAAGTTGAGCATGACCTTAAGTGTCTTTTGGCCATTTGAAGTTCTTCTTTTGAGAATTCTCTGTTCAGCTCAATGCCCCATTTTATAAATGGGAGCACCGGATAGAAATCTCAAGGTCCAAATCAGGAGCAGAAGGAGACGGAGCACGAGCAAGGAACTCAGGACCACGAGGGGTGCACCCACACACTGAGACAATGGCGATGTTCTATTGGGAACTCACCAAGGCCAGCTGGCTTAGGCCTGAAAAACCATGGGATAAATCCGGACTAGCTGAACATAGCGGACAAGGAGGAATACTGAGAACTCAAGAACAATCGCAGTGGGTTTTTGATCCTACTGCACATACTGGCTTTGGGGGAGCCTAGGCAGTTTGGATGCTCACCTTACTAGACCTGGATAGAGGTGGGCAGTCCTTGGGCTTCCCACAGGTCAGGGAACCCTGATTGCTCTTCGAGCAGATGAGGGAGGGGGACTTGATCGGGGGAGGGGGAGGGAAATGGGAAGCGGTTGCGGGGAGGAGGCAGAAATCCTTAAAAAATAAATAAATTAAAAAAAAAAAACAAAAAGTTCCCTACTAAGGCCTATGCCTCCATCTGTCGTGCGTTTCTGATCAGGCTCATAGTACTAGACATGAATTTTCTCCTGGAGAGTAGGCTTCAAATCCAAATAGAGACTTATTGGTTACCCCTATAAAATTAGTGCCAGGGTTGAATTGTAGTTCATTAGAGTTCATGGGTAAGTCAGCCCATTGATACCTTTTCTTTCTTTCCCAGTAGCCTTCATAGGACGTTTGGTCCCTGTGAAATCTAGCCAGCACATAGGAAGTTCCCACAGAAGTTTTAGTTTATCTATAACATCCAACAAAGGTGTGCAGCATCTTCCGCAATGAGGTCTTACATATAGTTCTATTGGGTGACCAAAAGGACTGACAGGGGCCTATATTGCTGGGAAGTGTCTGGAGCTTCTATAGTCAATTAACAAGGTGATATCCCAATAGGGCATTTTTGCTTAGTAATCCATTAGGAACAGCTTTTTAAAATATTTTAAAAATATAAGTTGCATTTTAAAATTTAAATTTAAGATAGCCGTCTTTTGATGACTAAGTCTCCGACATGTGAATGAAGTTTTTCTTATAAAATGCTAAGATTAATATCTTCTTCCATGTTCCTCTTTTTGGGTCTGGCACGAGCAAGGAACTCAGAACCATGAGGGGTGCACCCACACACTGAGACAATGGGGATGTTCTATCGGGAACTCACCAAGGCCAGCTGGCCTGGGTCTGAAAAAGCCTGGGATAAAACTGGACTCACTGAACATAGAGGACAATGAGGACTACTGAGAACTCAAGAACAATGGCAATGGGTTTTGATCCAACTGCACGTACTGGCTTTGTGGGAGCCTAGGCAGTTTGGATGCTCACCTTACTAGACCTGGATGGAGGTGGGTGGTCCTTGGACTTCCCACAGGGCAGGGAACCCTGATTGCTCTTTGGGCTGATGAGGGAGGGGGACTTGATTGGGGGAGGGGGAGGGAAATGGGAGGTGGTGGCAGGGAAGAGACAGAAATCTTTAATATATATAAAAAAAATTATCTTCTTCCATACCTGGTGGGTGTAACCAGGTGCAGGCCACCATTGGTCAGAGAATTTGCTCTTTGAAGGTTTTGAAATTCATACATTTGTTGTCAGTGCTTGTGATTAAGCAAAAGCTGGATGTCCATTCTGTCATGAGCGTGACAAGATCAGCTATTGTTTAGCGTGAAGTGAGGTTAGCCTGCATGATGCTAAGATTACAACCCCAGTTCATCAAACAATTAGTTTACTATCCAACACATTAAAGGAAAAGGCTTAGTGCATCTGGGCATTAGAGACGTGCTTGAAAAGATGCTGTTGTAGAAGATTGCAGAAAAAACACAACAGAATATAGTTTGGGGAGTCTTAGGGGTGCATCGAAAACCTTTATGGTGGCCCCTCTCATGACAGGCAGTGCCTGAATTTAAAGCATGATAGGACTTAGCAGAGGATTGGTCTGGAAACTTAAAGGGAGACCTTTGATGCCCAAATCCAGCCCCTGCCTTTGATTTGCCTTTTAAAACTGAGGTTGGGGAACAATTTTTGGAAAGACTCCCTAATGGGCCCTTTTCCAGTATTCTCATTACACTATTCTTCACTCGAGGCTGGAAGTTTTTCACTGTTCCATCTGGCTCCATCACTAGGCTGTAAGTTCCTAAAGGGAAGGCTGTATTTAATTCTGGCACCTGGTCCACTGGCACAAGGGAGGCTAAAAAACACGTGTGTACTGATGAATGAAGACAGGACAGATGTAAAGACAGATAGTTTTCTCTAGTCCAGAAGTAAAGGGAGACATAGGAAAATGAGGCTAACGGGCGAAGACAAAATCATAAGGTATGCACTAAGCCACACCCAACCTCTGTCCTGAAGGCACTCAGCATCTGTGAACGATGTGGAAGAAGGGGTTGGCTTATTCGGGTTTATTATTTAGAATGTTGGAGTAATAATGGACCAATGAATTGTGAACTGGAGGAAGACATGGCTAAGCATAGAGCTTTCAGAGACAGCTGCTTTAGAAAAAAAATGGACCTGAAGGACGACATGTGCTTGGGATGCAAATGGGCTGGATTCTCTGTGAGGAGCAAAACTAACAATTAATTAACAAAGTCGAACCTCAAATTGCTATAACCTGTTGAACAGATTTTTTTTTTTACAAAATTGTAAACTAATTTCTTCATTTTTAACTGTCCATTCTTTATATAACTTATATAGTATATAACTTATAGTATATACTTATATATAGTATATAACTTATAGTATATAAGTTATATAGTATATTCGTTCATACTATACTGAAGGGTATTTTTCTTATTAAATTTTAAGTAATATTCCAATGTTCTGATGAGCTCTGATTCACTAATATTTATTATGGAATATTTTAGTGTTTAGTGAGCACTAGAGTTTTTAAATGGCTGTTCAGTGTAATTCTGATGAGGCTATTGTGAATGTCATTTGTTTCCAGATGTGAGAGCATGTTAAATCTGCACGTAGACAGACATGGTCAGAGCTGCACTCCAACAGTAAGGCATTGGAGCGAGGGGATAAAGGTTGTGAGCACAGTAAGAGACAGCTCAGAGGCCACGGAACTGGATCTTTCTTTGAAACGAACCAATTTACTAATTGCTTAAATGAGATTCTGTTGACGTGTTCATTTAATTTATTTTAAGATTGCTATCAATGTGGTTATTATGCTTTCCAGAATTTATCCAATAAACATTCACTGCTTTCCAGCTTTACACCAGAAATTCTGCTATGCCTCAGGAATAAAACGCTGATTAAGGTTTGGGCTCTCCCCATAAACAGCTCACACTCAGTTGAGGAAGACGGACGGGTCTGAAGTCTTCCATCAGAGTCAATGCAGTAAAGAGAATGAACAGGTGCCAAAGAATTAGCAGTCTTCTAAGTCTCTGTTAGCAAAAATAGCTATAGGAATAAACTAGTTAGTTTATATATATATTTACGTATGTTATATACATATATACATAAGAGAACACACATTTTAATAGATGCAAAACCATGACATCAATGGTGCATTAAACCCAGCTAGTGATAGTAGACATTGAACCCTAGAAAGGTAAAGTATAAGCCAAGTAAAAGGAAAGTTTGAGTTATGTAATATAGCAAATCCCTTTATTTCTTATTTGTTATGGATTGGGGGCAGGCTATGTGCTGTGGTGCGCTTGCTGCTGGCTGTAATTGTGACTCACAGAAATTCTGAGCTAAGTTGAAAGTTGCCTTGCTTACTACATCAGTGAGTCTAGTCTGAAAGGGAAGCTATAAAATTCTTATCATTTGGAATTCCCTCACTACTCAGGTCGGATCCAAATGGGTCAGCCTTCACATACAGTTTGACTTTTCTCTTTGAACAGACATGTCTTTGTACCCTGGAGTGAATCCTAGAAACAAGGTCAATTTTTATGGCTGGCTACTTGCATTCTGTCAAACTTCTGAAGCGACAGAATGTGACATAAAATATTGAAAACCCCCGGGCATGAAATGTATATAATTAGTCCAAGGTTATGAGATGGTAAATATTTTCAAATAAATGAAAAAAGTACAATTAATTTCTCTACAGACGACTATTTCTATTTTATATGTAACAGTCCATTTAATTATAGGCATCTATGTAGCAAAATAAAAAAAAAATCTGACCAGGACTACTATTCAGTGGTAGACTGCCTACTCGAGCGCCATACCCTGGGTTCAGTGACCAACACCACAAAACACCCTCCCCCAAAAAAAAAACAGACTAAAGAAATATAAAATTATAATACATACTTCTAGAAAGGAACAAACAATATAAAGAAATACATTATCTTCTAATAGACGGCATGCTCCACTAGCTTTTTATTAAACACAGACATCGTTAACATTTCATCAGGGACCTAACTGTGAGAAAGGAGAGGAGCTTGAGGATTTTAGGGGCAAGAACGAGTGCCAACTGAGGCTGGTAGGATTCCTTTGGCAGGTTAAAGATAGGATTGGTGACAGAACTGCTGGACAGGGAAACTCGGGTCCTCACGCTTGTGTGACAACCTTTCTCTCCAGCTGCCTAAACAATCTTCATTGTCAAGGATTTGTTGGGGTGGTGACCTCAGGAGAAACGGATGTGATGCTGCTATCTATGAAAATGCAAAAGGATGCTCTGTTAAACAGGAGAGGGTGTTGTGGGGCAACGATGTTCATGAAGGACAAGAGTGTGTTGTGGGCATGGAAGTCCCAGGGCGAGACTGAGCTTCCTGTGTGTGAGGCTGGCTAAGACAACAGTAGAGTGCTATGAGAACTGTTTCAAAGACAGTTTGGTCAAGACTTTAGATTCATTTCAAAATATAATAGCTTCTCATAGGGCCGAGTTAACCTTCAAAAGCTCACATTGCTAACTATGTGGAAAAGAGAGGAGGTCATAGGGTAGCAATGACGGAAACCAAGTGTTCAGCTTGGAGCCTCTTGCAGCTATCATGAGACATGATGGCGACTCTGACGACAGCATGCTAAGGAAGCCTAACAGAAAATGCTAGATTCCTGATGCCACGCTCATTACCTGGAGGATGGACGTCCCACAGTTGAAAATGACAGGGGAAAGAATAAGGCTAAATATGTTCTCTCCAAGCACAAATATTTCACTTTGTGTTTTCATTTGCAGAACTGGAGATTGAAGGTAGGGATTCATGTATGTGAGGCAAGAACTTTATCTATCACTGACTGTAGTTCAGCCATTTACACATGTTTTATATCATATAAATATAGTTACCCCACTCTACCATAAGAATATTATATTTATAAATACATATGAAATTTCTTCTTTCTACAGAGGTTTTTTTTTGAAAAATGTGCCTGTCTTTGTGCTCTGTTCCAATAGTATTTTCTTAATATATAAAGAAAATCCATTATGCCAGCCTGTGTGACATTTAATATATTCATGTGTGCACATGACACTGCAATTTGACAATTTCTCTTGGTATGTCAACAAAGTTTCCTTGAAAAGTCTTATTTACCTAAACAAGACTCACTATAATTGTAAAAATAAATCCCAAGTCAAGACCCATGGAGACTTAACTAAATACTAGTCTCTGGTACCAAGAACTTACCGAGCCATTGAATCGTGTTACCCTTTGCTCTTTATTCAGGATTGACTATTACTGGATCTTACCTCATGCTCTGATTAAAGTGAGTTTAAATGACTCAGGCTCTGGCACCCGCTCACTGAAGCATTTGCTTTAGTGAACTCTCAATTTTTCTTACAGAGATTACAACTGCCTCTGAATCAAACTGTCTCCTGTAGCAATTACTGAACACACCTGGAATCCTTGAAGTTCATTAAAAATCAGTGCAGGTGGGTGCAAAAGGAGTAGAAGGAAATTAACAGACATTATCACGGTTAGCTACACCATCACACTTCTTAGGAGAAAAGCTTTGACAGGCTCGCCCGGAAGCGTCAGCCTCCAACTTCAACCATGTGGTTTTTACTCATTGCTTCTTGAACTTCTCACAGTTTGAAGCGCCAATTTGTCTTTCTTCATTGACTTAGCAAATATCTGGGTCTCTTGGGTTTTCTCTATTTTGAATGCTCTCTAGGGCCACGTTCATATGATTAAAGCACTACCAAGCCTCAGAGGGCAAAGAAATTTTAACTGTCAAGAAAGAAATAGTGATTACACCCTGACTGTGAAACCCCAGAATTCCATAGTCAGAGGAAAGTAACACTGACAGAATTCATTATTAACAAATAGCTTATTTAATAGAATACTGAGGTGACAGAATTGCTTTCATACAACATTGAAACAATACTGTGATGGATAGCGTTATGTCAGTTTGACACTAGCTAGACCTATCTGAAAGGAGGGAACCTTACTGGAAAAAGTGTCTCCATAAGCTCCAACTATAGGGCATTTTCTTAGTTAGCAATTGATGCGGAGGGTCCGGCCCATGGTGGGTGGTGCCATCCCTAGGCTGATAGTCCAGGCTTCTATTAGAAAGCAGGCTGAGCAAGCCATGAGGAACAAGGCAGTAGGCAACATTCTTCCATGGCCTCTGCATCAGTTCCTGCCTCCAGGTTCCTGTTCTCACTGCTTTTGATGATGAACTGTGATATGGAACTGTGAGTGAAGTAAACCCTTCCCTCCCCAAGTTGTTTTTGGTCATGATCTTTTATCAAAGAAACAGTAACCCTAGCTAAGACAAATATTAACTTCCTACAAATAACTGGATCTAGTGGCACTTGCCATGTGTTAATTACCATCCAAATACATAGTACTGATGCAACAAATGCAAAATATGACAGGAGACTTTATGTGATTATTTGAGGTCATCAAGATACATAAAACCTTTACTTTTTTTAAGTATATTTTTTAAATAGTACGGGTGTTTTCCTCAATATTTTACCTTTAATCTATTTTTCTTAAAAACACACAATCCTATTCAATTCAAAGTGTTTATATTTGATGCTACAATTCATAGTTATAACAATGAATTTTGTATAATAACCGAAGTGCAAATATTTATTCATTCTACAATGAAGTTTTGAAAATTATGACTAAATTAATTCCCTTAACAAAAAAGTTATTGTAGTAAGTGAACAATACCAGACATCAGAGATTATTAGTTGTTGTTTTTTTGGAAACACTATATCAATATATAAAGAACATTTTAAAGAAACATATTGGCTTACTGTTGTAAGAACTAACTTTGATGGACTGATTTGCCTATGACACTTACTATTCTAACATGATATAGGAATTATGATTCACTACTGTATCTCCATAGTGTGATTGACATCTGGTTTTGTCACCACATAAGCTCTTTGACCCATGTATACAAAGGTCCTGTTTCATAGGTTTCTAGTAGAACTAGCAGTTTACAGAACCCTATTCTCTTCATTCTGAGCACTTAGAGTGTCCTTTGCCCAGAAGACTGAGAAAAAGGCGTATGAGTGGAAACACAGTCCTGGCCTGCATCCACCTGCCATGCACTTCTCCTCGGTCTCTGCCATTCCACCAACTGATTATAGATGACGATGATGCACAATCACAAATGGCAGGAGCCTGGACCTCTGCTTGACTACAAAGAAGACTTCCTACCCCAAGCAGTACTGTTGAGTGAGGCCAAAACAAAGCTATGACCAAGTTCCAGAACTCCTTCTTGAAGCATTAGGTAATCTGACTAACATACTTGGCCTGATAGAAATATAATGCATTTTTGATTCACTTTAGACAAAAATTCATGTGTGTATGTGTGTGTGTGTGTGTGTGTGCGCGTGTGCATGTGTGTGTGTGCGTGTGTGTGTGTGCACGTATATGCTAGTGGCAACAAGACCAGAAGAGAGTATCAGATCTCCCGAATGAGCTACATCTTGCTATGTAAGCAGTGGGGACCTTGAGCTCTTGATTATCCTGCCTCTGTCTCCCAAATGCTGGGATTACAGGACTGTACCTCAACGTCTAGAAAATGTAACTTGTAAATAAGTTGTTTCTTTTATTTGTAGAGATTATAATAGGATGCAACATTTACAAAGGATGAGACCAAGAACAGCGACAGGATTAGAAGGAACACTTAAGTCACTCTCTGCAGGTGTCTGCCTGCACAGCCAATCCTCACAGCCACTGGAAGAGCCATGGGGACTGGCGTGGGAGAGCAAACTGGAGGAGAGGGCATTTCTATGATGTGTGCTCCTCTACTCTCGGGTGCAAGTGGAGCACAGATGGTCCATCCTTTTGGTGGGTTCTTCTAGAGCATGTGCCACACGGAGGACAGAATTTGCAGTCATTTTCCTAGGAGCACAAGGTATTTTGACATTTTCCTAAGGGCATGGCAAAATACACCCACTTTTTAAAGTGAGGGGAAGACTGAACACTTACACATGCCAGTCTCTGTGACCCTTATCCCTGCCCTCCTTATTGCTTTAGGTGGCTCTTTGTTTTGCTAATCTATCTTACATGTAGCATGTAATATTTTCCTGCCTTTTAGCACATCCTGTTCCCTTAATAATAATATATGATATAATAATAACAAAATAAAAATAATATCCTGCAGTCTCAAAATGCCAGCCAGTGTCATCCCTTTTTTCTCTTTTTGTTAGGGAACACTAGGAATATACTCTATCTCCTATCTAAAACAACAACACTCCCACAGACACACACAAACATACACTCACACACTACACTCCTTGTCTTTATGTAGAGGAAGACTTATTGACAGTCATGTAGAATAATCCAGAAAGAAGAAAGGAAGCTGAGGAGTCTCAGAGAAAACTGTGGCCTTGGCTCATATTCAGCTCCTGCCTTTAGAGTCTCATGATGCCCATATCAGTGCCTGCCCTTAGACTAAGAAGTATGCTATAGGCTAGATGTAGATTGTGTCTCTCAGGGGTTCATATATTGAAAATTTCTCCCATTGTGAAATTTAAAGAGAAGAAACTTAAATCTCTCTAAAGTTTCAACAGTGGGATTAGTTAAATGAACTAAAGTTATATGGGTAGAGACCCCATAAATAAATTACTAGTTGTTTTGTGTGAAGTGGAAGAGAGACAAGAGGATATAAACACATGCATTCTCTCCAATGTAAGGACACCATTGTCTCATGACCTTGCCAGATTATGGCCTAGACCTTCGACCAATTATTATCCAAAATAAACCTTATTTACAAGGTGCTTTGCTTCTGTAACAAAAATGTTCTAATAAAAGGCTGCTCAGGGCTGGGCGGTGGTGGCGCACGCCTTTAATCCCAGCACTCGGGAGGCAGAGGCAGGCGGATCTCTGTGAGTTCGAGACCAGCCTGGTCTACAAGAGCTAGTTCCAGGACAGGCTCCAAAACCACAGAGAAACCCTGTCTCGAAAAATCAAAAAAAAAAAAAAAAAAAAAAAAAGGCTGCTCAGGAACCTACAATAATCTTACTGATTAAGCAAAACTATATACCCTTTTCATTATGATCTAAGATCTATATTGGCTGAGAGAGGTTTCCAATATTGGACAGCAAATGTCTGAGTACAAACATCTAGCAGTACTGAATGGTCATACCCACAGCTAGCTTCCCTATTTAATAAAATAATTAATTGGATAATAAGTATGGCTAGACCACCATAGCTTTTAAAATTATTTACTTTTTTATTCCTTCATTTGTGTGTGTGTGCACATGAGTGTGTGTACACTCAACATACTTCATTACATGTGTGAAAACCAGTAGACAACAGGCAAGAGTTGATTTTCTGCCTCTACCCTGTCAGTTGTGGGAATGGAACTCAAGTTGTGGGGTACGGTGGCAAGCATGTACACTCAACTGAGCCTTCTCAGCTATCCCTGACCACTATTCACTTACTCAAACATTAGACTCTGTGCTTGTCAGCACCAAATGTTTTCTTTTCCTATTTCTCTTCAGCCAAACTGTTAAAAGACAATCCTTAACCGCAGCAGTCTTTTTACGGCAGGTGGTGCCCACCTCTGCCTCTAGAACTCCAGTCCAAACAATCTGCTTAGGACTGCTGAGGAAGCAGAAGAATAAGCGTGTGACTCAGCCTGGTAAGTAGGAGGACTGTCATTGTTATTTTAACTCCTGGCAGAAGTTGTGGGCAACTATTCTTTTCCTTTTCCCCAGATAACTAAGTAGAGATCCCTCTTTAAAACCTCAGTCAGGCTTAGGTCTTGCTCAAGAAGAGCAGAGTACAATAGGTTTTGGTAAAAGTACCGTCAGACATCCTAAAGTTACCAGTCAACTTTATTTTTAGAATGCATAATCTACCTTGAAAACTGTCTCCATAGAATGCATGAACAATCTTTGTGAGGTAGTGATCAGTGCAAGCCAAGGTACTTATTTTCAGAGAAGATGGCAAAAATACCCGGTTCTCATTCTCTTTCTGTTAGCTGTTGGCACATGTGACCCCTACTGTTTGTTTTTCTGTTGCCAAGTATTCTCGACAATATAAATAGTCATCAAGTGCAAATCCTAGTTTTAAAACTAAAAACATCAACCTCTTATATGAAACAATTTTTAAAAGATAAACTCCCTTCAATTAAAAAAAATACAAAGTTTCAGAAGGAATGTACAATCTAAGTTATGTTGAATTGTGGCAGATAGCAATATTTATCTAGGTAAAAGACTTAAAGAACAATACATATTTTGTATTCTTCAAATATTTTTCTCATGTCCATCTGTCTAGCTTATTCCTAACTTTTCTATGTAATTTGGGATTTTTTTGCATCATAAATCAAGATTTAAGATAATAAAATCAACAATTAAGTTTTTTCAAAGTACTATAAAATCATAAAAATTAAGGCTTGAAACCAGGAACGTTCTTGAACACTGAAAAAGCAATGGGTTCTGCTAAGATACGTAAAGGAATGCTCTTAGAGCTACCAACCATTGCTGATGTGCATTGTGGGTAATGTATGGACAGAGCATCGACCATGGTTCTCAATAACCCTCGTATATCCACTTATCCTTCAACAAGTGAGAGCTCACCTGAGAGGTGGTAGCCTAGGTGGTAGTGAATCAGTTTAGAACATGGTATCACTTCTGCCATCAGAGGGAGGAGACAATGTTGAGATGATGTTGGGGGGATGTTGCAGAGGATGACAATCCTGTACCACTTTGTTGGCCACGATAGGAACGAGGAATTCAAACTACAAGGTGACTGTTGGCATATTTGGAACAGGGGAGTCATATCAATCAAAGATTTCGGTACTGACTTTCTATGTAGACAACAGATTATGGAAATGCAAGACTAATGACTTTTAATTATATAGGCAAAGCTGATGAGACTTAATAGTTTTGACAGTTACAAGTCCTGTAATGCTCTCCCATGGGCTTAACTAGGTCAAGTCATGTGCCGCTAAGAGGTGGTGGAAAAGCTAGTGGCAAAATGATTTTCAGAGTGGTTAACAGTGTACTGTAATACCCAGTGAGCTTTGTAAGAAAGGGGATGCTGATTTCATAGGCATCAATAAGATGAACTTCAGGGACAAAGATCTACATTTCCCTTTAGGATTGCAGATTTAGGTTGGAAATAGTAAATTTCAATTTTCATGCAATATAGTAATTAGCAACATTAGTAAAAAACTCAAAGGGCACTCTTTTCTAAACATTTCCACTGTGATTACCAATTCTGCATAATCCACTTGGTGCTCACATGGTACTAAAGAACACACACAAGTAGGAATGCAAGCCCACAATAGTAATTTCTGCAGCATCACTGGAGGAATGTTCGTGTTTCCCGAGATAGTATTTTCTCAGTTTAGATAAATATTGTCTCTTCTTGATGGTTTAACATTCACCCCCAATAAACATAAAAGGATCCTAATGAATACTGGTGAGGTAAATTAAACTTCCATGTATGTATCAGCAAATTCTAGAATTAACTGTAATTTGAAAATGATCTTTAGTAGAACTCCTCCCACGACTTTTAAGGGAATATAAGCAATTAACAAGGACCCCCTCCCAAAAAAATTTTTTTTCTTTTAAGTATCTTAAATTTCATATGTAGTATTCATACTCCATTTGGGAATAGTCAGAACTTCATCTATGGTGAAATAAAACCTATGTTGATTATTATATTATGAAAGAACAGTGAAAATCATGGGTCCCAGTAGATTAGCAAAATCCTTACATGCCAATTAAAAGATGTGTTTCCAGCTGGGGGAAAATGAACATAAAAAGATTTGGCATGCTATCATATTCAGAGAATGTCAGCTTGCTTGGTCACAAATTCCAATGAGGTTTTATAAGACATACTGAAGCATCATAGCATTGAATCTCTAAAGAGCTGTGAGATACTTAGATGCAATAATAAGCACCAGATATTAATATGTAAGGCAATAACCATGATAACAGCTGGAATGAGCCAAACCAATCTCGTGTGCCAGGGTGGATGCATCTAACTACAACAGTGAGTGAAGGTGGCCTATATAGGAATACCTGCAGGGTGACAATAGCTCTGTACACTTGGAAGGTGCCACTCTGCTGCGTCTGTTTGCCATGCAGTAGAAAACACAGAGGACACTATGTACCTTTAGTCTGATACTCACTGGGAGGGAAGCGGGAACGTGAGAAGAAAGCAAAAGCTCTTTTTCTCCTGAGATGGCTTATTCAGAAGAGTTTAAGATAGCCACAGCAAGAGGCTGTTTGATCTGTCTGTCAGATCTTAGGTATTTACCATAATGTTGAGTCTTTTGCAATGAAAGCATTATACATTTCCCCCCTCAAAAATAAAAATTAACGAGAGCAATAAAATGAACATTGTCGTGGCCAATTATAAATAGTATATTCAAAACCTTTAATACAATTTAAACTAATATTCATTTTCTGTAGTGAGAGGTCACTCCCTTGCAATCTCTGTATAATTTTATTCTGCCTTTCCTATAAAGTTTCTAGTTAAAAGGTGAAAAGTAAAAGAAAACATAGTTTCTATTTGCAAACTGAGCTAAAGTGCGCATTTATTGATTCATGCAGTTATTGGATATGTGACAGGTGCGCCCATACAGTGAGATTGGGCCTGCTGTGCGTTGACTACGTTTTCAGTAAATGTCAATTTTTGTAGTGGTATTTCATTTGTATTTTAATAAATGAAGCTTGCCTGAAATTCAGAAAGTAAAACAGTCGTACTGTTCAGCCTTATAGACCAGGCAGTGGTGACACACACCTTCCGTCCCAGTAGCCACATTAGTTTGCCATAGAAACTGGGCAGTAGTGGTGCACACCTTTAATCTCAGTGATAGAGAGGAACATAAGATGGGAGAAGACAGCTCTAACACAGTCTCATTCTGAGGGTTTGTGGTGGCAGGACTGCCCATTTTGGGCTGAGCTAGACATAAGAGCTAGTGGTTTGCTGCTTTGCTTTTCTGATTCAATATCTGTCTCTGGCTTTTTATTATTCATGCTACAACTTTTTCTTATATGAACCCAGATGGAATCTATGCAAACCTACGAGAATTCTAATTCTTGGGCATTTCTTCTCAAGCAACTATGCCCAGGTCACGCCAATGTTGGTTTTTTTTTTCTCCTACGTGTAGTTTTTGGCTTCTGCTCCCACGTGCACAGTTTGGTGAACTCTGCCTCCTGTCCATTTGTCTCAGTCCCCTAATCTGTGAAGTGGAGATCACTTATTTATTACCTACATGACAGAGTACCTACCTCACAGAACTGACATAATGCAATAAGTGCATTAATTTATGTAAAGTCATATGAAAACATGGTAAGTGCAGAGGAAATATTATTGTTATGGTTAGCCACAGCAGAAAAGAGGGGCTTAGGTCAATCCTCATTTCAAAGAAAGATCTTTTCATTTAGTCAGTCTAAATGCTATGAAGTGATTTTTTAAAAAGAAAGATAGTGTTTTTATTCATTATTTGGAAATTTCACATCATGCACCCTGATCACTTCCCAGTTCTCCCAGGTCCATTCGCCACCCTTGTGACTTTTCCCAAAACAAATTAAGGAAAAGAAAAGAAAAAATACCAAGTCCAATTTGTGTTGCCCATATTCTCAGCAGGGCATGGTCAGACTCACAGGGGCCAGCCCCTAAAGGAAATTGATTTCTTCCCCACCTCCACCCCTCTCAGAAGCCATCAGCTCTGAAGAGCTATATG
Source organism: Microtus oregoni (assembly GCF_018167655.1). Lineage (NCBI taxonomy): Eukaryota > Metazoa > Chordata > Mammalia > Rodentia > Cricetidae > Microtus > Microtus oregoni. Next base: position 3,448,810 of record NW_024543097.1, on the reverse strand, counting down.
TGAAGTGATATTTTATAATTCCTAGTCTATTAGCTGTGAAATTCAAAATGCCATTTCTTCCTTAAAAATAAACTGGCATTTAATTAAAAATAAAAAGCCTTTATGGTTAGCAAAGAAGTGAAGCGTTTTTTACAATAGTGGGTCACTCTTTTACTGTAAGAGAGTATGATCTTACCTGTTCAAGGAAGTTGTGAAGTAGTTGTGTTTGTTGTGTTCTCAGAGGACTGATGGTATGTTCTGGCGTTTTCTCTTAAAAGAATGCAGAGAAAATTTATGAATTAATTTCTGACCCACACATGTCAACCATATCAATGTGAAACAGCTCAAAACTTTCTCTTTTGAATTTGGGTAACTACGAGATTGCAAGATGGATTTCCTAAGGTCTGGTCCTCATCTGCTTAGCATTTGTGACCTGCTGGTCACTAGCTCAGCCAATTGACGCAGAGCAGTGAGTAGGTAAACTACTGAACGCCTTTCCTACCTTTTTACATCTTCACACTTCTTAAGAGTAATATCCAAGGAAGAGTAAAATTTTAAATTGTTCTCCACTAATAAATACCAGAAGATTGTGTAACGTCCCAAAAGAATATATTCATAATTATTAATTATATCCAAAAGCTTTAAAAAAGCCTGGGCCTCTAGCCTAGTCTGCATTGAATTTATGAAGCACAGGGTGGAGCGGGAGTTTTTAACAACTAAATACATAGAGTATTTACATAAGTACATAGATACATAAGAACATAAGTACATAGAGTACTAAATTTACTTTGACATTCCAAAACCCGAAAGGCACTCTGGATTAGCAATTCTGCCAAAAAAAAAAAAAATGCCACGGAAAGTCATATGGAATACTCCCTCTTGAAGTGATTCCTGGAAATCAACAGAATTACTGGAAGGCACCTGGCTTGTTCTCTACCTTACAGGCTGTCCAGGTGCAGCCAACCCTCATCTATGGCAAGATGACACAAACCTAGAGTGTGAGTAAATCCCCTGTCAATGCAGCTCTCACACCCTTGTTTCTAGAGCTGCGTGTGCGTTTCCCCCAGGACTGACGTGTTTCTTCCCAATCTTATTTTCAAGGAGGATGACGTGCTAGTGTTAAAAAAATTTGAAACCTAAATAGATAGCCTCTATATATCTTTAGAATGCAGAAGAAAATTCGAACAGAAGATAAGGATAAACTGATTCTTCTTTTATCTATTCTGGAATTTTTTGTTTAGATTCTGATGCTAGAGATCAAAGATAGGGTCTTAGGCCTGACAAATGCTCTACCACCAACATACGAACCAAGCACTTTTTGGACTTTTAATCAGTAAATTCATGTAAATGTAGGAGGAGATAAGACTTTGATTCAAAGCAATAAATTTTGATTATATTTGGTGTTTCTTTTGTATTTGCTCATTTGATCTGTGGTCAGTAACAATGTGGAAGAGCAAGTATGATGGATCCTTAACATCTAAATAACTATAAAGAAAGTTTCACAGCCAAAAAGACACATGGTAGAATTTCACATTCCTGGTAATAATTCAGTAATTATTTTAGCAAAATGATTGCTGAAATCTTGCACACAACTTTTTGCTTCTTTTGAGAAATTTCTGGATTGTCTATGGATAAAAGCTGTGTGCAAATATTCTAGCAAACATTTTTGTACATCTATCTATCCATCTATCCATCTATGTATGTATGCATGCATGCATGTATGTATGTATGTATCTATCTATCTATCTATCTATCTATCTATCTATCTATCTATCCATCTACCTTCTATCTACCATTTGTCTGTCTATTTATCTATCAATCTATCTGTCTGTCTGTCTTCCATCTATTCATCCACCTGTCCGTCTGTCTGTCCATCTATCTGTCCATCCATCTATCTATCTATCTATCTATCTATCTACCTACCTACCTAACTACTGACCTACCTATCTACATATCATCTATTTATCCATCCTTCATCTATCACAATCAATTGGCAGAATCACTGGAAGGAGAAATTCATACAGAGTATGAATAATACTCTGTATAATAATTTAAAAAGATTACTTAGAAATTAGATTATAAGCAAATGAAAGCTTCTTGTTTTAATTTTTGCTTGTTTTCTTGTTTTGTTTTTGTTATTTTGTTCTAAAACAGGCTCTCTCTACATAGCCCTGGTCGCTTGGCTTTCCTAGAATTCACTATGTCGGGGCTGGCCCCAAATCAGTGATATGCCTACCTCTGCCTCTAGAGTGCTCGGATTAAAGGCACACACCACTATTTCCAACTTCTAGGTTAGTTTTAGAACAAAAGTAAAATGGTAGAGGAATTCTCAGTACCCTGTTTAGACAAAGGGACCTTATATGAGTGTCAAACAAAATACTGTACTTTTTATCTTTAAATTCAGTATTTTTCTTGATGTCTGAAAGTACTACTTTTTGTACATTGCATTTACTTTCCAATAAGAACACATGTATGTGTGTGTTAGAGTACATACAGTGAGTGTGTTTTTACATACCTAGTTTTTACCCTTATGACATGGAGACAAAGAGAAATCTCTAGAGCAAATTACAGTTCATGGGACAGTTGCATCCTCGTGCTGTCTCTTTTCCCAAGGGCAGTGCTGCGGGTACCTAGCCATTCCCACTCATTTCCAGGTGGAGGAGGACTGCTTTCATGCTGCAGGACCAGGTCTGAGTACGTGTGAGGGACACGAAGCTCAAAATGTTTACCGTTTGGGCAAGAGCAAACAGAAAATGGCATAGTCACAATGTGAGCAGTACTAGCATTGACAAAGGCTATCCTCTTAGTCCTTTCAAGACTGAACTCAGCAGTTACACATGAAAGGAAAATTTCAGTTTTAATTATATGAAAGGCCAATTTTATCCAAAAAGAAATTAGAAATCATTGGCCAAAGGGTGGGGGGTGATTAGGAAACTCAGTGCCCCCAGTCATGACAATATACTCTATAATTTGCACTTGTGTTGGAGTTTTATTATACAAAAGAAAATGACTGCCTTATTTTTAGACCTCATTTTCTGTGAGATATGTAAATGCCACTGGGACTTATTTTTAAAAGTAACTTTTGAACTATTTCATAAGGGACATCAAATTCAACAGCCAATGTTCAGTTAGTCTCCTTCAGATATGTCAGCTTTTATTCCATAGCCAAAGTGAAAATTAACTAAGCTTTTATTCTTTTTTTCATGGATATTTGGTAGTTTTAATATCACATACACTCCATAGGGTGGAATTTAAAACAATATTAGCAGATATTTATCAATTTATTTTTCAGTGTTCTGAGTGCTTCATATATATGAATTACCTTATTCTCAGCATCTCTTTTTGATTATCACATTCCCACCCTACAGATGAGAAAACAGGCCAAGGTAGGTCAAGTGCCAGTTCCGGGAATGCACCTAGAAAGTGGCTACCAGCTCTTAAGAGACACAGGGGAGTGGTTCTAAGTCTCCATTTTTGGTGAAGGACAATATCAAGCACAAAGGCTTGTGGCTCTTTTGAGAAGTGCAATTTCACCCATGGCAGCTTCCAATTTACTAGAAATATTACCCACATTTATTGTTCAGGATCTTCAGTTTCTTGAACGAAGTGAAATCTACCCCACTGCAGCTCTGCCTCTTTGCTCTATTTTGTCTGTTGCATTTGTTCTGTCACTTTCCGTGAATGTTGTTGAGGATCGTTGTGGACAAGCCCTGATAAAGTGAACTGGTTCTTTTTATCCACAAGGTAGAGAAGAGGGTACATGCTTTACTTCACATCAAATGGCAAAGGGGATACAACATTTAAGAAGCAAGCCAAGACAATTATCTAAATGAGTTTCCAGATGGGGCATTCATGTCTAGGGGTGTATGTGTACCCATAAATGTGTACATGGGTATGCAAGAGCATGGCAGCTACTGCTCCAAGTGTCTTTCTGCATTGTATTTTTTTTTTTTTTGAGGCAGGGTCTCCCACTAAATCCAGTGCTCACTGATTCAGCAAGACTTGCTGACAGGAAAGCCCGAGGATCCTCTTGTATCCACACATACATACGTGGTGATGTAGCATAAATGATAAATGCCCCATATGTATTTGAACATTTAGTTACAAGCTGATAGTACTGCTTGTGGAGGTTATGGGAACCTTGGGAGGTGAAGCTTTGCTGAAAGAAGTCTCTAGGGGGTAGGCAATGAGGGTTTGCAGTCTAATCTCACTCCTTATTTCTCTCTCTCTCTCTCTCTCTCTATATATATATATATATATATAAAACTAGATATCTGTCTATAATTTATATTTAAATATCTACCTATCTATATTTGTCTGTCTATAATATCTATCTATCTATCTATCTATCTATTTATCTATCTATGTATCTATCTATCAATCTGCTTCCTGTGTGTAGATAAAAATGTGTTCATCCAGTTTCAGGCTCCTGATACTATACCTTCCCTGCCATTATGGATTTAGTTTTTCAATAAGACAAAATAAATCCCTTTCTTCTTAAGTTGCCTATTTTATTACATCAGATGAAAAGTGACTAATATGCCTGTCTTCTTACACGGGTGCTTGGGATTGAACTGGTTCCACAAGCTTTTGGATAAACACTGTCCCATCTCATCCTCTTCTTCAGTTCCCTGCACTAACTGAGCAGGATTATTTCTGTTTGAATGCACGTCATCTATAACATTGAAGCTAGAATGAGGAACTAGAATATCATGAAAAAGTAATCCCAAGGTGAGATTTTCCTCAAAGATGTGTCTCATAAGAAAATTTCCCCTATTGAGCTAGATTGTACTACTCATTTACCTTGGAAACTCATTCCCCTCTAAGTATCATTTAGTTATTTGATTTTCTGTTTTGATGCACTTTCTCAGACAAGCAAAACAGAGATGGTTGACGTTGCTGGAGAAACTAAGTGTAGTTGCTGAAAACTTATTGTAATTATAACCACTAGCATTAGGCTATTCCATCAACGCAAAAATGAACAACAGCCCTGTTGCCCACCCATTTACCAATCTTAAGTGGTTTTGAATAGTTCAAAACTCAGTGCACTCATCAAAAGCTAAAGATTTTAGCTATTGAGGGCTGGACTGCTGATCCACTAGGGAAAAACTCTAGTATTTCGAGTAGTTCTTAAATAGACAGGCAGCTATTAACAAGCTACTAAACCATGTGTGCTCCCTAATATGGTTAGAATCACTTATTATCTATGTATTTGTAAGTATAAGAAAGGATGCTGAACTAAAGTCATTAATGTTTGAGAAACATCTCTCATGGTTACTGTGAAAGTTGTTTTTCAAACATGGTTGTTTCAAATGGAATATAAGTCAAATATACACTTGAAAGAAGTAAGAACTGTTAACAAAATTCTTATTTATAAAACATCTGGTCTTCATTTGAGCAGAGAATTAGGATACAGTGGCTAATAAGCACTGTGTCATTTTATTCTCAAATTGACACTGCAGGCTAGGGCTAAAAGCTGGGCTAAGCTGCCTTAGGTGATTTATGTTTGTCCAAAGTATCTTGACATAATATTGTACAAGGAAAGTATCAAGAATTGGATTACTGAGGAAAGCTCATCCCGACTCTCTGAGGGTTTGTAGAATTAAGGTTAATATTCAGTTCACACTCTGAGGGATAGAGAAGTCTTCCAGTCACTGCTTTGTCATACACTGACCACGATCTCTGGCTGCTCGTTTTTGTGACCTACAGGCTTTGGAAAGTACACAAGAAGAGCAAGAGGAAAAGATATACATATCATCATCTTCTTATGCTTCAGTGGGCTGAATGTGGCTTTGCTTGTATGCAAACAGCTGAGGACACATGGCTATTCTTTGAAGAGGAGACATCTCAATTCCCAGCACAAACGAAGCATCATGATGGTCCAGTAGTTACTATCAAGGCCCTCTATTATTATAAAGGATAGATATGCAATGATAACACTCATAAAGTAAAATTAGAAACTTATATATTCCATAAACTGCTAACATATTCAGACTCAAACTGTGGGTATGTGTATAATAAAATGTTAATCGATACTGTGATATAAAGTACCTTCTCCAGGAATGGGCATACATGTTAGTATTTTGCTTATTTATATACATCATTGCAATTTTCTGCCTTGCAATAAGAATATCTAAAGAAATATAATACTTCCTTACTTGAAAGAAAACCATCTGTTCATTTGTTTAAAATTTTTATGTGGGTAGCAAACATTTTATTTTATTACTTTTAAAGATAAAATTATGGTTATTAGTTATATAACAAGTAACTTGAATATATATATTGCTAAGATGATAAATGAAGCATCTACTTAGAATTTTTTGCATATGTATATTAACTAAACTTACCATGTTGCTCAATAAATCTTTGAACTTTTCTCTCCTATCTAACTAAAATTTTGTGGTCATTTTTTCAATGTCTCTATATCGTCCCTGCCATCACCCTAGTCCTTTGTAACCACAACACTACAACACTTCTACAAGATCAAAAGTTTTTGATTTATGAGTAAGATCATCACACATTCATCTGGCTTATTCCTTTAACATACCATTCCTAAGGTTTATCCATGTTGTCACAAAGAACAGAATCTCATTTTTTTATGCCTAGAATTTCATTGTGTATGCATATTTTAATTTATTTACCATCTGATGGACATAGGTGGATTATATATCTTGATTATTGTGTACACTTCTACAATAGACATTCAGTGAGACCATTAAATAAATTTGTTTCATCTCTTTTGGTTATATACTTGGTAGCATTAGAGCTGGGTCATAGGACAGTTCTATTTTTGAGAATCTCCTACACGATTTTCTATAATGGCTATACTAGGGCTGAAGAATTTCTTTTTTCAATCCTCAACAATATTTGCCACCTTTAAGCTTTTGGTAATCGACAATACCCTAACCTTTTAAAAAGTATAGAATTAATGAGAACATACAGTATCCTGTAGTAAAGGCTGAGGCTTAAAAAGTGGAGCAGAGGCCGGGCAGTGGTGGCAGATGCCTTTAATCCCAGCACTCGGGAGGCAGAGGCAGGAGGATCTCTGTGAGTTCGAGGCCAGCCTGGTCTACAAGAGCTAGTGCCAGGACCAGGAACCAAAAAGCTACGGAGAAACCCTGTCTCGAAAAAAAAAAAAAAGTGGAGCAGATTCACATATAAGACTTACCAGGGCAGGTTTCTACCTGATGATTGCTCTCCTCATTACAGCTGCCCTTTCAAAAGGATACAATCTAGGTCTTTAGGCTGAGCTTCAGACATTTCTGTACATAATCACATCTGGCTTTTTCAAATTTATTGCAAGTATACTTTCAAACTCACAGCATCCCAGACTAGTTGTTTTATACCTTTAATCCCAGCACTCGGGAGGCAGAGGCAGGCGGATCTCTGTGAGTTCGAGACCAGCCTGGTCTACAAGAGCTAGTTTCAGGACAGGCTCCAAAACCACAGAGAAACCCTGTCTCGAAAAACCAAAAAAAAAAAAAAAAATAAATAAATAAATAAAATAAAATAAAATAAAATAGATCTACTAATGGCCCCTTTCCTTCCATCTTCACACCTCCATCTTCTCCTTCAATAAAGTTCCTCTTCTTCCTCATTTTCATTCCAGTGTTTTTTCCTGTCTCTGCTGCTCATTTTCTCACTCTTTCCCTTCCCCCCTCCTTCTCTCTAGGTTTTCCAACTTTTTCAACTGAAGCTCATTTCTCTAAAGATATTCTCCAATAATCTCCAGGATTAACAGAATGTATCTAGTCATTACATTTGGTTATGAAAACTCCTATTACACTTATTTTTTACATTTTATTTGCACTAGCTGTTGTAGAACAATGTCCTCTGAGACAAAACACTCCATCTTTCAGCGAAATGCCCAAGACTCACGTGTTCTAAAAGGAGGCCCATTAAGACTAATGGAGTGGAACCAGAGAGAAAGTTCAGTAGTAGCTCTTGAATGGGACTTGAGTTCATTTTCCAGCACCCAAGTAGCAAGGCTAACAACCACCTACAACTGTAGCTCCATGATATTGGATGTCATCTTCTGGCCCTCATAAACACTTCACTCACTTTTGAGGCCCCCTCCCAACACACATATGCCTGTCATAAGCAAGCAAATGACCGAGGAGATAACTCACAGGTTTCAGGAAGTCCATGAAACTTAAAAGATTTACAAAGCCCCTCTCTCTCCAGCATTATATAAACAGTTTGGACAGCTAAGCAGAAGATACCTCTTGCCTTGCTGATCTTCCTGCAAGTCATGCAGAGAAGTTCAGGGTTCCAGCTTCTTCATGGGTCTTCACTTATTACTCATAGTGGGATGCATCTTGGTGATGAAGTTGCCTAAGAGGTATCCATGCTCTTGTAAGTAACCTGTCACCCATACTTCCTTAAGTAATCCTAATAAACTTGTTGTTTTATCAAGTCGATGCTGATAAGACTTTGGTTCTCTGTCTGGGATGATGCCTCCCCAGGAACAGTGTCGTACAACATGTTCCATTCTGATTAAAGCTTGTTAAACTTGAAAGAAGCCTCTGGCCATATGTGTATTTTCCATTTTATTCCATTCGTAATGACCACTAGTATCTGAAGTATATGCATTATTTTTAATAACAATTGAAGTAAAAATGAGTACATATGCAGGATCAAAGTATTAAGCCATATGAGCATACAATGTACTTCAAATAATGCTGACATTTTATCATTTTGATTTTGATGATGCATTACTTTATATCTTAAAATGAATCACATCCCCAGATTAGTATTCTTTTTTTGTAGCAAATATGTTCCATTTTATTTATTTATTTAAAAACCAATCTTTTCTAATTTTACATAACAATCTCAGTTCCCTTTCCCTACCTTCTTCCCACTTCCCCACCTTCCACCCATCCCTCCACAACCACTCCTCAGAGAGGGTGAGGCTTCCCATGGGTAATCAATGAAGTCTGTGACATCACTTTGAGGCAGAGCCAAAGCCCTTCCCACTATATATAGATGGAGCAAGGTATCCCTCCAAAGTAAAGTAGACACCTAAATGTCAAGAGGTAAGTATCCACAAGAAGCTAATCCTCAAATCTAAATTTTAGAACAATGATAAAATATCTTACTACAGGGTCAGTCACCTATTCTGTGATATTCACTCATGAGAGTGTGGGAAGACTAATCCCCCATAATACATCATCACTTTGAATGTATATGATTATGTGTTCAATGTCTACTCCACTTCATTCCAGATAAGCTTTATACTGTAGAAAGGCAGATGCCAATGTCTTTTATATTTACTTCACTACCCTATGTGGTAGAAAATGCTTGCTTAGTAACTGTTCAACAGATGAACAATTGAAGGCTGTACTGTAAGATGTGCTTGATGCTGTTAATTTTGAATAAATGTACTCCTGTGTTATAAGCAATAGAATCGTATACCTGTCTTAATTCCCTGATTAATAAAGATCTAAGAATGATAGTTTAATTTTCTTAATGTGTGTGAGTAGAAATTAAATTCAGTTTTTGAAATAAAAAGACTTCAAACTGTGTTGAAACTTCAGCTGATTATTTAGTGGCTGCGCATACTAAATCAAGTAGGTCTTCTAAAAGCATAGATCTTCAGTGTTGTAGTTATTAACGAGATTCTCAAAGAGTTATTGCAACGTTGAAGCAAACGCATGTGATCGGAGAAGTATTTGAGACTTGTTGAGCACTGTGAAGTATCACCATCAATCTTCAGGTTCTTTATCATCACGGTGCAACACTGCTCTGCTCTCTGATAGAGAGACAGGCATCACCTTGAGCAGAAATCCTTTGTTCAGATTTGCTGTGTTCTCTCAGCTTTAACCAAGCTCTAGTTTTACTTATCAATCTAATGCCTTCTTAGATCTTTAGGAGAGAGAAGGTCTTTGAGAAGGATTTTGCCAAAGAAGTCATTTCATTTACTGATAAGCCAGAGTTCACCTGCTGGCCCACACCTGTCAGTCAGTAGCAACATAATGGGATTTGATAAAGCAGACATTGGCTAGACCAGAGCACCAGACAATTTTGAAGTCAATGCAAACAATAAAATTTCAGCTATAAATATCTATATTTCAGTAAAAAGAAACTTGAATTCAGCTGGCCAGTGCTTCAGGCTTTTTTTCTTTTTATTAAGGATTGCATTATTGATTTCTTATCACCTAGAAAGGCATGCATAAAAAGAGGAGGAAACAGGAGACTAATGCCTCACACCAAAGAGAAGGTTGTGCTATAGTCATCCATCCAGAAAATTGAAATTTCGATAAATCCATTTTAGTCCCAAAGAACTCAAAGCTCTAAGAGCAGAGGGTATCATCAAGTCACTGAAGTCTGAAGGAAGAGCACAGTTTAGGGTTAGTTCAGGCTATCTCAGGTCCTTATATTACATGCTGTTTAGGAGGCAGTGCATGATAACTTAAAACAGTGGGAAGAAGCATTCCCTTCCTTCTGTAACTAATCTAAAATATCTTTTTCCCTTTCCAATGTTATTTTCTTAACAGTGGCAGCCAACATTTTTATCACTACAGCAATGGCCTGTGATACTCATTAGAAAAAAGGAGAACCACTTGAGTGAAAATATTACTTCCTGACTAAAACAATAAATCTATATAAAACCTTGTTTGACTCCCAAGTATTCTGGAAATTCTACAACAATATTCCCATATGCATTGTGCAGTAATGCTCACAGCAGTAATCTTGGAAATATTATGATGCACAAGTATGTATCAAGATTCCTCCCCCAAGGAGGTGGGGATATGGATGAGGGGTGGAGACTTGGCATAGAGATGTTAGAATCAAACAAACAAAGACTGTGGCGCCCCATAAATAGAAGACAAAGTAGGAGGTAGATTGTCTGCTGGGGAGCTCTTTTAAAATGTTGTTCACTCTTTCATTATTCTGTTCCTAGCTTTGCAGTTCCCCTCCTTTGTGCTCTTTTCACAGGGGTATTCTATTATTATACTTTGTTTAATTGGCTTATATTTAAGTAAATAGATGTCACTGAGATGAAGGGCAATGGGAATGCAGAAAGGGGAGTATAGAAATTAACACAGGAGGCACAGAGGCAAGACAGAGATAGGGACCACAGGGGGTATGGGCAATCCTGGCTACCCAGGCGGCTTGTGTTCATGAAAGGCTTTAATCTAAAGCTCCTAGTGGCCACTTAATGTCTATAATCAAGCCATATGTGTCTACAAAAATGTATGAAAATAAGATTAAAGTCTCAGCTAAAAGGCAACAGCCAGTGAGCCAATGAGACTATAAAGATTCCAGCTGCTCTAACGACTGTTGTTCCCAAGGAGCACTGCTAGTGCTGATGACTCCTTGCTTGGGTACCCCAGGGATCACACCAACTACCTTTGGTATTTGTAGGTCTATGAGTCTAACTCAGTGGTATGTTTTTAACCTCATATTTGTTGAATAATTTTTAGATTCCCTTCTAAGCCAATGGTTAGGCAAAAACTTTTAAAACTTCTTGACTTTTTAAAACTGTGGCCCCAAATAGATTATATTATAGCTTTGTGTGTGAGTGGCCTCTCTGGGCTCCACCACCCATGTTTGATATCTACCATCTTATTTAGAGGCCTTGAAGATCAGAAGCCTTCTTCACTCAGGGAGTGCCTCATGAAATCCATGACTTGTAGTATCTCACCTTTAGCAGAGGATTTTGTCTCAAGGGAGACTGTAGTAGAACTTCTGAAGGATATTGTTTAAGTTTATTAATGATTTTGTTTTTGCCATTTATATACAATTTATAATTGGATATATGTATTAACTGAAAGTCATCCAGTTTAAAGAAAACCCATGAAGCTTACTACAAGGAAAAGAGAAGCCAGAAGTCATTTGTGACCCCCTCCTGGCTCAAGTACTGTTCTCCCATATGGGGGCTGTCTCTAGTTAGCAGGAACTAAATGCTTGCCTTGCCTCTTTTTTGTTATTATAAATATTATATTTTAATTTATTCATACAAGATTTACATTTTATTTTTAGTAGATTGGTAACATGAGATATTTATTGTTATTATTTTGAATTCTTTTTTTGTTTATTTATTTATTTTTTTTAGTTGTTGTTGCTTTGCCTCTTAAAGTATTCTTACAGTACTCTTCCTGGTTCTTTGGAGACTTATGGTAGCAACCACAGGTGCTGTGGAACACTGATGGTACAGAAGGATCCCAACCAAAGGTACAGTGTCACCCTCATTTAGGAAGGTTGTTCTCACTTCAATGAACCCAGTTTAGATAATTCATTGCAGCAATACTCAAAGGGTATGTTCTTTTAGTGATCTTGTCATATTGAAATCAATATAAACTATCACACACTCATATACATACAAACCTCTGCTCTCTCCTTCTTGTTCCTCCTCCCCTCTCTTACAATTTGTCTTGATTTGCAACCCTCCCTGTGGCCTAAGATAAAATTCATGTTTCACTCAAGTCTACAATCCCAAATGAGGTAATTTCTTAGCTTTTGTTGGTAACATAAGACTCAGATTTCACTAAAAATATATGTGAAGGGCCTGAGAATCATTAAATTCTAATGTATCTTCAAAATAAAAAACATTTGGGCTACAACTTTCTACTAATAATTTTGTAGAAAAACATACACAATACTCAAAGGATCCCAATCCTTATCTGTCATGTTTGTTATAAAATATGATTTCTTTTCTTTTTTTTTTCTTTGTAGCTTTGCAGCCTGTCCTAGAACTAGCTCTGTAGACCCAGCTGGACTCAAACTCGTAGAGATCCACCTGCCTCTGCCTTCTGAGTGTTGGGATTAAAGGCGTGTGCTACCACCGCCCGGCCCTAAAATATGAAATATTTTGAAACTTGTTCTGACATTTCTATTCCTCAAGTAAGCCAGGTTTAAGAGAACAGACATTTATCATTTATGTTTCATCATGTACTGGTCATTATAACAAAATATAAAAATTTCTAAAAATTTAAATAAGTTTTTCATTTGATTTAAAAATTTACTTTTAATAACTGCCCAGTGAATAGCAGAATATTTATCAACTGTAAATTCAAGAAATGGCATTTATGAAATTATAGGAATTGGTGACCTCAGTCTTAATAGAGCCAGGGAAAATTGTTGGTTCTCAGTTTCATAGAGAAATGTGCAAATGCAAAGTTATTTCTCTCAAGAAATGAATAAAATTGTTTTCTTTCACAAATAAATATTAAATAAAAATATTTTAAGGTGTTTTTGTAGTAAGTCATTTTAAAAATCACTAAAGATTTTCATCTTCATGACTGAACTGGAAACCTATATTGAAATAACAGCTAGAGCAATAACTAGAAAATTTACATTTTTGTCTCTCTCAAAATAGTTGATCATGTGGTCATGGGACAAGAGAGAATAATAAAGGATAAATAACATCAAAACACATTATGCACATGCATGAAAATGCCATAGTGAAACACATTATGCAATAATTAATATAGGGTAATAAAATGATCATTTTCCATATTAGCTATCATCCAATAGACTCTTCCATGAAATGAAACTCAATCCATGAACATGCACCCATCACAGAGCCCCCTCTATTTGACAGTCATCATGTAAGGGCTCATATTTTCAATCAGCTCAGTGGTCTTCCAGCTCCTCAGTCAAGTCACAAAGAATGTCTCTTCCTCTTTTGATGTGAGCTGGTAGGCTCTGGGGTTGGTTACCTTACCTACTGTAATCTTTGCTTTTCCTTCATAATTTCTCCTTCTTAAAGTGTAGCATCTTAAATTAATTTTCTCACATTCGCACCATTCTTGCCAGTGATGTGTTACCTCTAGAGGCTTCTTTTAGAAGTGTCAGACAGCTATGCCTCACAAGACACTAACATTATACTTTGCTCATCTTAGGACTATAACTTTGCTGGTGACCATGAGGTTTCAGTGGTGATGAACGTAGCAGTTACAGGCTCCAATAACATTCCATCACCTTTCTGAATACTCCATGGAGTGGGGAACCAACATAGCAAATGCAAGAGATTGTATGGCAGAGTGTAGACAAATCTTTGCTTCCACCTAGACCCCTATATAGCAAGCTACATCATTTCATTGTCTTATTATTTCCACACAATAAACGGTGGGTAATAATAACTATCTTCTTGTAAAGTGGCTTAAAAGGCTAAGGAGAGATTAGGTAAAGTGTTTTTCACAAGGTTTGATTACCTTTCTAGGTATCAGTTCCCTATTATCTACCTATTCATACATTCAGTGATTTTTTCATAAGTAATGAGTACTATTACGCCACCGAATGAATTGTGTGACATTGGTATATTCAAATATTGAACAAAGGGTTCTGCACTTACAATGGTTGCATAACACTTTTCAAATGTGGGTAGGCACCATAAGCAATTAGAATTATGGTTTAAAAATTCAGAATTTGAGTTCTAGTCGAGAGAACAATTGTAGAAATTTGAATGATTTCACGAATCTACAGTTTTCATAAGTATCAGCATGACAATAAACATATGATCCATGGAGCACACTTTGAAAAATAACTGCTCTATAGCATTTGATTAACTCTATTGGTATAAAATCTTGACCATTTTGTTTGTCATTATATCTGTTTACAAAACAAGACATTGCCTTCAAGATGGTAGTGAAGTGATAACTGTTAGTTTAAAGGTTTACTTCCTGTTTTTAACTCTCTATGTCTAAAATTCAATATATGTTTTTAAAGCCCAAATACCTTTTCTTCCAAGTAATTTATGATTTTTTCTTCTCAAAATTGCTGTTTTTAATTTTTGTGTTGTGATGTTTTTTGGCATAACTTAATGAAAACTGAATTCATGTCCACCCAACATGGCCTTAATTTGTATAAAAGCTTCCTGGGTCCCATCATACATTACCTGGAAACAATGCACCTCTATTTAAAAGCACTTGGGCTAAATAAAGAATTTGTTATAAACCATTTGTAATAAAAAATGTGCCTGTACTCTTTAGATCCACAGGTCTAAAACACAGCCACTGTACAATGGAAAATTGACCTTTATAGATCTATTTATGAATTTTCAAGCAGCTTTGATTGCTTATTATGTAGGAGGGCTGGAGAGAGAAGTTCTTTTCAAAATTGAGTTGGAAAATTATAATAAGCAGGGTTCTTATTGTGTCAAAATAAAGTTTCTACTTTGGATAACAAGGACTCTAGAAAACACAAAAAACAAAACTTTATTTTATGTGTGTGTGTGTGTGTGTGTGTGTGTGCCACAGTATGTGTGTGGAGATCAGAGGATGATTTCTGAGAACTGAGTTCTCACCTTTCACTATGTTTGTCTTAGGGATCAAATTCAGGTTGTCAAAATTGGTAGCAAGCACCTTGCTGTGCTAGGCCTTCTCTCCATTCCCCAAAATAGGAACTTTAGATAATGCAGATTCCACTACAAGGTTGAATTTAGCAGCTATGAACTATCTGGCAAGTCCTACCTTTCACAATTAAGTCATCTAAGCCCTCATAGAAATGTATAAGGGGCTACACATTATCATTTCACTTTTAGTGTCCAACGTTCTTAGGAGAAAAACTAAAACTCTTTCTTCTTGTAGACTGTGCATCATCTAGCTTTGTTAGGTATCTGACTTCGTCCTACACTATGTCCCTCATACCCCCTGCTCTCCCTTTAGCCTTCTGCCATTCGTCCTGACGGACTCTGCTCCTATAGCCAAAGGGTTTTTGAATGCCACTCTTGTTGGTGTGGTATATTCTTTTCTCCTCTCTCTGCCTATTTAGTTATAACTTACTTGTCATCTGTCTAGGCCGACAAGGTTTGTTTCTGAATCTCCCTTTTATCACCCTTGTCTTGCATCTAAGTTTGTAGTTATTTGTGTGATTGTTAGTTGAAGACAGTGACCATAACCATCCCGCTTAACTTGATCACTAGGACATGGTTTTCCATTTGGTATTTATGAACTTACAGAAGGATGAGTAGAATATATGGATGAAAATAAAATCCTCGCAACTGAGTAAGTCAAAGCTTAAACATAACTCTGAGCCTTAGTTTCGCGAGCACAAAATCAAGTTTGCTAGACCAAGTAATCATGGGGATTTTTAGCAGTTCAAAATGTTTAAACATCAAAGATTTAATTTTTTAAATTTAAAATAAAAATTAATAAATGACTCACTAACGCAAGTATCCAACTAATGAATGGGTTAACAGGATGTGCTATGTCCATTCAATGAACAATTGTTTAGTCTTTATAAAAAACAAGCAAAGTACTATTAGCCATGACATGGATAAACCCAGAAAGCATTGAACATTCGTTTAGTAAAATATCTGAAAGAGAAAAACAATCTATTGAGACAGTCCTTTGGGCATTTTCTCAGATAGCAACACAGCAGAAATTGAGTGGCTGTTAATGGGTATGATTTTCTCTGGGGGCTCATGAAAATGTTTGAAAAATTAGACAGGGAAGATGCATGGATAACTGTTGATATAGTGAAAAGCCAAGGTACTGCATAATTAAAAGAAATGAATTTTCATATGTGAGTTAAATTTCAAAGTAGTTGGGGCTAGAAAAATGATGGGTTAGTACTACTGTCACTTCTTCCAGAGGACCCTGATCTGATTCCCGGTACCCACATGGCAGTTTACAACCATGTGTGACTTCAGTTCTAGGGGAGATGATGCCCTTTTCTGGCTCCATGGGCATTGTATTCATGTGGTACACCAACATATCTTCAGGTAAAATGCCAATAGCAAAAACTCCCCATGAAATAAAAAATTAAATATTTTTAATAGTTGCTTCTAAAGAACAAAACAACATTCCAGTGGACAGTATTAATTCATGCTCTTGGCATCTAACTCTAAACTTAATTGAATAGATAATTATTTACTTTTGGACATTTAAGCTCTTTAAAGGCCATAAAAGCCCGAGCAATGGGGAAAAAATCTTGTTTCTTATAATGAAACAAGATTCAGAATACTCATTTATAATTTCTTCATTGGTTACCGTGTACCAAATACCGAATTACACCCTGTACAGTTAGATGCTGCTACCAATGCTACAATAGCATCCCTGTTTCCAAGAAACTTATATAATCATGTTTGGAATGGCAATTAACTATAACGCAAAGCACAGGCTGAGCGTCCATAAGAAAAACACAGTTCAGCACTTAGGTGAATCAAAGGACAGATTATGCTCAACATAAATTATTATGGAGAGTACAGAATTTAAGGTAAGCTTTATAAAACTGTGTGCAATTTAAAGAAGAGGGCATGAGCAGTACAAAAGAAGAAAATGGGGAAGAGAAGAAGGAAAATACTATAAATGAGGAGTGAGGTAGAGAAATCTTCACAGACTAATTCTGAATTGAAATGGATGACAACATCAAATATATATGGGACAAGAAGAATAAATTCGCCATAGACTTTAATCAGCAAGTGATTTTAGGGGAAAACAAGTGGTCACTAATCTTCTCTAATGCACATGCTTGGTAATTAATCTTTGTATAAGATGTCTGACACTTCACTATTTTCTCAGGCCTCAACGGGTCATAGAATTAAGAATGAAACTTTGTGGTGAGGACAGATTATGAATAGTGGCTAGCCATGCTAGTTTTAAGAAGCTGGACTGTGACTGAAAAAGCATGGGATAAAACCGGACTCTTTGATCATGGCGAACAATGAGGGCTGATGAGAAGCCAAAGACAATGGCACTGGGTTTTGATCCTACTTCATCTTCTGGCTTTGTGGGAGCCTAGCCAGTATGGATGCTCACCTTCCTAGACCTGGATGGAGGGGGGTGGACCTTGGACTTTCCACAGGGCAGGGAACCCTGACTGCTCTTTGGACTGGAGAGGGAGGGGGAGAAGAGTGGGAGGAGGGGGAGGGAAATGGGAGACTCGGAGGAGGCGGGAATTTCTTTTTTTTTCTTTCAATAAAAAAAAAAAGAAAAAAATACGATAATGGCCACCAGACAATTGGCACTCCCTGAGGTTATGCAGAAATTAAATGGAATGCTATAGAAGTATTAGATTTGAGGAGATTTAAGGAAGTGATAATTTCATATGGTACGCATTCATCCTGTGTGAAGCAGATGTTAAATTCATGGGCAACTCAGAACAAAATTATCCACCAGACTGGAAAGATTTGGCTAAAGCAATACTGGAAGCTGGTCCTGTGTAAGAATGGTGAACATGGTAGGCAGTGGAAGCTAGGGCCACATAACAATGAAATAAGGCTAGAGACATTAATATTTCCCAAGATCAGCTGCTAGGTGAAGGTCAATATACTGATTTGCAAAGACTAGTTTGAATTTAATGATTGCACCTTGGCCTTATGTCATTTAGCAGCCTTAAATACTTGGGACAAGGTTGAAGAATTAGCTATTTGGGAAGAGGGGAAGTGTATGGGAGGAGGAAATGGAGAACAAATATAATTGAAATTTCTAATATAGTTGGATGAATGTCTTTATGAAAACAAGATTATAAAGGTGAACCCTCATGAAAATATTGTAAGCAGCTAATAGAGTGTAGATATGGCTTCAGTTTTAGCTACCACCACACCAGGATAGTGATATGAGACTGGTGATGACCAGTCTGTGGCTCCTCCCAGAGGTGAAGAAACCTTCGTGAGGAGGAGCCTAGTATAAAGAATGCACGACACTGCCTTTGTGATGCTCCTGAGACCTTGGGTCCTGGACAGCCTTCCTCCATGACCATAGTCCCTCAGCACAGGTTCACACAAGCTGAGACAACTGGCATGGGCAGAAACGTCTCGTACTGTAAGCCCCAATACATCTCCTTTTAAAAAAGTTCTTTGTCTTAGGGATTTGTCAGAGTGCTGGAGGGATGACTAACACAACTGGAAGAAAGAAACATATACTGAAGTGCTAAGAAGAGAGAGAGTTTGACTGGTGAAATACTCAAGCCACATTTGCTAGATGAGGGTGCATAAGAAAAGGAATGAGAAGATGGTAGCTAGAAATACAAATTCATAGTTTTAAGCAATCAGCTTCTCATGTGGTCTGTTGAGATGGGAGAATCAGAGATAAGTGAGCTCCATAAAGGTTAGGATCTAGAAACATGGGAGGAAGTTGTGCACTGCTAATTTAAAAACCGAGTAAAGGCTCCGAGAAGGATAGATTAGCTTATAATTTTTCAAAATCTGTTATATGTTTATCATTAAATTTCTTTCTTCTCTGTCTCTGTCTCTCTGTCTCTCTGTCTCTGTCTCTCTCTCTCTCTCTCTCTCTCTCTCTCTCTCTCTCTCTTTGTGTGTGTGTATGTTTTGAAAGAAATCAAGCCCAGGGCCTTGCGCATGCTAAGCAAGCACACTCACCAGTGAGATATATCTCTAACTTGATATTTTTAAAGACATGGTCTCACCATGCATTTCAGGCTGACCTTGAATTCACGAATTCATGATGTAGCCTAGCTTTGACTCAAACACATGATTATCCTCTCTTCTTCCTCTCTTCTTCTGGATTTATAAGTCTCATTGTTCCCAATGGAACATGTTTTTCAAAAACTATCTCTTTAATCACCTTGGTCTGCACTCAATGGAACAGTTAGTTCTCTTTGTGTTTAATTATATATCTCAAGGCATATATATATATATATGCCTTAATTTATATATATAAATTAAGTATTCAGAACATTAAAACTGTTGAAAATGTTTTAAATGATAAATGATTATATAGTTCCCCAACATAGTTGAAAGTAGAACGTCATTTACATAGGACTATACTTTTGACTGTACTTATGTTGAGCAATGAAGATGCATTGATGAGTGGACAAGCTTTGTGCTTATTATCTTGTATAAACTGGTAGACGCCATACTTCTCATTAAAATATAACACCTTTAAAATATATTTACATTTAATAAATACTCCTAAAGATTAGTAGGAATGCATCATCAAATGATAGATTTCATATAACACATGCTATCAATTTATTGCGGAGGATCCTTAAAATACAAATAACGGATCTTTACCATATGACACTTGGGTTAGCATTTGACATTTTGCTGTTATTGTTGCTTTAAACGACAACTTAATTATGCAATTACTCAGCTCCACTAAGGAAAAGATGCTCACAGATGCAAACTCAAATGACTCATCGACATGATCTCAACCATGAAATGCCATTATTATTATTTTTACATTCAAAATGATGTCACCAAGCAACTGAAGAAATTTGTACGACTTTTTCTACTTATTCCATGTGTCCACATTAAAAAGGATAGATGCAACTTTTCTTAATATTTGCATTCACAGTGACAAGACTACAGTTTTAACTTCAACTTCTTTTTTTCATTATTTCTCTCTTGCCTTTCTCTCTCCCTCCTTCTTCCTCTTCTACAGCCATATAACTGCTGCACAAACTAAATACAGTGGGAATTTTTCAACTAGGCTTAACAGTCTTCCTCCCTGATTATATCGTAGCCACCAAGTGTTTTCAACAGCTCCTGGAATCTGTAGCATTTGTATGGAAAGGCCATTCGCCATGGGAGTTGATTCCAGTCTGCAGACGCATTCTCTTCTGGGGTTTGCCAACACGAGTACTTTGTCTTTCCTGTCTATTTCTACAACATGCCTGGCAAACTATAATTATCAGCATTTTCTTTTATAGCGAGATAATTATTTGTTATTTCAGCTTAAGTAATAAAAGAACCTCACAGTATTTTCTCCACATACAAGAGGCATGTGCAGATGGTTAGTCCTGCCTGTGTATGCTCTAATGACTCTCCACCAGACAGACAACCACGGTAGTTTACTTTACTGAAGCTAATGAAATTCTTTATGCCTTCCATAATAATGCAAGATCATCACAGGCGAAAGGATCTCTCTCCTTTGAGTTATTATTGTGTCCTATCTGCTGGAATTCATATCAGATAACAAATGGATCACCAGAATAGATGCCAATGGTATTCTGAAGACAAGAAACAAATTTTCCTGCAATTTATGATTGTATACACAGTTCACTGAACTCCTATAACATTCTCATTAGTTAACTCAGGAGCCAAACTACTAAATCAGCTTAGCTGGATTAATGCAGATTAAGATGAGGATTTATATAGTATTTTTGTTTCAAGGGTACTTGGCACAGAATGTGTGAATACTGTAATCTCTTCTTGGAACAACACTTGTGGAGGTGTTGGGGATGTGAAAGCTGTCACCACAAACATGTGGAGGTCAAAAGACAACCCATGGGAGTCAATCTATTCTTCCGTGATGCTGGTCCTGAGCTTACATTCAGATAGTCAGTATTGGCAACAATCATCTTTACATGATGAGTCATCTCACCATCCCGAATATGAGTTCTAAAAATGCAAATGTCTTTTCCTCTTTTGATCCTTCCTGTGATCTATAGTTCTCTCGCTGATACCTCTCCTTCCAGCTGGGTGTACTCAGTACTACTCTAGCTGCTTGCTATTAAAGGTACCAAAGGAGACAAAACAAAACACTCAGGAAACCACACGACCTACAGTGCCAAAACACAGAACCCTTGTTTAACAGGAATTTATCAGGACGTGGAGGCCCACAGTTTTGTATCCATTCCATCTTGACTAAAAGTCAGAGAGTTCAAACCTATTCTTGCTCCTCAAGGATGGACAACGGAATGTTTGACCAAAGGTGTGGGGCTACTGGATGCTTTGCTCCTCAAAGGCAGACAACAGGATGTTTGACTTAGGGCGAGGTTACTGGGTGTTTTGAGATGTAAGGAGGTAATTATGCCTGTTTGTTCTTCGTATCCTGGGAGTCTTGTGCCCTCCCCTTTTGATTAGGGCATAAAAGGACTGTGAGCAATGAACTCATGGCTTTTTGTATTCACTGGAAGCCTCCCAACTCTATCTTCTGTCCCTTGTATATTTCTTTCCTCAACCTGCACTCCCCTTCTCAGGAAAATATGGACCAGCCAGGCTATAGCTGACATCCGGGTCTCTCACTAAAACCACACAATCCTCTCTCCATTCAGAGTATGACAAGTGCCTTTATCTTGACATTATGTGACCTTTTCCTAATCTCTTTCTCTCTGCTTGCATATATGACCCTTAGATCTCAGATGAACTCTAAGACTGCTATGGACAGTTGTGCATTTTCTTACAAGCATTGAGAAAGTTTTAAGACTATGATTATGTCATATGCAAACATGGAGACTCTGTCAAACATATCCAAAGCCATTTACTTTGTCAAAATGTTAAAAAAAAAAGATACAGGCATGAAATGAGGTTTTATGTGGGGATTAGAGATTGGAAGAAACTCCTGTTTGTTGCTTTGTGGGGCAGGAGAAATGGCTCAGTGGTTTAGATTATTTGTTACTCAGGTAGAGCATCTGGGTTTAATTCTCAGCATCCACATGGCAGC
Organism: Microtus oregoni; assembly: GCF_018167655.1. Lineage (NCBI taxonomy): Eukaryota > Metazoa > Chordata > Mammalia > Rodentia > Cricetidae > Microtus > Microtus oregoni. Next base: position 3,426,536 of record NW_024543097.1, on the reverse strand, counting down.
TCTGACTATCCTAATGCCAGTTGAAGGGGAGCTGATGCCCTACACTGACATCCACGGGTAGCAGGCACACAGATAGTGCAAATATACACTTGCAGGTGAAACATTAAAAAAAAAATAAAGAAAGAGTTGCCTTAAGCCTGTGGTAAACTTTGAAGATGCTGATTTCTGTGTTTAACTGGTACTTGCTTCCTCTCCCTCCATAAAAAGGTGAAGAGATCACCATTTTGTGAACATGTACATTCTACTGATTCTTTGTGGTAAGTTTCCTTATCAGCATCAGATGACACGGTGACTATATGGAGGTACACTGTACGTAGGGATGCTCTGTTTGGTAATGATTCTTAGGCAGAAAAGAATAATACTGACATCTGCTTATTTTAACATCTACATTATGCTTTTGTTTTCAATAAACCAAGATGTGGTTCGAGGTCTGTTAGAGTCTATCTTACTTAATCAGTTACTATTTTTTCCGTGTGTGCGGGTTGACCCTAAGTGAGAGTCTCATAAAAGATAGGCTGTGCACAGCGAGGTTCTTTGTTTGGAAGGTCTCATATCTTTGATATTTCCGGGTCATAGTTTTTACTGCAAATGACTTCATATCAAGTAGTATTTGATGAGCCTGCGGCAGCTGTCTACAGATCATCAGACTCCTGTCAGGACTTCCCGAGACCTCTGTCACCAGGAGTCAGCTAAAAGCCTAGCAGCTCTTTGTGGAGAGCAGAGCAGGCTGGGAATGCATTTCACGTTCATTAAAGCCACAGTGTTAATCCAGCAGGTGCACTTCACATGTATGCAAACCGTACTGAAAGTCAGTTCAATTTTGCCATAGTCAGATTTCACTAAGGAAATCCTGGGTCTTTTAAGAGGTGAGTTTGAACTAGGTATCGTTTGTGTGTTTCAAACACGAAATGTGTGTGCGAAAGAGATTTATTAAAACAATTCATAATGCTGAGAAGAGTTCACACACCACAAACAACCCCATTTCTGAAAATGTCAGGGAGACTGTTTCAGAATTTAATGCATTTGTAGATACATTTTGAGATTAGAATTTCTTAAAATGTAAGTGGTACTCCTTGAAAGGATATGATGAAGATGCTGAATAATTTTATTGCATGTCTTAACACAACAGAGAAAACTCCACTGCCAATTGAGTGATTTTCCTTGCTCCAAACTAATCTATAGTTGATTTAAGTCATTACCCACAGAACTCAGAAGAAATCAATTGTCATTTCTTTAGCACATTGCCCACATCGCTACAGGCACAAGGGGAAAGTATTAAGGTCGCAAAACCCCCTAGGAGCACAGCTTACTAGAGTATATATTATGCTTCGGTCAAACAAGTTTTCATTATAAACAATATGTAATTATTTTTCTTAAAGCAGTCCTTTATATGTTAAATGTAATTAATTTTTTTTAAAAAAAGAAACACCATTTCTCCCTAGATACATAAGTCATAGGCCCACAATATGAGATGTGGTTGGAAAAATTATTCTTGTAAAAGTAGAAAATATACTCCATGAAAATGTTCAAAGAGGTAAGACCCTGCATTTTTATGATAAAAAGAGAGCAATGGAAAACTAATTGGGTACTTATTACTATAGCTAGTGATTTTTTTGAAAATAAAAATTAGGTTATTTGCCACACTTATTGCTTATGTTTAAGGGTCTGATGTCATTCTTATGCATTTATTTTCCAGGAATCTATAAGGTAACTGTTATTGAAGTGTACTGGGAAGAAATAGGACTCTACAAAATAATTCAACCAATAGCACACAACTGTTATCGACAGAATCCTTCTAAACCAAGCTTAGCTATTGCCGTTTCAAAAGTCATACTTAGCCGTACATTTGCATACATGTATATATGTGCATGTGATTGATAGACATACATGTAATTTAATGCACACATATATACCGAACACCAAGTAAGAATCTGCACATGTGAAGGAAAGGCACCCTTAAGCAGCACACACACAGCTACATAAGCAAAAGTCTGATTCCAATGATGACATCCATACTGAAACTGTAGAAGGAGTCTTAGTGAGGCAGTCTGACTGCAGCGTCCACAGTCACTCACAGAGTCCTGGCCACTACCTCCATGCTCATCTGAGGTGTCCCGGCCTCTCAAAAAACTGCCACTTTTTAGAGAAAAGGTCAGGAAAAGACACTATTGGTCATTTACCTTCCTTGGAGGCCATTGCTAAGGTGGGGTACTGGGAATGACTGACACGAGTCAGAAGGGAAAGCTACCTGGAATGCGTTCTAGGAGATGACCACTGGAGACAGACTCTTGGGAAGACAGATCCTGTTAAGCCGGCTGGGAGGATTGAGAGCAGCTGGTCATCTGCCGGCTGAAAGAGCCAGAGGAGGCTCAGCAGAATCTCCATTGCACATAAGCCTCACGGGGACAGCTGAACTCTTAACACCCTTTTCAGACTCCCTCCTGACACTCAGATGGCCTCAGGTGGTGTAATTTAGCATGCATGTAATTTCCAGGCCTTTTTGCTGACCTTGGATAATATGTATCCCCATCTTTCCTCTTGCGGTTTTCCACCTGTCGGTTTTATTTTTTAATCGAGAGGTGGAGTTGGGCAGAAAAGCAGAGAGAGCAACTAGTGAAGTGCTTGGGGCTTCAAAGCTCCTGCCGCAAATCTTACCTTTATTCAGTGAAGCTTTGACAGTTATCATTCAGCTTACAAACAGCAGAGATAATGATAACAAATAATAACAAGGTCAAATAAACTATGCATCTGCCTGATTTGCTAAGGAGAGGAGGCCAAGATATAAACTTGGAACACAATAATCACTCCTAATGTGGTTATTATCTTTGTGCACTCTTTCAATGTTTTAATCTGGCTGACAACATTATTCCTGTGTTTCACAATGGAGGCTTGAAAAGATCCCAGCATTTCCCCAAGGATAACAGGGCGACTCTGGATCTGAACCCAAGGTACTTCATTTGTTAAAGTCTATATAAGGCCTGGTATACTTATGGAAAAGTGTAGTTTACCAACCATAGATTCCAAAGATACCTATTCTGGCAAGATGAAGTGATCCAGTGAGCAACTTTCTTGACATATGTAGTTACTACAACAAAATTCATTTCTAAGATTTTGCACTCTCTAGAATGTATCCCTAATGGTGGTTTAGGATACTGTCAACACGAAACTAAAGTCTCTCAGAAAAGCACAAGAAAAAGTGTCCAGTTAGAAGGTAAGAACACATGCATGGCTCTGATAGAATGAAGGATAGCTGGGGTTTTGAGAAGTAGAATTTTGGTTGAGACGTGAAAGGTGCCTTTGAAGGGAAGAAAAAAGACATTGGGTCAGTTAGTAAGTCTTGTAGCTCAGCAGTGTTTTCTGATCACCTGCTCTGGAGAGGTCACTATTGGGAGTGTTAGGGATTGAGGCAGGAGTAAGACTAACTATCATGGAGAACCCATTCTCATGGAGAAGACGTGTTACTCTGATAATACAGGTTCAATTGTGAGAGTTCCCCACAGTGCCAGCATAATTTAGACCAGAAGATGTCAAAAGGCTCAGACACAAACTCTGAGATCTGGCCAGTGAGCAGGGTTTGAGGTAAGTGAAGAAGGAGAACGTCTGGATTAGGGGAGGTGAGGAAAGGAAACAGAAAGAACACAGGACTAAAAGAAAAGAAATGTGTATCCGCTCCAGGGTTACCAACATAAGACGGACCTGTCTTCTGGCAGAGCTGATCACAGATGACCTGCAGCAGTGTACAGACTCGGGACCTTAGGGTGAATGTGATCAGTTGGGGGGAATAGAAAAATGTCAAAGATTAGACTGTTCTGAAAACATTGATTCATCCACCATGCAGATAATGGTTTGTATTGGGGAAGAGTGACGGGAAATGTCAGGTCTTGGATGAAACATGATGGAAGTCTGAAACGTCACCATCCTTGTGGGGATAGAGAAGCAGGCAGATTTGAAGTGTGCTTGAGTGGTAGAAGTGATAGGACATTGTAAGTGTTTGGATTTGTATAGTTTAGAAATCAGACTTAATTTTTGTGTGGTTTGGTGGATTTTGTTTTAAAGTGGTGTCTCTTTGATACAGTCTGTCAGGCCCAGTATGTAAGAGCGTCTTGCATCTGCCTTGCAAAAGGTAGGGTATTAGGCAAATGCTTATGATGTCCAGCTAATAAGTAATCTGAATACAAAAGTGATTAGATAAGTAACAATAATGCTTGGCAATCTTTGAAAGAAATAAGAAGGTTAAAAGGTTATTAAATAAATATGAAAAATAGGCTGTAAGTAATTGGAAAACTCAAAATTTGCTTACAAGATTATCCCTAATTGAGATTGGCTGTTGAAGCTCCAGCCATTTAGTCTGGAAGACGAGCAGAAAGGACAGAAGAATAATGGATGCCATACTCTGTCTTTTTTTAAGTACCTGGTGTGAATTACACAGCTAAATTCAGTTTATGATTTACTGGCCAGAAATTAGTCATATGGCTAATACACATACTTTCCAAGAAGACTGGGACTCCTATTTTGAATGATCATATATAATAGAAAACTACCAAAGAGAGGGTCTCTTATTATGGAAGAGGAAAGAGAAGGTTTCCTGAGTGAAAGGAATGGGAACTATGTTTATTACAGGTTACGAACTAAATCAAGTGTACCAACCCCTTGCAATAACAGCAAGTCAAAACACTAGAGGGCCTAGATGGCTAAACTTATTCCAGTGTTTCATGCACAGTTATTTACGGTTTCATTCCCCTTTCTTTTAATAGTTGTTACAAACCAAACCAGGAACTGAAAAGATAGATAGTTCAATAGTTAAGATCCCTTGCCACTCTTCTAGAGGACCCAAGTTTGGTTCTCAGGTTATTTCTATCTTTCTTTTTTTTCTTCTTGAAATCCAAATACATTACTCAAAAAATATATAAGTTGATGTTTCATGTACACAGCATAGGGAGCAGAATGAAAAACATGTATGCATTGTATGCACTGACCCTGGTGTTCCATTTCCTGGTTCTCTCTTATCTGTCGGGCTAGTCACTGTCCTGGGAATGAAAAGTACAACATTCTGAGCTGACTCTTAAGACTTTCATGGACTCATAAGTTCTTCCTGAATGTCTCCCTCCCCCATTTTTGATTGTTACTTCCCATATTTCTTAAGTACCACCAACATAATCTTGTCAATTATTTGAATTTCTGCAGCCACAATATGAATCTAGGCAGCTTGCTTAGGCTTTTACTTTTAAGAGTCTGGAACCACACTGGAGCACTGGACTGAGCTCCCAAGGTCCCGATGAGGAGCAGAAGGAGGGAGAACATGAGCAAAGAAGTCGGGACCACGAGGGGAGCACCCACCCACTGAGACAGTGGAGCTGATCTATTGGGAGCTCACCAAGGCCAGCTGAACTGTGACTGAAAAAGCATGGGATAAAACTGGACTCTCTGAGCATGGCGAACAATGAGGGCTGATGAGAACCCAAGGACAATGGCACGGGGTTTTGAACCTACGTAATGTGCTGGCTTTGTGGGAGCCTAGCCAGTTTGGATGTTCACCTTCCTAGAAATGCACGGAGCGGGGAGGACCTAGGACTTACCACAGGGCAGGGAAATCTTACTGCTCTTTGGGCTGGAGAGGGAGGGGGAGAGGAGTGGGGGGAGGGCGAGAAGGGTGGGAGGAGGGGGAGGGAAATGGGAGGCTGGGAGGAGGAGGAAATTTGTTTTTTTTTTCTTTTTTTTTCTTTTCTCAATAAAAAAAAATTCACCTCTAAGTACACTAAAATTTATGCCAACCCAAAGCACTTAGGTAATGTGGGAAGAACCATTAATGTCTACATGTCGCATCCTCTTCCTTCTATTGAGTCACAAATACCTACCACTAGCAAGAAATTTCTAAAATTGACAATAACTGGAAAGAATATAGCTATTGTTCATCTTAGATATAGAGCAAGACTTTTCAAAAAAGAACCATCATTTTTTTTCCACTCTTAAATATTGTAAAAACTATATTTTGGTTATGAGGTGTTAAATGAACTAGCTTGGTTTTAACCAATGCCAGACGGAGATCAATGTACATCCCGCTCCTTTAATGGTCATAATCCAGAGTCATTAACACTGGGAGGGAATTTTAAGGAAGGTTAATTCAAACCATGTGAATCAGACTTCAACAGAATCCATGGAAAAAGATAATCAATTCATCCTTCTTTGTAAGGAAAAGATGAATGAAGGGAGGGAAGGGAGAGAGACCTGTATGTGTGCATCTGTATGTATGTGTGTGAAAGAGGCGGGAGTGGAGGAGGAAGGAAGGGATAGATCAGAGGTGATACCCTGCCACTCTGAAATGCTCAACCATTTAGCTGTTGAAGGGTGGCATTCAGATTCTGAAAACTTTCCCGTTTCAGCTCAATTATACTGTCTATATAGAAAGGTGAACACACACACACACACACACACACACACACACACACACACTCTTCTCATTCCCTTTGCTCCCCCTTGGTGTATTTTGTGTTGATAGAACAGGTACAGAGGTGCCTGAGACTGCATTTTTTAAGGATTTTTTTCTAAACACTCTTGGAAAAATGTGATCAATATGTTCACTTCTTTTCATGTCAATTGAACTTGATACTTCACTGAAATTTTTTTAATTCAAATTTCTAGGGTATTGTTTGTTCCTACTATGCTACTTAAGCATTTACCAAACTGCAAAATGAAAGTATTTAGTCTAGAGACCTTGACATGGAATGCTAGTCTAGAGACCTTGACTAGGCATGCTAGTCTAGAGACGTTGACATGGAATGCTGGTCAAGAGACGTTGACATGGAATGCTAGTCTAGAGACGTTGACATGGAATGCTAGTCTAGAGACCTTGACTAGGCATGCTAGTCTAGAGACGTTGACATGGAATGCTGGTCAAGAGACGTTGACATGGAATGCTAGTCTAGAGACCTTGACGTGGCATGCTTACCAATAAAATTTGTTCTATAGAAAAAATGTTAAATGCTAATAAACAGTCCCACTGATGTTCAACACACACTTAAGCTATTCTTCCCTTATAGGGAAGTAAGCCTTATTTATCTGATGGCTCATTTTTTTCTAGATATTTTAAAGTTCTCATACATGGTTTGAGAAGATTCAGAAAAGTTAATTTTTTCTGATTTCTGATACTAAAAGGGAAACTCAGTTATAACCCAGCAATGGCGATGAGAAGCCAATATTCCTCCTGACAGTGTCCCAAGATTTCTTTAAAACATTACATAGTTTATGTGTATGTATTTGCCTGCATAAGTTTATATGCATTGTGTGTGCAGGAGCCCAGAGTGGCCAGAGGAGGGGACCTTCACCTGGAACTTCAGTAACAGGTGATGTGAGTTGGCATGTGGCTGCTGGGGCAAAAGTGGGGTACTGGTTCCTCTAACTACTGAGCCATCTCTCCAACCCCATGTGCCTGGGTTTCCTACAGATACTTAGCCACTCAAGACACTCAGCTGTTTACACATGCATCTCCCTGTAACAATCTGACGAACTCGTCAAAGGAATACAGTTCAACCAACAAAATGGTCCACCAGGGAGAAACTGTCTGAATGTGACTCGGAGGATCGTCCCTTAAATCAGAGACTAATCTCAACATTTCGATGCAGCCCTAGATGATGCACCCAAAGGTCACATTAACATGTGGGTAGAACATGATATGACGCAGGGTCTGGGAGTTTTGCATAAAGAGGATGAAATATGGCACGGGCCAAGTAGATACTGGGCTGACTCTATAGACCTTTTTAGTGCTGTGACCCTTTAATACAGTTCCTCATATTGAGGTGACCCCAAATCATAAATTATTTCATTGCTACTATATAACCCTAATTTTGATGTTACAAATTAGAATGTAAATATCTGATATACAGGATATCTGATATGAGACCCCTGTGAAAGGGCCGTTTGGCGCCCCTTCCCAGTGGGGTCAAGACCCACAGGATGAGAACCTTTGTTCTAGGCAGAAAAGAGGGTCAAATAAATTAGGATGCAGGAACAGAGAACTGCAGCTCAGAAGCTTGCCCAGGGTTATATAGATTAACATTCCCAAACTTGAGCCACAAGAATTCATTATGTTGTAATAAGCAGAGACCATGGGCCGAAAGAATGAAATGCCAATGGCTCATTATGGCTGGTTTAATGGATCATTCGCAAAATAACTGGCTGTAATGACAAAATCTCAGGAGTAAAAAGAGGCAATTCTTCCTTACCTTAAAGAAGCTTGCTGCATAAAAACAAGGGCTCACACTGGATTTACTCTTAACAGTGGCTCTAATCATTTCTATCTTTGGGGGGGGGGTCATTTGCCTTCTAACCTCTCACTAATGAAAGTGTTTGTCCAAATACAGAACCTCAAAACCCCTTCTAACCTTAGCATTCAGATTCTGAATTCCTTCGGGTCCCTTCCCTTCACCTCTGCTTTAAGGTTGCAGAGGTAAATCTCCTAGCATCTTCTCTGTCCTACTTAGGACTTATTCTCTGTGCAGCGGCCATGGCAACAAAATATGACGTTTACTTGTTAACCCACAGGATATTTCTTCCTCTAGGAAAAAAATTGCTAAAATGCCAGGAAAAGAACATGGAGTCTAGAGTGCAAAACGTATTCACTGGCTGAGTGGGTGAATTTGTCTCCAGGTTAGAAAAAAACTCTAGACATCATTTCTTTACCACAAGAACTCCCCACTTTTGTTTCATTTTGCTCTAGTCTGTAGAATCTTGCTACCCAGCTCCAAATTCTTATCTCCATTCTCCCCATTTCATTAGGACCTTGTTCAATGGATGCATTATTTTCCTGCTTATATATGCAACCACCTTTTTCTGTCTGCTTAATCCTATTCTTGAGATTTCTCATGTACCAAAAGCCCATCGAGTCCCATCATTGCTTCTTTGCCTTCCTCTGATTGAATCTTGTTTTCCTCTGAATCCTTAGAGTATTAAGCATATTTCCACATTATTTACTTTATAAAATCTTGTATCTGTCCTGTAATTCAACTGTTCTGTAGCCTGGCTTAGATTCAAAACTAAAGTATGTATAACTATCAGGGTCTCCATCCCTTCATTCGTAAAGTACGTGATCTACACCAGAGTTATGATGAAAATGTCTGCCATAAGCTAGCGTATGGCATTAACAGAATCTCAGATACTGTGTTCCAGAGCAAATCATAGTCACATTTGAACCAAACATATTTTATCTAGTCAAGGATTTAACAATATAGACTGTGATTTTTGGTTTTTGGTAACATCCATTGGAAATCACCTGAGCTGTAGGGCGGAGGTACAAATGATTCCACTGAATGACCTTGACAAATTGGGGAAAGCATGGTAAACAAAGTTGATCAATGTGTGTCAGAAAGTTATGCAAGTGATCATGATGAATGGGAAAAGGACAAAATTCAATTATGTATTCCCCGGTCCTGATTATATAAATTTAAATGCAATAGAATGAACAAAAAAAAAGACAAAATATTCATACGTTATTAACCACTATATTATGATACATTGTAAAAGTACAGACGAGCACCATTTCTTTTCTTATATAATGTGTAGACTTACAAAGTTTTATAAAATGTAGATTGATTGAAATATTTTATACATTAATTTTCTGAAAAATCCAAGTTTTAGCTTTGCTTTCTAACGTTTTTGCTATATTCCTCTTGGTTATTTATTATTTATTTATTTGTTCTTCTAACTCTTCCTTCTGTGTTCCCAATTCCTGTCTCATTCCATGTCTATCATGAGCATGTTGCTATACATCTTCTCGTTGGTTCTGCTCTCACCCTTTTTCTTGGTAGCGTTACCCGCATCCTCCAGACCTTTCTTTCTCTATCTTATATTTCTGTCCTCTGCAATTTCCCACCCAGTCCATTCACACGTCCATATCATGTACAGTCCATCCTTCATGCCCCCTACACATATCACCATCATTAACACACCCTCTTCCACTCACTTAGTACTAATTGGCTATGCGTCTTCTATAACTCCAGGATCAACAAAAAGATAACTCCTTTCTGCAAGTGGCTCTCAGACACGTTTCTCTAAATCTCTTTTAAACTTTGAAGCCATCTGTGAATCACTCTTCTGCCCTTTATTTCTGCCAGCAGTCAATCAGTTGCTGCATCGGAGTGTAATTTGGGACTCAGAAGCATCTTTGACTTTCACGCTCTTTTTTCATATCTACAACCAATGCTCTTTGTCCTTCCATCCCTCTATGACAGTGTCTAAAATGATGCTTCATGTAACATGCTTACTTCAACTGTCTTACACAGAGCTGCAAGATAAATAATCTGAAAATAATTTTGGCAATAGTTATCTTCTGTTTATAAATATCTTCTTATTGAATAAGAATAAAACCACATAAATACAAAACAAAAAATAAAAACTCAATGTATTATTTAAAAACTTCTTCTTTAACTCACGGCCATTTTTTATTTTGCTATTCAAAGGGGAGGGGGGTAATGGTCATTTCATATGGTATAGACTTGTAGTAGCCACGGACTTGTCCACTCTTTGCTCCAAGTGTCCCCTTGATCTATCTATGGTCTAGGACATATGAGATCCATCTGTGCTCCCAAGGCTTGGCCAATTCCTTCACTGCTGATGTTAATCTTTGCTTTTCTTGAAGCTCCTACTATGCAGTATTCCCTTTGACCACTCCTGTTCACCTCTGGATTTCACCACCAATGTCTCGTGCATAAATTTCATACATTGAAGTCCCTGAGGAAATTATATGCTTGGTATGGTACAATCAACGCCCTTTGGGCCTTTTTTCCTCTCTATGGCAGCATCTGAAAAGATGTTTTCTGCTGCCCTGTCCTGCTTCTATGCACCAGCTAACCTCGGGAACTATTCCATTAAAGCCACTCTTTTACAAGGAAGAGCGTCTCAATACATGCTGTATATCTCTTATTTCCCTGGTGATTTTATGGGTAACTTTTCTTTAGTTTGAATATTTTTCAAAACGTCCATGACACAAATTTCCACTTTATTTATTTCAGACACTCAAACCTTTTGTGATTATTTCAATTTTAAAAGTCTTTACGAAATATTATATGAGTTGAATTTTGATCTTGAATTCGCTAACTAATTTTAACACACAGATTATACAACTAATTATAAAACCCCATGAAAATAACAAGGTAAATGTATTGTTAATTCATTTATAAACCTATGAGTTTATCTGACAGCCTTCTAAGAAACTGTATGAAATTAAATATATTCTATAAGATGTATGAAAACATGAGTATTATATATGTTTGATATATAAGAACTTGAATGATGTAACTATTTGAAGACACACTTCTATTACATGTAAATGAAAGTCTGCAAAGTATACTGTTTTGCTTATATTGTAGCCTTGTATTATCTACATAAATGTAATATTAAGGAAATAACTAAATACAAAAAGTCTGCAAGATAAGTTTAATATTTATGAGTGTCTCTGAGGGTTTGGGGCCAGACATGGTGATCACACAGCTGGAGCCTCAGTTCACGCCTCTGTGAAATGAAGACTGTACCTGCTCCTGAGAATTACAGAGTTAAATGGGATATCACATGTAAGAGCAGGATAATGTCAGGCAGGTAGTTAACAATAACAAATCATCGATCTAATTAACAAAAGCAAATGGGAATAACGAATGACATTCTCCAAAATTACTATGACTCTAAAAGTTTCTTTACAGAGACTTCCGTATATAGAATGAAAACCTATGCACTTTGTTTTTGTTTTGTTTTTGCTTTTAGAGACAGCGTCTAAGTATATAGCGACCTGGATCTGGTGATCCTCCTGCCTCAGTCTCCGAAATGCTGAGATTACAAAACTGCCCTATTCCTGCATATATCATCTACGCTTCAGTGTTCTCTTGCTCATAGATGATCATTTCTAGCATAGTCTGTGTAGACAAATCTAGCGATGGAGTGCTCTGCCCCTCTGCTACTGCAGAAGCTTGGCAGGAGACCCGAAGTGCAGATAGCAGAGTGGATCCTGGGAGTACTGTGTGGGAGGCGCCCATAGCAAAGGCAGGCTGCAGCTTGCCTTTTTTTATCTTTCTGATGAAACTGAATTTTTTTCCACTTTAACTGAAATCCAGAAAAATCATTCCCACATAACCTGAAGGAATTTTAACACACAGCTCTATTCTTCTCAAGCAATTCATCTAATAATCAGTGGCTAGGAATTGGGGATGTGACTCAGTGGTAGAGCCAACGCCTACAACTTATGGGGTTCCGCATTAAAACATCAGCACTGCAAACATTAATAATTAATAATAGGACACACAAGTTCTAGGTAACTAAACACACAAAATATCAAATTTCTATTCTTAAGGCGTCATCGCATAAAAAAACAAAAGAAAAGAAATAAAATCTTTACAAATTAAGTAATTAAATAAATAAATATTAACGGAACTGTTGTGGTCCAGTCACTATTTTATGTGTTAAAAATAACATTACTGGGAGAAAATTCGGCAAAGAAGTTAAGAACTGTGCAGACAATATTGATTAGTCACTAGGGCATCGAGACCTCACTCAGAGCTATTTTAACAAGCTGCTGCTTATTACAGATCCATCATCATCCCTACTAGATGATTCCAAAATGGCCCTGGAAGAGGAGGCAACAGGGTCCTCTTGCTGGTCATGTGCCACCTTTTCAAAGCCTGGACAAACTGCAATGGAGTGGGGCAGTTCACACTGACAGGGTATAGCAGACTTTATCTTGAATAGGATAAAGATAAGTTTACCTTCTTCAACTAGCACAGACACCCCAAAGCTTAAATACAAGTGTCTGATACATCGGAAAGCTAAGAATCAGACCACGTGGGAGATGTGTGTGTGTGTGTGTGTGTGTGTGTTCTACGTGGATTTGGTGAGATAAAAAATAACGGATAATTTTCACCAAACATGAAATATTTTCATTTACTCAAAGTAAAACCTCAAAAAAAAAAAAAAAAAAAAAAAAAAACGATCTCTAGAGTTTTTCAACATCCGGGGGAATGACAAGTCTTCTTTCGGGCTTACCTAAGCGATCATACGGAATGATTTCCGAGACAAAAAAACTGCATAATCATCTCATCGGTTTTTAAGGCCAGTCTACTGGAATGAATGCAGTATCTGAAATCACTTAGCACCGTTTTTGAGAACACACTAATTTTTTAAAAAAAATGCATTCTCCTGGCTAAAAATCGTTGGTGGCTCAGCCTACGCTTTGGACAGTGTCATCGGCCTCTCCCCTCTTGCACGGGGACTGCCCACAGAAGCTAGGCTCTTCAGCGGTGCTTGTGGATGAATAAATTAAGTCACTCGTGATTACACATTGCAGAGAAAATTAACCGAGGACAATGCACTGGTCTCCCTCAGCTGCTGCAAATCTTTGCGTTCATGCTGTACACATACAGTTGTGACATGTCACTCTTAGAGTGGTTGTCTCAACCATTGGTAAATTATAGTTTTTAAAAGCTAAACATTCTGTATGAAAATCTTAAACTGGGAGTCGTAAAGGGAAATGCCATAGATGCTAAGAGAAGGTTTGGGGGTGCTATCGGTCTCGCCTCAGGAAGGCAGAAAATGTCTTCCATTTTTTAAAAAGGCAAATGACTACTATATAGGATTTCTGGACAAGAACATATGCTAAACTCAAAGATAATGCTAAAAAAATTAAAGAATGGACAATATTCATAATTTCCCTTCCAAATCAATATACATTCTGATGATAAATATAAAAATTACTATTTTTCGTGTAAGGCATAAGGCCCAGATCAATGGGTTCAATGCCTGAACAGCAAGAGAGAGGGTTCCTTTTTATTCTATTATTTCTGAATAGAGCATATGATACCAAATTCTGGTAAGAATGGACCGTCTTTGACTTTAGTAATATCCCTTGTTATATACTAAAACATTTGTAAAGAAATTACAGTATTTTATTCACAAAACCTAACAACACTGAGTCACCCCTGGGCTTTCGTTTCCAGTGCTCACATCCCATCTACAAAGAGTGAACCATCTTATTTAGAATGTTAAAAAGAAGTGGATCCACAGGAAACCATCAGCTAAAATAATTTTTAACACATTTCTCTCAAATTCAAAAGAATACATTTTTTTGTGATACAGAATTTCAGACATTTTATTAATTGTCCCAATAATAAAATTCAGACGCTACAAATGAGCTAGGCATGGTGATATTTCTTAATAATTTGCAACATAGACAAAAGGCATATTTTTATAGATGCTTTCTATTCAAAATAGACTTGGTTGGTGGATTAATCTGCACAAGAAATTCCATATCTTTTAGACAATGATCAGCACGGGCTCTTGGATAAAAGACCAACCATAAAGATAAACCTAAATAAAAACATTCCAGTTCTTTCTCAATATCCCCTCATTTAAGCATCCAAATAAAACATGCAGTACCTTTTAATTTTCTGATTGAGTGACTCCCAATCAGTGCTTCCTCTCTTAGAGACAAGCTGAAGACTCTGGAGAAAGAAAACAAAGAAAACACGTATAAACATATAGGCTTGTCAACTAAATATTAGAAATCGGAACTCACCAATAAGTCCATTCGTCTCTCATATCCAGATAATAAATTTACCACTTGGAGTCTGTACTACAACAAATGCAGCGCTTCAATATTAAGCTCAATAATGGATTTAAAACACGGTAATCCAAGACCACATAAAGCAGATCCTTTGCATAGTGGATTAAAAATAAAGTGAAATAGATCGTAAAAGCCTTAAAGCATTACCAGTGCATATGCAGCAATGTCCCCCTGAAGCGAGTCCTTTGGAACTGCTGCAGAACCCTCCTCCAAGAACACTCCCTCTCGCTCCAGACAGATGCAGTCTGAAAGCCACCAGCTAGCGTCTGTGTGTGCCGGGGAAAGGGAAGCTGCAAATTAAAAAAAGTCCCCGCAGTGGCGGAAAGGAAAATAAGGCAAATAGGAGAGGGAGAGAGAGCTCACTAGGCTCGGAATTTTCGAGAAGGATGACGAAACACTCAGCTCCGCCATCATTCACTGACAATAGGATGGTGCCCGGGCTTAGGATTTAGCGGTTTGCCACGGGGGCTTTTGGTACCAAATGCCTGACAGGCATTTTAATCGCCTCCATCCAAGTGTGTCCCCAGGAGTCTAGTCTGTAAGCCTATGAAAGTCATCATCTGGCCCCCTTTGTGTTTTTTATACACACACACACACACACACACACACACACACACACACAGAGAGAGAGAGAGAGAGAGAGAGAGAGAGAGAGAGAGAGAGAGAGAGAGAGAGAGGAGAGTTTAGGTTTTCAGGCATATAGGATTACAAGCGAGTTAAGCTACACAAACTGGGCATAAGTAAATGGTTGTTTAAGGAAATTTTTATTATCTATATGAGGGATATTAAGGATTCTTTTAGGTTTTGTCATGGAAAGATTAATACAATTTTTAATGCATATTGCTTATTCATGTTCCAGAATAAGGCACTATTAAAGCGATGTATATATTGGTATATAAATCCTACAGAAAATTTTATGGCTTTGAAATTGTGATAATTACCCACTGGGCAATGTTTTTCTGACAGGGCTTGCCATATGATATCTGTGTGCAATCATTTTTTTCTGATTTCATACAAAGGGAGGTGGCAGCAAGTTTGAGTGTGGACCTTTACAGTCCCTGAGGTGAGGGCCATTGCATGGAGTTCAGTGTTTGGCATAATCAATCACCCCTTCAATGTTAGCAACTGAAATTCACAATTAAATATCCCTGTTATACAGTGCCTCTGGAGGGGGCTTAACTGTAGAATAATTCTCCACATGTATTATCCGGGAGGAAATGGTAATGAATGAATTGGTAAAGCATTGTTAGAACCCTGCACCAGAAAATGGAGTGAATTTGCTGTGTACCAAGAGGGGCAGCTGCAGAGAAGGTTGCTGAGAGGAAGCATCACCATGGTTACCGGAAACAAAAAGTAAGGAGAGAGAGAGAGAGAGAGAGAGAGAGAGAGAGAGAGAGAGAGAAATAAGGTGATGCTGAGCAAGAGAGAACAAGACCATGATGGGGGAAATCTGGAGACAAAGGACCCAGTTCCTTTTCCTCTTTCCAAAGAGCTGGGTTTCTGACACTTGTGTGTTGTATTTTGAATTCAGTAAGATGGATTTTCATTTCCTTCTGCTATGCTCGTCACCATTTTTAATCACTCACAAATCTTGCTTTCATAAATATCTTTTGTTTTTTTTCTTTTCTTTTATTACATTAACAAAATAACAATCCAAATTCCCACTCCCTCCCCTCATCCCACTTCCCTCCCACTCCCTTCACACACCCTCATACCCCACCCCTTCCAATCCTAAGAGAGGGCAATGCACCCCATAAATACGTTTTTATTCTTTTCTATGAGATCGATCCATCCATATCCGAACCCTCAGAAACCACCCAGCCCCACCCCAATACCCTTTGCTTTCTAGATGAGAAAGTAGAGGCCCGAGGCCTGCTACCAAACCAAATTCCCAGGCAGAAGCAGCAGGCTGGCTTCCCCATTGTCCCTTCTCATCAAGGGACTTTCCTCTCCTCTCCTCTCCTCTCCTCTCCTCTCCTCTCCTCTCCTCTCCTCTCCTCTCCTCTCCTCTTATGCTGTTTGCAGGAAAAACAGAATCCAATAAAATCCCTTGTCTTTCTCTAAACCTTTGATTTGCCAAAGCAACAATCTTCTCTTTTGAGACACACTGCAATCATCCTGAGAACTAGGTTTGCTTAAAGTCTGTGCTGAACTGTGCGAGGCCACAGAATCTTAGGTGATTATATCAACAGCATTTTTTTTTTCTAGTCTGGTAATCGGATGGATCAACTGCTCATTGCAGATCTATCTTGTTGATCCAGCTTACTCATCAGGTCCTAGGCCTTCTGATATTATGGACATCATTTTTGCAAGCATGAAAATGGATAATCAAAATGAGCCAGAATTCCCCAGGTTCCTCCTAGATATGACAATATAAATCTTGCTGGAGTTACCTAAAACAAAGAAGCTGGAAAACTGAGAGTCCTGGTGTAGTGTGTGTGTGTGTGTGTGTGTGTGTGTGTGTGTGTGTGTGTTTGCATGTAGTAGAGGTATCACTCAAAATTAGTCACTAGAGGATGCAATATTTACTAAAATCTAATTTTTAAACTACTTAGTACAAATTGTAGCTAGGTTTTGAGCTTGGTGTATTTCTGTTTATATACTGTATTTTTTTTTAACAGTTTCTTTTCAGAATTGGAGGTTTAGCTTACTGGTAGAACTTGTGTTTAGCATGCAAAAGGCCATGAGCAACTCTCTCTCTCTCTCTCATTAGTTTAGGTCAATTCACCTATAGATGGATAGTCATGCTGTTTTCCTAAGTATCTACAATACACAGAGGACACCACCATCCTCTTTCCACTGTACCTTAGCTCAGCTACCAAATGAAGAAATCACATTAAATATATACACTGTCATAGATACTATGAAAGAGTTCATGTTTTAGTAAATCCTATCAACTAGCTAGTTTCCTCTCACTACCATCTCTTGTGTCTTTTAAAATATAATCTCTTCAAAATTCCTAATTTTATTTTTCACCAGAGGCTTTGGAAGTGATTTTAGGATGATTTCTCAAAGCCTATAAATCACAAAGGCCTGGCAAGACATCCCCAATGGTGCAATAACATTTTTATTTGGGGGTAACCAATGACTGTTTAATTGGACTACGTACTGCTCAATAGGAAGGAATCCATACTTGCTACTGTATGCAACCCAAGCCAGCTACCCATGGCAGGAGAGTCACAGACCCTAGAGGAGAATCTATGCGTGCCATTACCCTAACCTAGCTTAATTTCTGCCAGTGGTTCTCACCACTCATCCAAGGACCTTCCACCTCAGCAGATAGCAGCATTACCGAGATCCAGAGCTGATGAAAACACAGAGGATGAATGACGATGAGGCGCCCAGTCATAACTGGTAATCCACACTACAACCTTCTACTCAAGGCTCAAGGAACATTGCAGAAGAGGAGCTAGAAAGACTAAGTGCTAGAAAATCTGCTGAGTGATGGTGTTACCTACTCTCCTTCCAGACACTACAAAATGGCAGGGATTAGGAGGTCATAACAGTAAGGTTTCCTAAACAAGATGTGAATAATGATGGCACCCCTTCACATGCCAATGTGGCTGGAGTAAATTTCACTGACCCCTAGATAAAGAACTACAGTCAATTAATGATAGCTGAGGGACTGGAGAATAATTTTTTCCCCCCACGGAAGACCCCTGGTTGGTTATTCAATCTAAAGTAGTTATCCCTAAAGACTTGTACATGTGAACATCATTGGATGGACTTGGTAAATTCTCTCCTCTCTCTTCTCTCCTCCCTCCTTCCTTCCCTTTCCCTCTCTCTTCCCCTCTCTCTGTGCATGTGTGTATAATAATACAATCATAAAGAAGAGTTCATGAATTTGAGTGGGAGTGGTAGAAAACATGGGTGGAGCAGGGGTTGGAGTAGGAGGCATAGTGAGAATGATGTATATACAATTCTTATGTATGAGAAATATCATTTAATAGATCAATATGAAAATTACATTAGTGGCTAAATTAGACTGTTCAAATACAAGAATGTCACTGTTGTGGTCCATACTGCTGTCCTTATTCTTTATATTAGGCATTCTTACTTTAATCTCCATAAATCAGTATTATAATTTATATTGTAGGCTTAACATTTATTTAAAATGTTTCCTACTTTTGTTGAATTCTGAGAAGTACCTAGCAATAGACTACATTCTCTTAAATGACCAGAAAGTGCTTGTTTATCTTTTGTTAGTGTTAAAATACACTACATGTTGTTTTTTAATCAAAATTATCACAATACTTAAAGTGACAGGGACAAAATACCTTGAAAAATTTTAAACTGAACTATAGCCGATCATAGTTGTACATGTCTGTGTTTTCTAGAACTCAGAAAGAAAAGTAAGGCGGAGATGAAAGCTCAAGACAAGACTGAATTACAGTGTGAGACCTTGTTTCAAAACAAATAAGACCATAAATAATGCAATTTTTAATTTAAAAATTAATAGAAATAATATTCTCACCTAACCATCTTGATTTTGCTATTATAAATAATAAACAGATGTATATGTATTTTGCAAAGTGTTATAATACCAGAGTCTGCTTAATATTATCTTTCCATATCTACCACAAACTTTTTTCCTTCTGCCAAGTTGTCCACATAAAATATTATTGTGGTTAAACAGTCAAGAAAAGGAAGATGGAAGGAAGGAAAGAAGGGAAGGGCAACAAAGAGAAAAATTGTCAGAATCATCACATCCTGAATTATATAGAGTAGCTAAATCCATTACTTCTACTTATAAAACAGAACTGTCAGATGGGTCAGCCTAATATCAGGAGAAACTATACAAGTATGCAGGATTGAGTAGAAATGTTTCTTATCTTTATTGTAACTTTAAGAAAATCTGAGATACAGAAAAAACCCAAGTTTCAGATGCCAAACAAATAGACAAGAAAAAAAATATGTGTGCTGGAAATGATTCTGAACAAAAATACCTATTATTTTTAATATTATTAATCCTAAAATTCAAAAAACACAGGATATTATTATTATTTGCTACAACAAGCATGAGCCTGGAGCTTAAAAGAAATGAGTCAGACATAGAAAGAAAAATATTGTTATGATCTTATTTATATGTGGAGCAGGCAGAACACTAATGTATATAAAATAGAATAATAGGAGATCTTTGCAGGACCAGTCCCAAACCACAGACCTCCACAGGAGTGCACCCAGGCCAGGGATATTTACTGAAACAGGACTAAGTCTGCAATTTAGGCCAGAGCAGCCTGAGACAGCAAAGTCCACAGGAACAGGTACAAGGGAGCAACTGCTGAGGGAGTAGGCTGGGGCCAGAGCCTTCTGCTGGTCTAGGTGTGAGAGTCTGGAACCTCTGATGAAGTAAGCCTGAGCCAAGACCTCTGCAGGTCCAGGCATGAGTCTGAGACCTCTGAGGGAGTAGGCTGGAACCAGAGACCTCTACGGGTCTGGATTCAAGTCTGGGACCTCCAAGGGAATAGGCTGGAACCAGAGACCTCTGTGGGAGTAGATCTGAGCCAGAACCTCTGCCAGAGCGGCCAAGGCAGCAATCTCAGCAAAAAGAGCCCCAAACAATCTCTGTGGGTGCAGGTCCGAATGACCCCTGGTATTGCAGACCAAATCCCAGGAATGCTAAGTGGCCTCCAGGAACATGGAGTGACCAACAGGGTGATGGGAACCATGGCCCTGACTGCACCACAAGGAGCAACCATCTGAGCCTTAGATCCACTGACACCTGGAAGATTGATCATCAGAGTCACAGACAGCCTCAAATACACCAATCAGAGGAAAGAATGGGTAGACAAGGTAAGAACACATGCAATACAAAAAGATCAACAAGACACCAATAAAAACTAGTGACCCTACAACAGAATCCATCCTTCTGTTGCACACAAGAAACACACCTCAACCTCAAAGACAGATATCACCTCAGAGTAAAGGGTTGGGAAAATTTTTTCCAATCATAAGGACCTAAGAAACAATCTGGTGTAGCTATCCTAATATCTAACAAAATAAACTTCAAACTAAAATCAATCAAAGAGATATATTAGTCACAGGGAAAAAAATCTATCAAGAGGAAATCTCAATGCTGAACATTTATGCTCCAAATAAAAGGTCACCCTCATATGTAAAAGAAACACTTCTAAAGCTTAAATCATACATCAAACCCCACACACTAATAGTGGGAGACTTCAACACTCCCCTCCCACCACTGGACAAGTCTGTCAGACAAAAAAATTAACAAAATAATAAGGGAACTAACACATATGACTCAAATGGACTCAACAGACATCTGTAGAATATTCCATCCAAACATAAAAGAATATACCTTCTTTTCAGCACCTCATGGAACCTGCTCAAAAATTGACCACATACTAAGTAACAAAACAAACCTCAATAAATACAAAAATTGAATAACCCATGTATCTTTTTGGATCACCATGGCTTAAAATTAGAATTCAACAGCAATGCTAATTCCAGAAAGCCCACAAACACATGGAAATTAAACAATGCTCACCTGAAGCATCAATGGGTCAAGGAAAAAAAAAAGAGAAATTAAAGACTTTCTAAAATACAAAGAAAATGACCACACAACATACCCAAATTTATGGGACACAATGATAGCAGTGTTAGGAGTAAAGTTCATAGCACTAAATGCCTACATAAAGAAGCTGGAAAAAATCCCACACTAGTGAATTAACAGAACATTTGAAATCTTTAGAACAAAAAGAAACAAACCTACCTAAGAGAAGTAGAAGGCAGGAAATAATCAAATTGAGACCTGAAATCAACAAAATAGAAACAAAGAAAACAATTCAAAGAATCAATCAGACAAAGAGTTGATTCTTTGAGAAAATCAACAAAATAGGCAAACCATTATCTAAACTAACCAAAAGGCAGAGAGAGAATATCCAAATTAACAAAATCAGAAATGTAAAGGGGGACATAACAACAGACACAGAAGAAATACAAAGAATCAACGGGCCATATTTCAAAAAGCTGTACTCCAGAAAATTAAAAAAAAAACTTGAGAAAATGGACAACTTTCTAAATAAATATCACTTACCAAAATTAAATCAAGACCACATAAACAAATTAAATACATCTTTAACAGGTAAAGAAATAGAAAGAGTCATCAAAAGTCTCCCAACAACAACAACAACAACAAAAAAGCCCAGAACCAGATAGTTTTAGCTCAGAATTCTATAAGATTTTCAAAGACCTAGTACCAATACTCCTCAAAATTTTCCAGACAAAAGGAACAGAAGGAACATCGCCAAACTGTTTTTATTAAGCTGCAATTACCCTGATACCCAAATAACATAAAGATATTACTAAGAAGATAATTACATGTCAATCTCTCTCATGAACATTGATGCAAAAATACTCAATAAAATATTGGCAAATAGAATCCAAGAACACATCAGAAACATCATCCACCATGATGATGTTGGCTTCATCCCGGATATGCAGGGATAGTCCAACATATGCACATCCGTCAACGTAATCCACCATATAAACAAACTGAAAAATAACCAAATGATCATGTCATTAGATGCTGAAAAAGCTTTTGACAAAATACAACATCCCTTCATGATAAAGGTCTTGGAGAGAGCAGGCATTCGAGGAACATACCTAAACATAATAAAAGCAATATAGAGTGAGCCAACATCAAACTAAATGGAGAGAAACTCCCAGCAATACCATTGAAGTTAGGAACAAGATAAGGTTGCCCACTCTCTCCATATCTATTCAATATAGTTCTTGAGGTCCTAGCTAGAGCAATAAGACAACAAAAGGAGATCAAGGGGATACAAATCGTAAAAAAGAAGTCGAACTCTCACTATTAGCTGATGATATGATAGTTTACACAAGCAACCCAAAAAATTCTACCAAGGAACTCTACAACTCATAAACACTTTTAGTAATATAGCAGGATACAAGATTAAATAAAAAATAACCAGTAGCCTTATTTTACACAGATTATAAATGGGCCAAGAAAGAAATCACAAAAACATCACCCCTCACAATAGCCAATAATAACATAAAATATCTCAGAATAACTCTAACCAAACAAGTGAAATACTTGCATAACAAGAACTTTACATCTTGAAGAAAGAAATTGAAGAAAACACCAGAAAATGGAAAGATCTCCCATGATCTTGAGTAGGTAGAATTAACATAGTAAAAATGGCAATCTTACCAAAAGCAATCTATAGATTCAATGCAATGCGCATCAAAATCCCACCAAAATTCTTCACAGACCTCAAAAGAATGGTACTCAATTTCATATGGAAAAGCAAAAAACCCAGAATAGCCCAAACAATTCTGTACAGCAAAGGAACTTCTGGGGGCATCACAAACCCTGACTTCAAACTCTATTACAAAGCTACAGTATTGAAAACAGCCTGGTATTGGCATAATAATAAACAGGAAGATCAATGGAACTGAATTGAAGGCCTTGATATTAACCCACATACCCATAAATACCTGATTTTTGACAAAGAAGCAAAAAATATCAAATGGAAAAAAGAAAGCACATTTAACAAGTGGTGCTTGCATAACTGTATGTCAATGTGTAGAAGAATGAAAATAGACCCATATCTATCACCATGCACAAAACTCAAGTCCAAATCGATCAAAGAACTCAACATAAAACTGGCCACACTGAACCTTATAGAAGAAAAACTGGCAAGTACACTTGAATGCATTGGCACAGGGAACCACTTTTTATAATCCCAGAAGCACAGGCACTGAGAGAAACAATTAATAAATGGGACCTCCTGAACCTGAAAAACATCTGTAAAGCAAAGGACACAGTCAACAAGCCAAAATGGCAGCCTACAGAATGGGAAAAGATCTTCACCAATCCCACATCTGATAGAGCTCTGATCTCCAAAATATACAAAGAACTCAAGAAATTGGTCATCGAAAGAACAAATAATCCAATAAAAAATGGAGTACAGAACTAAACAGAGAGCTCTCAACAGAGGAATCTAACGGAGGCTGACAGACATTTAAGGAAATGCTCAACATCCTTAGTCATCAGAGAAATGCAAATCAAAACAAGTCTAAGATTCTATCTTACACCTGTAAAAATGGCCAAGATCAAAAACACTGATGACAGCTTATGCTGGAGAGGTTGTGGGGAAAAGGGAACACTTCTGCATTGCTGGTGGGAATACAAGCTGGTACAGCCCCTTTGGATGTCAGTGTGGCTATTTCTCAGAAAATTGGTAAAAAACTTTCCTCAAGACCCAGCAACACCACTTTTGGGTATATACCCAAAGGATGCTCAATTGTGCCATAAGGACATGTGCTCAACTATTTTCATAGCATCATTATTTGTCATAGCCAGAACCTGGAAACAACCTAAATGCTCTTGATCGATGAATGGATAAGAAAAATGTGGTACATTTGCACAATGGAGTACTACACAGCAGAATAAATAATGATATCTTGAAATTTGCAGACAAATGGATGGATCTAGAAAACATATTGAGTGATGTAACCCAGACCCTGAAAGACAAATATCGTATGTACTCACTCATAAGTTGTTTTTAAACTTAAAACAAAGAAAACCAGCCTACAAATCACAATCCCAGAGAACCTAGAAAACAATGAGGACCCTAAAAGAGACATACATGGATCTAATCTACATGGGAAGTAGAAAAAGACAAGATCTCTTGAGTAAATTGGGAGCATGGGGACCATGAAGTAGGGTTGAAGGGCAGGGAAAGGAAGACAGAGGTACAGAGAAAAATGTATAGCTCAATAAAATCAATACAAAAACAAAAATAAAGTTATATAAAATAAAAGAAAATAATGAATAAAAAAATTCCCTGTACCAGCAATCTTGCTCCTACTACCTGTTGATTTTTCTAACTCACTCCTGTGTTTTCATAGGCCATCACTGTCTAGGCTGATGAAATATTTGCAATGTAATTCTGTTCAAGCAAGCCGAACCATACTTGTTTTGAAACTTCTTTAAAAAAACAAACTCACATAAAAAACAAAAAATGAAAAATAATTTTAGCTCAACTCATCAATTAGAAATCATGTATCTCTGTAAAAAGACTGAGTTGGGAATTAAATGTTCCTCAGAGAATGAAAACTATACTAGAATAACTGAAATCCACACACACAGCACCCGAGAGTGCAAATTAGCACAGCCACTTTGGAGAATTATTTAGCAATGTCTACTGCTGCAACTCTACTTCTGGATTGATAACCAAAACAAACGAATACATGTGCCCAGCTAAACACACTTAACACATCCTCTTAGTAACAGTCATAAAGACACAATACTGAAAACTACTCAAATCTTCATCAAGAAAAGAATGGGTGATACACTCAAACAAGAGATTACTATTTACACAAGAAGGAAAGAAAAACACCAATGTTATTTGCAACTACCTAGGCTAAACCCAAAGACACAATTAAAAATGAAAGAAGCCAACACAATGGTCATCTGCTATGTCATTCCATTTAACTGAAATTAAAGAACAGCCGAAAATATTACTCAAAAGTTTGAGCAATGTTTTCCTTGGGAGGGTGGGGGAAGAATTACATTGACTGGGAAAAAAAATCTCATATCTTCTAGATCTAGTAGTAATGATGGGGAGGTTGAAGAAAGAATTGACCTATTGTTTACTCTATTACATGTATTACACCTTAATAATGATAATAATGAACAATATGGTGTCATTGGTCTAGAAAGTCCATTTGTGACCAATTTCCAATCTGTTAGCACTGTGCAAAAGGAAGATATTTTCAAACATGTCTTGCAACCGTGATTGGATAGACAGGGCCATAGGAGGATGTGTATGTTGAATAAACAGTTTGTAGAGGAATATTTTCCCTGGCAGAAAGAGAACATTGTCCACTGACCTTTCATAAATAAATATCAACTCAAATATAAAAAGAAGGAAGATGACTACTTTATGAGCATCATATCAGCAAGTGAAAGTTTTTTTTTTCTTATAGAAACACTTTCTGTTCATCTCACAACAAATGGAAACAGAGGCAGAGACCAAAATCGGGGCACGGACTGAGCTCCGAAGGTCCAGTGGACGAGGAGAAGGAATGAGACTATGAGCAAAGAGGTTAAGACCATCCATGAAGGGTTCATCTGCTGAAATAGTTTACCTGAGCTAATGGGAGCTCACCAACTCCAGATGGACTGGGAAGGAACAAGCATAGGACCAAACTAGTCCCTCTGAATAGTAGTATGGCTGGGGCAGGCTGTGGGGCCACTGGTAGTGGCACTGGGATGAATCTCTACCACATGCACTTCCTTCTTGGGATCCTATTCTCTTTGGAAGTATATAGCTTGCTCAGCCTAGATGTAGTAGGGAGGGCCCTTGACTTTCCACAGAGAAAAGTGCCTTACCTTCTCTTATGATTAGAGGGGCATGGGGTAGGAGGATGTGTGGAGGGAAAGGGAGGAGGAGATGGAGTGGGAATTGAGAGTAGACAGACATCTTTAATATGATTCCTGTCACAGGCATTCTTTGCCCACTGACGTCACGGATCTTCATAGTTTATTTCTGCCGTCATCTTTTACTCTTCCTATCCAAGCTTACACAACCTTTGGGCATCCATATTTTACAGTTGAGGAAATAGGTTCAGTTAACTTTAAATGCCCAAGGCCACACAGCTGGTAAATGGTGAAGCAGAAATTCAATACATGGACTTTTAAGCTAATTAGTAATTCAGACTAACATTCAAAAGATATAAAAGAGAAGATATAAATTAAACATTAGCCTAAGAATTTCTCACTTATACTTACAAGACACAAGAAAAGGAAGAGAGAAGTTAAATATAGAAATTAAGAAATTTCCATTTTAAGGCAGACTATGCTTGTACATAGGTTGTACATAAAAGAGAAAACTGCAAATATGTATTTTTACTCAGAATGTCAGCTATGACCACTTCATATTTATAAATAATGTATGTTGAATACAATAATCTCTACAGTTGAGGAAGACCTCAAAATCCTATTTTCTGTCTTTTTGGTTTTTAACATATTTGTTTGTTTCTCTCTCTCTTTTCTTCTTTTCTTCTCTCTCTCTCTCTCTCTCTTTCCTTGTCTCTCTCTCTCTGTCTCTCTTTGTGCACATGAAAATGTGTGTGGGTATGGGTATGTGTGTATGTGTGTGTGTGTGTGTGTGTGTGTGTATGTGTGTGAATATATGTACACAGAAGACATGAAGAGGTCAGAGGATAAATTGTGGTACTCAGTTCTCCCATTCTCTCAGTCCATACTGAGCCACTTGCCAAATTCATATATATGTATATATATATATATATATATATATATATATATATATATATTTCTTCTTTTCTTTTTGAATGTTGCAGTGAGGTCTTGCTACGTATCCTGGATGTCTTGTACTTGCAATCCTCCTGCCTCAGCTGCTTGAGTGCTGTGATTACATGCAGCAACATGCCTACTTTATGGCCCATTTTAAAAAAAAAATTTCTTTACATTTATTAGCTACAGAATTTATTGTCATGCCACAAGTTTTATTTCTACAGTATTTCTTCTCTGGTCTGTTTCTTCTGTGAATCTCCCTCTTGGGGGAAGCCCCTTGTTTGTTCCTTGCTGCCCAGAAAAAGAAATAATCACTCATAAACTATATTATTTAAATCATTGCTTGGCCAATCAGTCATATTGCTAGCTAGATCTTATATCTAGAATTAACCAGTTTCCATTATTTTATATTTTTATGAGGCTAGTGGCCTACAAGCAAGGTTCTAGCTGGCAGCTTGCATCTTTCCCCTTTTGTGGCTACTACAGGGTGTCTCTTATTCTATGTTCTTTCTCCCAGCATTCAGTTTAGTTTTCCTTGCCTAGCTCTATTTTGCCCTTTCACAGGCCAAGGAAGCTTCTTTTTTCATTAACCAATAAAAGAAACACATATATACAGAAGGACTTTCCACACCATCCTCCTCTTTAGACTTAGGAGTAATTTGTTCCTTCTCGCTACAGCCCAGCTAACACTGTGGCAGGGGAGTTTTCATGTGGGTTGATCCAATCATGACCTCTGTTTGTTGGGTCAATTTAGGTGCTTTGTTCTCCTGGTTGCTCAAAGATGAGTGTGTCTACATCTAAAGCTCTGTGATCAGCATTGCTCTCTGCATTTTAAATCATGTACACCAAAGAGTCATTCCTCATTTTGGACAATGCCTAAGCCCTACTGTTTGGTTTGGGCACACCTACCAGCATTCTATTCTGGGGACTCATTTGCTTCTGAGTGACATCTTTCAGGTACTTGGTGGCTTTTCTGATAAGTATACCTTTGATGGCCTGTGGCGTTTTATAACTGTCTTTAAAGTGAACCTAGAAATTTGAACCTCCCGATTTACATGATTTTGTAGGGTATTCTGGGTCAACTGAGTATGAAACCATTTTCATAGATTACTATAGACTTCTTATAGGCAGAATATGGTTTATTCTCGAAAGGCAATGTACAATACTATAAAATAAAATTAAATGCAATTCTGTTCCGAAAAGGCTTTGTTGTCTGACAATTTGTGGCTTCTAAAAAACATCTTGCTCAATATATTTGCATGCCTAATAAGTATCGATGACAGTAAAAGAACTGATGTTGGGAAAGAGATGCTTATTGTAGGGTATCCTTAGACACCATCCAATACCATGAGCAGTATTAGGTGCAGCACCAGAAAGCATCCAATCAATTCACTTCATGAAATACATATCCTGTACAAGTTTAAAGCTTTTGCATTTAAATTTTGGGTAACTGGTTGCTTTCTAGCAAATACCTTCATCCCCTTTTATCAACTATTTCTTTAGATATCCTTTACTTTGCAAGACTTCCCCTGACCACCTTATTACATTATGTAATTTCTACTTCTAGTGTCCTTTGTCCTACTTTGAATAATATCAGTGAAATTCTCCTATAACATACTGCTTACAGTAAATAGTAATTGTATAAGTGTAATTGAAGTTGAATTATTTTGAATATAAAGTATTAAAATTCATAAAAGATGAGTTTCTACTTCAGAAATCTTTACTCTGAGTTCAAACAGTTTCAGAAAATATGCAGAAAACACATGTGGTGCATTTTTCGTTTGATTTAAATAACTTTAAAATACACGTCTCAGGATTTCATCCTTGTTTTATTTATGGCCATACTGAATGCACTTCGTTTGCTCCAGAAGTTTTTTTTTAATGCTTAATGACATTTCTTTTGCTAGTTTTCCTTTTATGCTTGTGAATCTTTAGTTACAACTTTTAAATTTATCTCTATTGTCAAATAACCTTTTAGATGTGATAGCCTAGTTGCTTTACCCCTAGAGCTAAAACAAATCATCTTTGCAAGTCATGGAGAAAAAATAATATGGAAAAATATAAATAAATACATTTTTAATTTAGTAGAGAAAAAAAATAATCTTCTTCAGACCTAATGAATCTCTTGGGTGATCTTGCAGGATGCAGGAAATGAACCTTCCTTTTTATCAAACATCTCCACAAACAGGGTCATTACAGTTTAACAGAAGAGCAAAAGACGGTACACATTCATTTGCTACAGAGTCACATGTTATGTAATCAAATTCTTTTTGAAAACCACTAAAGGACTTATTTTGTTTACTGTTTTCTGAGCTTTGGAGAGAATTAATCTCAGTCTTCTGAATTCTTGCCATGCTTTTTGTATTTAATACACACAACTGAAGAGGAGACAGCCCCAAAAGGTCGCCTATCACCATTCCATCTGAATGAAACTATCTTTAACCCCAAAGTGACCAGGCTATTCTGGAAAGGTTTCACTTCTGCCAAACTCATAGTGTCTTTCTTTAAATAAGAAGTTTTTTTTTCTTTTCAAATTAAATGGTAAGGTGACTGGATTCCAGGAGTAGTTTATTGATAGTAAACTTGTCTCTCATTTGCGTGACCCAAGCCCTAGCATCGCATAAAAGAAGAAAATCCACAGAAATCATAATTTATTGTCTGTGAAGTTAATAAGTGTCATATCACATGTACCATAAATGTGTATATTTATTTTTAAAAATGTTTGTATCTATATAGTGAATAATTTTCAAAATGTATGAAAATGTTATAGGTTGTCTTAGTTAATGTTTCTATCACTGTTATAAAATATCATGAACAAAATCAACTTGGGGAATAAAGGGTTTATTTCATATTACAGCATGTAGTCCATTATTATCAAACGAACTCAGACAGAGGTCATAAGCAGTACTTCTCAACCTTCTTAAAGCAGTGCCCCTTTAATACAGTTGTGGTGACTCCCCAATCACAAATTTATTTTCGTTGCTACTTCATAACTATATTTTTTTACTATTATGTATCATATATGAATCAATGTACGTATTTTTGGAGATAGAGGTTTGCCAAAGGGATTGCGACCCACAGGTTGGGAACCAGTGCCATAGGGGAATGCTGCTGTTGTTGTTGCTGCTGCTGCTGCTTATTGGCTCGCTCCTCATAATTTATTCATCCTGCTTTCTAACAACACCGAGGACCATCAGCCTAGGAGTAGCACAATCTATAATGGGTTTGGCTCTTCCTCACCAATCATCAATCAAGAAAATGCACTAAGAGCTTGCCCACGGGCCAATCTAGTGAAGGCATTTTCTCAACTGATGTTCCTTCTTTCCAGGTGACTTTAGCTTTTGTAAAGTTGACCAACAATGCTTATGTGGGATGTTCTTCTATATACGTGTTGCATTTATTGGCCAATAGCTTAGCAGAGTAAACACAGGTGGGAAATCTGAAAAGAGATAGAGAGATTAGGCAGAGTCTAAGAGGTGCCAAGTAGCTGCCCAAAGGAGAAAGATGCCTGAACATTACTGGGAAGTCACTGTCTCATGGCAATACATAGATTAATAGAAATGTTTTAATTTAAGATATAAGAGGTAGTTAGGAATATGCCTGAGTCATTAGTCAAACAGTATTGTAATTAATGTAGTTTTGTGTGATTATTCGGGTCTGGGTAGCCAGAAAACGAGCGTGCAGTTTCTGTTTACACAACTCAACAACACATGACTGTATAGTTTCAGGCTAGCTGAGAGAAAAAATTTCATATCATCTTATCTTCCTATAATATCTGAAAAATGCTTTTAAAATTGTCACACAACAATTAATGAAAATCTGCTTTGGCGATGTTGATATAATGAAAAAGAATTATACAAAAGTATACAAAAACATATTATTGTAGCCATTTTTCTTTCTGAATTTATATTTTTAAGACAGGAACTAAAGAAATCAAGAAAAAATAGAGAAAATGGAGACACATGTCCAGGCTAAAGGTACTTCCTACCAAAGTACCAAAGACCTTGGGTATATAAAGATGAGAACATAAAGAAAGCTCAATATGCCTCAATGATCAGATTTTGCAGAGTATGAGAGCCATTCATAATTTTACATTGCGGCTATTCAATAAACTGCATGTTTTGTTGATAGCCCATGAGAAGGGGATGTAAAGCCTGAATCAACAAATGCACAAACAGGATATAAACATTTCTCAGTGATTAAAATCACTGGCTACTATTCTTCTAGAGGAGATGGCCTTGAGTTCCAAATCCCACATGATGGCTCATAACCATCTATCTATAGCTCCAGTCTTAGGACATTCAGTTCTCTCTTCTGTCCTCCACAACACCAGGCACGCACAAAGTACACAAACATACTTACAGGCAAAACACCAATACACATAAAAAATTTTAAAAGAGAAATTCATGGATGGACTATGAAAAGAGCTAGGTGGATACAATACTTGTTGCTCAAGCGTAAGGACAGAACACAAGTAACAGTTTGGCAAGCTTAGTGGCCACATGTAATCCCAGCTCTCAGGACACAGAGATGGGGATCACTGGGCCGAGGTGACAATCTAGACACGCTGGAATCAGCAGGCTCTGAGTTCAGTGAGAGACTCTCTCTTAGTAAATAAAGTGGAGAGCAATGAAGACACGAGACGTCATATTTAGGTCTATACATGTGCACAGACATGCACACACATTCATACACAACTACATACACACATGTAAATTTGGATATACATATGCATGCAGAAAACACATACATACATAGAAAACAAAGAAATGAATGCACAGATATAGATTACATATTATGCATGAAAATGTCAAAAAATAATTTATATTTTTAAAAAGAGAAAAACAGAAACACACAAAGAAAGCACAAATGGAAACATTGAAAAATTAGCACTCACAACATTCACTTAAAAGGTAGGGGGAATGAAAGGGAAATGACAGAAAAAGTAGAAAGTGTGTGTGTTTGTGTGTGTATGTGTGCGCGTGTGTGTGTGATCATAAAACAGCTCAGAAATACAACATCCTACTCCGTGTATCACTTGACAAAACATATACCATGGATGGTATATGTTAGGAGTATGTTAGGAGATGAATGGTGTATGTTAGTGGAGTCAAAGTACTCAGACCAGAAGGTAAATAAAGTATTGAGATCAGTAGAAAAGAACTGGAGGGTCTGGAGGTTTGCAAGCACATGGAACTTCATTTATAAACCAGTTCAGCAGGCCAACAGGTAAAGCAGGCTGAGCCACTTAAAGGATCTTATTCAGTAGCTGGCATTTCTGGACACCCAGCTGGTTCTGAATGGTGGCTAGTGTTTTTAAACAGACACCATTCTAAGGAAAGCTTGAGTTCCACACTCCCTTCAATACAACTTTATAAATCTTGTACAGCATCAATATATACCAATCACCTGTAGCTATCATTATTCTAGAATTTGCTAGATTAAGCATGTCTTGACAGGATATTTTATGTGGATGATTGGTCCTCTACTTTGGACTCACATGAATCAATGGCATGCAAATGGGTTTGGTTTTGTCTCTTCAACAGCATAAATTAACTTAGTCCTCCCATGAGTATTATCTTGGAAAGAGAGAATGTCAGTCTCAGTATTCCTATGACTAGGAGATGGAAGTGAGCAGGTACTAACAGAGAGAGAATGAAAACCACAAAAATTATATGTCCCCACTATTGACTGAGTGGCTGCATTCTCTTTATGTTAAATATGTACAGAGAGAGACATACAGATTTTCTTTTCAGATGCCTGGGTACCAGATAAGAGGTGTAAGCACAGTATTTTAATCTTGGGCCTCAGAAATTAATACTGTACAATTCATCACAGTGAACTTTGGATTGAGTGCATATTCCACTGAGAAATAATGCCTTCTAGCAAAAGACACTTGTTTTGTATCAGTAAAGTTTGTGGCTGTCTATCATATCTTTATGATAATTTAGGTTAGTTAACAGATTGCTAATGTCTTCTGAAGCAAGGCAATACAATCGCATGCCAAATGTGAAAACCAGGTTTTGGCTTGAAAATACCTATGGATATAGATATTTTTAAGAACTCATAAGTCATGGCTGGAAACACATGATTGAAGGAAATCCAGATACAATTCACTCCGTAATGCAAGTTCAGGGAATTTCCCACTGAATTGTAGTTTTCCCTAACACTTGCTACCTAGGTAGCTTGAAACACTGTCATTGAGAACATTTCTAAATCCCAGATATAAAAAAAGGTTACGAGATGAGAGTATGCACAAGGCCTTTACAAAGGAACTAGCGAGGGGGGAGTCTCCCTGAAGTAGATTAAGATGTCTAGAATGGCAGGAGCAAAAGACAACTGAGGGGCCCACAACAAGCAAACCTGACAACTCAAATATGGAAATCCTGTAAATAGGAACTGCTGAAAGCTTTGAAGCAAGGAGCAAGCCGCCATCCTCAGTCAGGAAGGTGAGGACAATGACAACCATATTGAGGAGACACGTGCTAACACACGCAATGAGGTCCTGCTGTGAGTAGGCTGCAAGTTATGGCCAGAGATAAAAATAAACTAGAAGTAAAAGCAAACAGAGACGTTCACGAATCTATGACCATGGACCAAAAAGTGGGGAATGTAAGGCACTCAGTTCCTTGTACCTGTAGTTCAGATCTGTAGGTTATCGAGTAAGGCCCTGACATATATCACAGCAACACCTGAAAAGAAGAGTGTGAAACTGGGGACCATTTTATTTGACTCCGTAGAGAGCTGTACTAAAATGTAGAGTCTGGGCCTCACCTCTATGTGATTTCATTCAGGAGTCCAAAAATGGTTGCCCAATCTGATGTGGTTTTCACCACCAGGTGATTCTGGTGCCAGCAGTTCAGGGGATACAGTTTGAAAACAAAGTCACCAGGGTAAGTTCAACAAATGT
The DNA here is from genome assembly GCF_018167655.1 of Microtus oregoni. NCBI lineage: Eukaryota > Metazoa > Chordata > Mammalia > Rodentia > Cricetidae > Microtus > Microtus oregoni. The sequence continues at coordinate 3,392,726 of NW_024543097.1, read as the reverse complement.
AAATGTATCTATCTCTTAAGAGAAACTATCAGTTGGTTCCAAAACATAAGCCTTTCCATCTAATTCCATGTGTCTATGAATTTGTATAAAGAGGTAGTGAGTATTATTAATATATTCCTTTCTTAGATAATGATGGCTTTAAAATCACAGATTTATTTTTAAAGGTCATGACATTTTAGAGCTTAGACTTCATTTTCTACTCTTTGTTTCTTCCTTATTATCTTTTATTATTAACTACAATCTGTAATAATAGATAAAATCTGGGTAAGACATATATCCCAAACAAGGACATTTGAAGATAAACCTGACATTCATTTCATGCTGATAGTAGAGATAGAACAGAAAACCAAGAGGACTCCAAAGCTCTGTTTATGACATATACTTTCAAAAGAGCCTGTGATTATAGTTCATAAAATTACTACTTTGTCCATCCATTCTTATCACATTTTTTATCATTGAGTGGTTTTTAACACTAACAAGTAGTCACATGTGGACAGAAAATATGTATTAATTCAACAGCAAAATTATAAAGATAAATGTTCTAAGTTCCTTGGTTCTTCACAGTGTTATTAAAGTGTTGGAATACAATCTTCTATAGGGGATTTGGGAGCAGTACAGTCAGCATAAGGGGAAATATCCAGACAAACATTAATATAGATCGGATTTGCTAAAGTTAGGGGGTAACTCCTGTGAGGGAGAATTCTAGCAGTGTGTTTTCTTTCTTTTGAGACAGGCCAAGTAACTTCACTCTGATCTTGACAACTATTTTGCGGGGGGGGGGGGGGTGAGAGATGGAGAGATTATGGAAATTGCCATATTTAATTCCCTGGATTTTGATGACTTCCAAAAAGTTTTCATGAGTCTCCATGAAGAACAGTGAGAAACTTATAAAGTGCTTAATAAAACTAGCTACGAGGCAATTTGGAGCCATTTAAAAACATTCACTTCATTCTTGAACAACTCTGTAAGCTGGTTACGACTATTACATTTATGTTGCAGATGAAGAATCAGGAGACAGGTGGATGAAACTGCTCAACACAAAGTGGGTGATGTGCCTCTACAATTATATTCCACTTCTACATACTCTCAAATATTCTACATATAATCTACATTATTCCCACAGCAAGAAAAAAAAAACCCTGGCTACTTTGCAGAGGTTAATGACTCGCATATCAGCCCTTGTGATGAAAATTCTGAAGACAGAAAAGCTCTTATCAGTAATATGCATAATATGATTAATCTGGCAGCTAGGGACCAATTTCATGTCTAAAACAATTTATTAAATACCCAGCCTTAATTTTCTGGCATGTGAAAACAACATTATTGATTCACTGTGTTATTAAAAGATGAAATTCTCTCCAAAATTTTGAATCTGCTATATGGTTAGGAATACACAAGAATCAAGTAACAAAATGTTCTGTGTTCTGGGACCTGACATGATTTAGAATCCCTCTGAATCTTGTTCTACTAATATAGAAGTAGATACATCCAATTGTATGTACTTTTGTGCCTCTCGTGTTTTAGATGAAAAGGTAAATGATCCACTATCATTTTAAATTATAAATGTTCATTTTAAAATACAAATAATAAATATTGACATGTTTCTTGTACATTATGACTGATTTCAAACAACAATATTTAGAATGATGTGCATGTTCATGCATGCTTTAGAGTTCAAGCATTATCTCGAGAAGACATTACAGTTATTAAGTTGAGTTATCTGATGGTTCTTGGAATAATTTCCACTTTGAAAAATCCATTTCAGTTTTCTTAAATTGGAAAACATCTTCTCACCCTTCTTAACTCTGAAGTATAAGTAATTCCTTGACATCAAAATTCTAAATAACCCAATTAAAAATTGGGTACAGAACTAAACAGAGAATTCATAACGGAAGAATCTCAGATGGCTGAAAGGCCATTAAAAAATGTTCAATATCCTAGCCATCAGGGAAATGCAAACCAAAACAGCTCTGAGATACCATCTTACACCTGTCAGAATGGGTAAGATCAAAAACACCAATGGTAGCTTATGCTGGAAAGGATGTGGAGTAAAGGGAACACTCATTCATTGCTGTTGAGAATGCAAACTTGTACAACCACTCTGGGAATCACTATGGTGGTTTCTCAGAAAATTGGGAATCAACCTACCTCAGAATACAGCAATACCTGTCTTGGGCATATAACCAAAAGATGCTCAATCATACTACAAAAGTATTTGTTCAACTATGTTCATAGCAGCATTATTTGTAATAGCCAGAACCTGGAAACAACCTAGATGACCCCAACTAAAGAACTGATAAAGAAAATGTTGGACATTTACACATTCGAGTACTACTCAGTGGTAAAAAACAATGACATCTTGAAATCTGCATGCAAAGGGATGGAACTTGAAAACACCATCTTGAGTGAGGTAACCCAGACCCAGAAAGATGAATATGGTATGTACTCACTCATAAGTGCATACTAGCTATAAACAAAGGATATTGAGCCTATAGTCCATAATCCTAGAGAAGCTAAGTAATAAGGAGAACCCTAAGAAAAACATATATAGATCCATCTTGAACATCAAAATAGACAAGATCACCTGACAAAATTGGGAGTATGAGGCTTGGGGGAGAAGGGAGAGTAGAAAGGGAAGAGTGGGGGAGAAGAGGGGGAGGAGAACTTGAGGGAGAGAATGGGATAGTTGAGATGGAGGAAGGACAGAGATGAGAGCAAGGAAAGAGATATCTTGATTGAGGGAGCCATTATGAAGTTAGCAACATGGCTCTAGAGAAATTCCCAGGGATCCACAAGATGACCCCAGCTAAGACCCTAAGCAATAGAGGTGAGGGCACCTGAACTGCTCTTGCCCTGTATCAGGTAATGAATATCTTAAATGTCACCATCGACCCTTCATCCAGGACCTGATGGAAACAGAGGCAGAGACCTGCATTAGAGCATTGGACTGGGCTCCCAAAGTCCAGATGAAGAGTGGGAGGAATAAGAATATGAGCAAAGAGGTCAAGACGATGATGGGTACACCCACTAAAACAATCTACCTGAGCTAATGGGAGCTCACCATCTCCAGTCAGACTGGGAAGGAAAAAGCATAGGACCAAACTAACTCCTCTGAATGTGGTTGACAGTAGTTTGGCTGGGGCACATTGAGGGGCCACTGGCAATGGCACCAGGATTTATCCCTACTACTTTTACTGGCTTTTTGGTAACCCATTCTCTTTGGATGGATACTTTGCTCAGCCTAGATATTGTAGAGAGGGCCTTAGACCTTCCCAGAAGCAATGTGCTTTACCCTCTCTGAGGAGTGGATAGTGTGGGGTGGGAGGATATGTGGAGGGAAGGGAAGGAAGGGGGGAGTGGAAACTTGGATTGGTATGTATATTATAGGATTGTTTTCTTTTTTAAAAATTTTAAAAATCTGAAAATGTTTTAATAAAATTAATGGTTGTCATTGTTAAAAAATGTTGCAGACCAATGACAATTTGTCTAGGATTATTATTTTTTTTTACTATTTATTTATTAAAGATTTCTGCCTCCTCCCTGCCACTGCCTCCCATTTCCCTCCCCCTCCCCAATCAAGTCCCCCTCCCTCATCAGCCCAAAGAGCAGTCAGGATTCCCTGCCCTGTGGGAAGTCGAAGGACCTCCTACCTCTTTCCAGGTCTAGTAAGGTGAGTATCCAAACAGCCTAGGCTCCCACAAAGCCAGTACATGCAGTAGGATCAAAACCCAGTGCCATTGTTCTTGACTTCTCAGTAGTCCTCATTGTCCGCTATTTTTAAGTCCCTTGAAGTCATCCATTGCTCACAACTGTGTCTAACCTAACACCCTTGTGATTATCAAAATCTTACAGTGTGTTTTTATCAAATCACTAGCTTGTACCTATCCAAAAGCCAAGAATGTCATTAGACCATATCTGGACACCTAGTGGAGCTTTCTCTCCTTGCTGTAACAACCTACTTGTCACTATGTAAAACATTTTAGAAATACTCTTTCTATAACTAACAAAAATCTCATGTAACCGCTCCCACAGTGTAATATAGTATTTTGAAATCTGTGTTCATGGACGTGGTCACTCATCCTTGTCTCTAGAATAAACTGCCTTTGAAGAGAGAACTGCATTTTGCGTTAGTACTGCATTATATCTGCATTGCATTTATGCATATGCAACCTTTAGAAGCAGGCCTTGCCACAGCTACTTCATCAGTATGTCTTATACTGAGTAGGTGAAGTGAGGTGACACAGGGAGACATGAAAATCTTTAATAAATATATAATGCCTATGAAAGAAGGCATCTTAATAAGCCAACAAAATAAAGTTGGAAAATACAGTTTAGAGATGGGGTTTTTGTTACATTCATTTGTTGATTGAAGTGTTCTTAGTTTTTCAAATATTGATAATAAGGACATTTTTAAACATTTCTACTTAGTATAAATACATAATGAAAGAAAGGCTTGCTGAATGTTTAGTAATATTTTAAGCTATATTAAAGAAATTATTAATATGGTCTTATATGGAAGGTTGAATTATGGTCTTATTTCGAGATAGGAAAATAGATACAAAGATGCTAGATAATTTTCCAAGGCTAACCCATGAGGAAATTAACAGCTGCATTACTGGAACCATCTGATCTGAGTTTTTCCATTGGCTTAGAAATTTTATGTGCTTATTGAATTAATTTGGAATCAGTGTTCCTGCAAAGTATTAGAACATTAGAAATTCCCAAAACAGCAGTCTATCAAACCCAATTGCCTTCCTTTCCTACCCCAGAAAGAGAGAGTGTACAGGAGGCATGTGACATCCTCTCGATGGTCCGAATATGACACCAAAAGAAAATAGAAAAACAACGGACAAAGCAACACAGACCACAAGTCCTTTGTTCTTTTATATTTCTATCCTGGCTTCATGTGGGAACAGATTCTCTAAACCCATTGGTTCTGCATGTTTTCTCCTTGCTTTATCTCCATCCAACTTTTACTCCCATCATCAGAAAAAAGAAAAATTCCTGGCATAGTTAAAAGGAAAGACCTTTTGATTCCTAGACATCTGGACTATTTTTCTTTGCTTCCCTGAAATTAATAAAATGCTAAGCAGCACTTGTTGGCCCATCTCTTTCTCTCCCAATTCGTCATTACCTGTGGTTACAGAGGGAATATTGAAAGGGGGTTTCAGTTAGAGAGTAGAAAATTATGCAGCACATTCAGCAGAGCCTGGAAGTTAAAACAAGTGATATTTATAGTATGAATTAAAAATGACAGGAGGCAGGATTTTGTTTACTGTTAAATTATAGGAAGTATAATAGAAAAAAAATATTTGCCTGGACACTCACAAAAAATTCTCCAAAGATGTCAAGACATGAGCACCTTCACTGTGATATAACTACTACACCCATTAGGGAAATATCAAGGAGTTAATATAATATCAAATTCTCAAAAATCACACATTTTAAAGGGCTTTCAAAATTAATGTAAGAAGGGTAAATGCAGAAGTCGAACATTCTAAGTTCATCATTCATCAGATAAATGTTTTGTCTTTAAAAGACATTATAGTCTGTCCATAACATAAAAGGTTTTACTCTTTCTAACAACTAGGGTAAGGTTAGAACACAGACCACAGCCTTTTGTCAGTTATATTCACGTTTGTGGAAGTTGGAGACAGTGGTCTGCACTGAGAGAAAGCCAGCTTGTTTCTCCCTCTCATTTCATATCTGTACTGTGTCTGTTAGTCTCAAAACATGGAGGCTCATGTGGCTGCTAGTATTTCTCCAAATAAGTGCAAGGCTTCTCAAGAAACAGTCAATGAATTCACTGTTTTTTAAAAGCCATAAAGCTCTGTCTTGGATTCAAAATATAATAATATTTTGAATATAAATATATGAGAGGGACTTGGAGGCCCTTAGGGAAAAATTGCTGAACCCACAACTGGACCAGGGAAAGTTCAAAGAGAGTCTCATATTGTTGCACCAGAAAGGGGCAGGTATTGAAGGACTTATAGGCCATGGCAAAGGGATGCCGATAATATCCCAGAATGGACGTTAGTCCTGTTTAACTTGACATTAGCATTAAATTATGAGACACCGAACAAAGAAAATCCACGCTTTTACAGTGAAGTTTACAGTTTTAAAAAAGAGGAAACAGATGAGAGTAAAGTAGAGAACTAAAAATAATTTAAATGCCCATTGCATCCCACGGTATAATAGTGAACTCATGTTATTATTAATACAGGCTGCTGAAAAACAGGATGGCTCCAAATGCCCACAGTGTTTCTCACAGTTCAGTCTGCAATAAAAGTGGAAGGACACCTTAACAATTATCTGCTAGGAAGTCTTCAATAACAGCTAGAACTTTCCCCTGTCAAATATAAACTCTGAGATCAACCCCCAGGAATCAATAAGAAGTTTCATAGTATAGTAAATTATCTAAGATACCTTAGATATCAGTGTATTACTTGAAAAATCAAGGGTCTCTCTGATAGATCAAAGGGCATTAAAGAAATATAGTAATCTTTAGGTTACTTTAGATTTTTAACCTTTAGATTACTTTTTAAAAATAGCAATAAATTATATTCTTAATAAACTGAGGAAAATTAAATATGAGTTCTATAATATGGTGATATCATTGAATAAATGGTAACTTCATTTACATTGTTTCTGAAAATGATGTGGTAATGAGATGGCCGTGGCCTTCAAGGATAGAAGATTCTTGAAAGTTGAAGTGTCATGATGTCAATGACTCTCTCCGTGTAAATTGTTTCAAAGAAAATGAGAGAGAGAATGAGAAAGAGGAATATACTTGTTCTTGACTATAGAGTTAAGAGAAGGATGACATTAACATGTTGCTAGATTAAAAAGAAGTGAATCTAGGAGTCAGATGAACATCATTATATTATTTTATCAACTATTCTGTAACAGAAACATCATTATATTATTTTACCAACTATTCTGTAGCAAAAGCTGTTCAGGTTCCAAAGAGCTAACATTAAAGGTATGTAAAATATGCTTAGAATTCAAGACTGCAATTGTGAGAGAGCAGCAGAGAATATGTTTGGTATGCATGAGATCATGGGTTCAGTCACTAGAACCCCAAAGTAAATTATTTCAAGCTCAATGCTGTAAGTTCACATGGGCTTTGAGAACGCAGGAGAGACTGAACCAAATGTGAGCTCCTTCTTGTGTCCGTATTCTGTGCCCGTCTCAATACCACATTCTTCCTGGCTTTGTGTCATTATATTGTCAGCTTTCATCTACCCACTACTTGACATTTGGTTTCTTAAGAAAGGGGACTGATCCCAAGACAACATGGCTCATTCTGTCCCCTACCTCTTGAGGATCCAGACTCATTTCAAAATTGAAGATAGACTTTTGGCACTTGTAACCTACTAGGAGGGCCCTAGATGAGCCTCCCAGACTTCCCAGTAGGCGAGTGGGACAGTGGCCCTATTGGGTGGGAATGCTCATACAGACTGCACCGTGACAGCGCACACACTTCATAAACAAAGCAAGAAACAGAGGCCTCACCACAAAGAAAAGAATCATTTTCCTGCCATTTCCTACTACCCGTGAAGACAAGCAGGCAGTCCACTCCTCTTCCCAGACAGACAAGCCAAGCATCATTGTCAGACTCACATCAGACTCACATGCAGCTCTGAAGTTTTCAGTTGTCATGCAGCCAGGATGCTCTCACTACGAGTCAAGCAGATGACGCCAACAATCTATTGTCTGATCTCACAGAGAATCAGAACCACAGAACACAGAAATTCCTATGAATCTAAGTGGATTCTGTTTTTTTAAAAAAAGGATCTTCAACTACCAGTAAATGGGAGATCAGATTTCCCGATGGTTACTTCATGTTACTTGTTAATGATGTTCAATTATTTTTAGTCGTTCAAAAGAACAAAATATTAAGCTAAAAGAGTTAAAAATGTCTATTTCCTTTTTTACTCGTGCAGCCTCAATAAAAGTTTCTGACCACTCCTTTATTGGTTCAAATGTTGTGTAATTCTGAGCCTGAAACATTTATAAATAAACTAGGTCATGATGCTTCTGTGTGTGCATGTGTGTGTGTTAACAAATATGGGCAGAGGTGTATGAAATTGAACATGGTACCAACTTAGATCTTTCTAAGCAGTAGAAAGTAGAGTAGGAGATCCAATGTGTACCAGGCATTGGGTTAAGTGCTTTATAAGGTTTGCCTAATACTTAAAAACCGTTTTTCACAGGCAATGAAGTTAAATCTCAGAAAAGAAATGAATTTGCCTACCAAAAAAAAAAAACCAATAAGTAGAAGAACCACAAATCTTTAAATGAAAGAATATCTAAAGGTGTTCTTTTTCCAGTTCTCTTAAGCAGAAAGTTTCTCTTGCCCAGAACTATCACCCTGAATAGGACAACTGGAATACAGTCATTGGCTTTCTGAGCCATGCGTGTGCCATGCGAGCTACACACCACAGAAACAGAGAATGGGGACAAGTTTTCGAGTTCATCCTCCAGGGAAGGATGGGAGTAGAAGACCAGAATTCCCCAACTGGAGTAGTAGACCATTACTATTACTTGGGTTTCCTGGAAGTCCATAGAGACCTACTTAACTTATACAGTGTGTTCAAATCACACCACAAACTAATTGCAAAAAGGCCTTTGGTAAACCTGGGCCTTGAATTCTTTCCTAAGCTCAAAAGCTGCTGAGTGGATGAGTAAAAGAAACTTAGTTTATTAAGAAGGAAAACTTTTAAGTTTGATTTTATTTTATCTAAGATGTAGAAAGGGTTCTTCATTACTTACTGACTAGTACTTCCTTTGTGTTTTTATGTGCTTTCAGCATTAATTTACCTTACCTCCAGCCCAATCACAAAGATCAGTGAAAAATCCCATTCTAGTATTTCCTTCCTCGCAGAAGTTCCTACAGAACAAAATGTGTATCTCTCTAACCCCATCAAAAATTTTCCATTCCCCACCCTACAGAGGGCACCTAAGATTGTTTGTTTTCTTAGAAACTGGTTCTCCCTCAGTTGTGTAGTCTGCCTTACAGCCTCTGGACTCAAGCAATATTTTCACTTTAGACTCCTATGAAGCTGAGACCACAAAGAGTGCGATCCCATGTGCACTTCTGTACATGTTGAAGATGAAGAAACAAATAAACTCTGCGTTTGCCAGCACCTTGGCTTTCTAAGAGTATATGCACATTTAAAGTTATGTTCTCCATTGTGTGTGCTGTCAGAGCATATGCCAAGTTCAGAAGACAACTCTGCAGATTTGATTCTCTCCCTCCACCTTTATGTGGGTTCTGGGGACCCAGCTTTGGTGTCAGGTTGGCATTATTGAGTGTCAGGTGCCTTAATCCCTGGAGCAGTCTCACTGGCTCACATTCATGCACTCTTGAAAAGTGAGCTAAATCTGTGTTTAGCACATCAATTTTACAAAATAAAACTTCATGTTGAATTCGAGGGAGTAACATAGAAACAACATGTGAAACAAACAAGGAAAAATGATCTAAGGTCACAAAAGGACGATAATTAGTGTTGTAACAGTTGCTTAGACCATTTCTCTATTTTTCCTGCCTTTTTTTAGTTATTTCCTTAAAAACCCTGAAAGTGTTTATGATTGGTTGTGGGGGTTTTTTTTCTTCTATAATGGTATCCTTCTGTTGCAAAAAAGTTTTTCTTTGATAAATGAAAGGATCGAGTTTGCTATGAGGTCATGTCTCCCTATGAGTGTCAGAAAACACACCCATAAGCTCTTACCAACACAACTACCTAAACACAAGCTGAACAAAGACAGCAACAACAGACTTGGTAAAGTGGATAGAGTATGTGGTGTGGGGAGGCAAGAGGTGTCAACCCTACATAAAAAAACCTAAGGCAGCTAAGAATATTGAGAGGAGGAGAAATGGTCTTCTCCATGAAAAAGCACAGCAATTGCTTATCCAATACCAAATGGCCAGCCCTGAAAAGACACATAGAAGTATATACAGACTGGCCAGGATGTATTTATTCCTTAGGCATATATCCACATATATGCATATATTGTACACATGTAAATGTGTATATATAATAACATATATGTATACTTACATATATGTAACAACAATTAATGAAAAAATAGGCCGTGAATTACAAAATAAGTAATGTGGGGCATATGGGAGGTATAGAGAGAATAAATGGATTAGGAAATAATGCAATATCTAAGAAAAAGAATTTTTTTAAAAACCCTGAAAGTGTCAGGCAGTGATGGCACCTTTAAATCCCAGCACTTGGGAGGCAGAGAAGGTGAATTTCTGTGAATTCAAGGCCAGCCTGGTCTACAGAGCAAGTTCCAGAACAGACTCCAAAAGTTACAGAGAAACCCTGTCTCAAAAAACCAAAAGGAAAAACCCCCTCAAAAACCTGAAAGCATGGGCTATATGTGTGTGTGTGTGATCTTTGGCAATGTCTTTGTTCTTTGCAGTTTCCACTGGGAAAGAGGAGTCCTGAAGCTCTGATTTTGGGCTGCATAATCTGTTTACTAGGGGTCTTTCCTATTCCCTTCCAAGACCTAATGCATGCATGGCTTCCCAACTGTATGGTCAAGGAGCAGCTAGCAACTGGCCACGCCAGAGTTTTTGTGCACCAAGACTAGCTAACTAAGCAAATTAGGGCTGTTTTTCTTATTCTTCCAATACTCCCTTTTTGAGGCAGATTACACACACCCTTTGCATACTCAAATGTTTGAGACTCTTCTGCTTTCCACATAATCTTCGTTCTTAGGCAGTGATAATAATGTCCTCAATTACCTCATCTAAGGGTAAGTGTAGATTAATGTGACAGAGACAACCACAAACTAAGAGCAACAGAGAGAGTTTGATATGAAGTCCTCTACTGAAGTCCAGCGCCGGTCAATAATGTTGCTATTTATTAAGTCTAACCCTGAAATTAAACAGTGGCTTTAGTCACAGCGACAATATTCAAAGCATGCATTGATACTTTGATGTGAACACACTGCCTATACCAAGCATTCTCTATGCAAATTCAAATATCAGGTGCTCTCAAAGAATGTTTGCTAGGTTTGTAAAATTTCCCCAAGCTAAACCAATTCTTCATTTGTTGTCATACACAGAACAGAGCTTAGAAGAAGACATTATATAGGAAACGGTGACAGAGGCGTGCAAGTCTAAGAGGAGTTAGTGACATCACATTGCTTTCTTGCCTCTAGACTTCAGCGTTACAGTTAAATGCCAGAGCTGGTTAAATGTGCTTTGTTCCTGGTACTGTGATGTCAGCCTCTAAACCCAAATGTCTAAAAATAGAAGTCTGTGCATGATTACAGGAAGTCATTTTCAGCCAAAGTCCAAATAGCTCAGGACTCATTTTTGTACATAACAATTGAGAGCACAACCGTGTGGTAAATAAGGCTATGTGTTTCCATTATTGAATCCTATTTTATTATAGATAGTTAGACTTAAAAAAGTCCCTGCCAAGAATTCATGGAAGATACTAGGTTGTTTGCTCTAAAACAAAAAACAAAACAACAACAAAAAACATTCACAAAAACCTTTATCTTAGGCAGAGCCTTTCTGCCTTATGCTTTCATGGCAGATGTACCTCTTTATATCAAGTTTATTTACTCAATTTGAATCATTTAATTTTACTAGCAGCATGGCTTTCTGAGTGACGCTTGACACCGAGTCTTAAATTCAAAATGGGGCTGTGATGTTTGCTACTGGTGAAGCTTTAGGGACGGTAAGTACCCCCAACTCATAAATTTCTCTTCCACAAGATCATCATGAAGAAAACATAATTTGATGCATACAAAGTAACTGCACATCCATGAAATACTAGCAGCCACAGCTCTTGCTTAGCTTACAGAGCATTGTTTGGTTTCCTTAAGAAAGAGATGGTTTGTGACTTCTACAAAAAAAGCCTTGTGTACATAAAAATTTGTTAAAACCATAGATACTTTCTTAGCAGATGAAAAATCTCTAAGATGGAAATAATGATTTAAGTAAAATCCAGAACATTAAAAACCCCACAGAGCTGATAATAAGTGGAATTGTATGTTCCACACACATTATTTCTGCATATAATGAAATTACCAAAGTAATTCCTGTATGTGAACCTCTATAACCTATCATCCTAGGCAATAGCTCATTGTTGCTCAGGTTTGCTTTGAACTCAAAAATCTTCTTGCATTAGTCTCTTGAATTCTGGGAACAGGTATGTTACAGGGCTTTGGGGATTTGGGACAAGTTTGCAAGGATATAAGCATTCTTAAAAGAATTACCATTAAGTAGTTATGAATCCTACATTGCCAAAGAAATAGAATGAGCTTTTGGGGGATAAATAATGCGTTATCACGGAATGGCATGGAAATTAGAAGAGATGAATAAAAATTGATAGCAGAAACTGATAAAAGTCACTGATGAGGATGAAGACCGAGGGAGAAGCATGCCATTAAACTGGTGGCATTTGAACAGATGCCCTGTAAAATTTATATATATATATATATATATATATATATATATATATATATGTAAGCCTTTACTTTTCCAGGCTTCAAAGTCCTTCCATTTAAAGGGCTGCACTGTCAAGTTTTCCACCTAGCTCTATAACTTTGTGCCCAATTCCATTGATTTTTTTGTGCTAATACAAGTTAATGATAGGGTTACACAGAATCCCTGGATTTTGGGTCTGATAATGCTAATAGAATTTATCTTCTCATTAGATTTCAATGGACTCTTAATACAATGCATCCATATAACAAAATATTATATGGTACCTTATAAATAAGAACAATCAATATGTTCCATATCTCAATTAAAATAAAATATTAACTAAAGTAAATTAATCAATTTAATATTAATAAAGTTAATATTAGCAAGATAAAAAATCAAATGAGCAGGATAGGAAGAAAATACAATAAGGCATAGGGTACTTTCAGTGTGACCAGGAACATCTTCCTATAGTCAACCTCCAAGGCAGGTTAGATACACAATTTAGCGTCTATTTTAGAAGAAGTAATTCTGACTAATCTGTAAGGCTTTTAATTGCTGAATTATATTAAAAGGAGGGAAGATACATTAGAAGAACTAAGATGAGCAGGAAGTATTTTCCAGAAGATTTAACCCATGGTGAAGCCAGTGCTATTCCTGGATCTTCTGAAGAGCACACGCAAATGTGCAGTTCAGAGCCAAATGCAATAACAACTCTCAATTATTTATCAATCATGGAAAAGTGGGCGCTTGAAGTATTTCCTGATGATCCAGCGCTATCTTGTTAGTTCTGGATGAGAGGTGAACAATCATGACTCCGAAGCTGGTTCCCGTGTGCAGCAAGTATTTCACAACTATTATTTTAAGCTCAGAGAAGATAAAAATCTTAAGAATTAGAGAAGCCAATTATTTTTGTGAAGGAATACACAAACTTTTGATTTCTTTCAGGATTTCAATTAACTTTTCTAACATGACCAAATAAGACACATTTAACACAGCACTCAGGACCTTCTGGAACTAAATTTTAGAGGAAATATTATTTTGTAAAGCTATGCACATTTCCTTTTCACAATTATGAGCATATAGACTACCTGAAGATATATTTTTCATAAAATCAGAGTATGATCTCAGATATCTTCCTCCATCTTTGCATTTTAATTTTTGAGACAAGGTCTCTCACTGAACTTAGAGGTTATCAATTGTCTGGCTGATGCGTTTCAGAGATCCCACTGTCTGTCTATACATCCTCCCAGAATGGGGTTAAAAGGTGCCTCTCCCAGCTCCAGCCTTTCCATGGGTGCTGGGGATGAACTCTCTGAGTATGGGTGGGTGGTCTGAAAGGATAAACCAGGACACTATTTTCAAGTTCTAATTTTAGGAAGTATCTCATGTAGACAATGCCCACACTATGTTTCTAATGGAAAATCAGGTGAGAAACTAATTCATCACCAGTTTCTTTATCTAATACCAGAATTAACAAAAAAGGATTAAAAAGACATTTGCTTCCTTTCTGTAGACCAGTGACAAAAACCCCTTGAATGACACTGGGATGCTCTACAAACAGAATCAATTGAGGTTTTGTGTCATAACGAATCAGTAATTATTCATCTCTGAAACAACATGAAGTCAAAACCTGTTGTTAAAATGTGTCCAGGCAGCTGTAGGTGTGCAAAGTCAGCCAACACGTACGATCAAGGTCAGCTGAGCCCAGCTCAAACTCAGCTGAAAAGATGCACAAGCCTCCACCTCCCAGAGGCTCAGAAACTACAGTAAGCCAGACCCAAAAAGAGGAACATGGGATGTACTCACTCATATTTGGTTTCTAGCCATAAATAAAGGACATTGAGCCTATAATTCATGTTCCTAGAGAAGCTAAATAAGGTGAATCCAAAGACAAACACATAGGCATCCTCAGGAATATTAACCTTCATCAGGCGATGAAAGGAGACAGAGACAGAGACCCACACGGGAGCACCGGACAGAAATCTCAAGGTCCAAATCAGGAGCAGAAGGAGACGGAGCACGAGCAAGGAACTCAGGACCACGAGGGGTGCACCCACACACTAAGACAATGGGGATGTTCTATTGGGATCTCACCAAGGCCAGCGGGCCTAGGTCTGAAAAAGCATGGGATAAATCCGGACTAGCTGAACATAGCGGACAATGAGGAATACTGAGAATTCAAGAACAATTGCAGTGGGTTTTTGATCCTACTGCACGTACTGGCTTTGTGGGAGCCTAGGCAGTTTGAATGCTCACCTTACGAGACCTGGATAGAGGTGGGCAGTCCTTGGGCTTCCCACAGGTCAGGGAACCCTGATTGCTCTTCAAGCAGATGAGGGGGGGGACTTGATCGGGGGAGGGGGAGGGAAATGGGAAGCGGTTGTGGGGACGAGGCAGAAATCCTTAATAAATAAATAAATTAAAAAAAAAACTACAGTTAAACAAACTGGATCTGCTTGAAAAGTGTTTAACAAGGCAGAAACTGGAACAGATATGCCAGACACCAATATCCATTACTGCAAAGTGATTGCCAAATCTTCTTGTAAAATAGCTCTCTGCTGGCCTATTCCTTAGAGTCGAATCCTAACTAAAAAGAGCATTCAATTTGTGATTGTTACCATGAAGATAACAGACAGCAAAATGTGTAGGAGTGAGCGGCTGAGGAAAAAAAAAAAAAAAAAAACAACATGCGACAAAAAAAACAACATGCGACAAAAAAAACAACATGCGACAAGGAGTTTTCTGACAGATTTAAATCCGCATTGCTCTTTCCAAAGATCAAAGGAACGGAAGGTGTCAATACATCACACATGTCTAACAATCCCTTAGATGGTGTTAAGATTTGTTTTCAGGAATAATGATGGGTTCTAGAGAGGATTTCAATAAGCAGCTGATTGACTAATGGAGGGTTCGATTTGGCAGGGTGCAAGTCAGCAGGGCCCAATACTATAACATATTTTTTTTTTTTTAATCAACAGCTAAGTGTGAAACTCTGTGTAGAACTAATCCAGTGCACGGGGGCTTCTTTTTATCGCTAGTCAAACAGATACAAGGAAAAAAAAAACAGGAACAGGATAGAACATATTCTGAGCTCTAGAAACACGTTGTTCACCATCTCAATCACTGTCTCCTTTAGCAATGCTTGGTTGAAGGGTAGATAAATAATGCACCTTAGCTTAGCCAAAATACAGGAAAAAAGAAGATATTCTTGCATTCTTTCATTTTTTTTCTGTCCTGAAATACAGTTTAATACACAAAGGTATAGCAGCCATCTTACCACTATGAAGAAAAGAGCACAATTTGTACCGAAAAGCCATGATTCTGTACAAAAAAAATATGGAAATAAAGGAAAAGAGGAATGTAATAAGGTCTTTCATGGCATTGTTGAACAACTGATTGCTTTCTTAACAAATAGACTGTAGATAATTTGCACTTCTATTTTTTCTATGGTATCTGAAAAAGCTGCTTCATGTTTGCAAAAATCAATTCACAAACTATTCAAGAAAAAAATGCAGGCAGTGAGAGCACACCCCTGAGCACCAGAACAGCAAACCCATGCCACATGCATCCCGAAGGCCACCTGTCATCTTCACAACACCAGAATATGGGGTTACTCTACTCAAATAGTAAATGTGAGTTTTTAGGGACTCTTCTTCCACACCAAAGTTGTGTTGAATTATGTTTTCTAGTAGAGTTGCGATAGGAAGTTTTACTACAGTTCACTTCGTGGAGTTTTTGGGGATCAAAGTAACTATCCAGAGAGCACCTTTGCCCACTGAGAATATCACGAGTCTATCAAAAATTCTTTTGGATATGCATTTATCTTGAGGTGTGGAAGACAAAGTCATGTGGGAAGTCAAGGATAATCAGTGAGAATATATTTTATCTGACTCCACAAAGTAAAATTTTATATCTAACTGTGAAAACACAGACAGCCTGTGACTATACAGTTTAACTGTTTTGTGTGTAGAATTAAAAAATGTACATACCCAAACCTGCTTGGTATTGGCATAAAAACGGAATATTAATCAATGGAACTGAATTGAAGACCCAGACACCTATCCACACACATATGGACATTTGATTTTTAACAAAGAAGCCAGAAATTCATAATGGAAGAAGTAAAACATCTTCAACAAATGGTTCTGGTCAAACTGGATGTCTGAATATTGAAGAATGCAAATAGATCCATACCTATCATCCTGCAAAAACCTCAAATCCAAATGGATCAAAGACCTCAATGTAAAACCAGACCCACTGAACTTGATAGGAGAGAAAGTGGGGAATACTCTTGAACACAGTGGCACAGGAGATGACTTTTTGAACAGAACATTGATAGGGATTGCACTAAGGTCAGCAATTAATAAATGAGACTTTATGCAACTGAAAAGCTTCTATAATGCAAAAAATACCGTCAATCAGACAAAGCAGCAGCTTAAAGAATGGCAACAGATTTTTATCAGTTCCCCATCTGATAGAAGACTAATATACAAAATATATAACAAACTCCAAAAATTAGCTATTAGAAACAAACGAAGAAGCCAGGTGGTGGCGGCGCACGCCTTTAATCCCAGCACTTGGGAGGCAGAGGCAGGCGGATCTCTGTGAGTTCAAGGCCAGCCTGGTCTATAGGAGTTAGTTCCAGGACAGGCTCCAAAGCTACAGAGAAACCCTGCCTCATAAAACAAACAAGGAAGAACAAAAAACAAAAAACAAAAACAAAAGAACAAAAAAATAATCAAATTTAAAAATGGGATACAGAAAGGGGTAGGCCTCTCAATGGACTTCAGTAAATCATGGCATATTAAGCTGCCATAAAACCAAGGACCTCTCTCTGTGTTCAAACTTGGCATGACCTGAGGTACAGGTTTCCAACAGCCAGTCAACGCACTAGGGACAGCCCATGCTCTCATTGCCAGGAGTCCTACATATAGACCAAGCTACATAACAATCACACATATGCAGAGATAGTCGGTCTCAGGCAGGCTCCCTTGTTGTTTCAGACTCTGAGTTCAAATGAGCCACGCTAGTGGTTTCTGTGGGATTTCCTGAGAAGTTCCTGATCACCTTGTTTCCTACAATCCCTCCTCCCTGTCCCTAGTAGGACTTGCCAAGCTCACCTCAATGTTTGGCCATGGGTCTCTGGATTGGCATCTATCAGTCACTGGATGATGGCTCTCCCATGACAACTGGGGTCGTCATCACAGGGGATGGCCAGTTCAGGCTATGCCTTGACTTCTGCCAGATGTCTTAGATGGGGTCATCCTTGTAGAAGCATGGAAATTTCCATCATTTCAGGCTGCTACCAGACTCTGTAAAGCTCCCATTTCCAGTCATGTCTCTCAGCACTGTCTGTCTCCGCCCACCCCCAACCTGATCCCTGAAGCTCCCAGGCCCACCTGCCCCCTAGTCCAACAAGGAGATCTCCTCTATTTCCCTTTCTTAGGGAGATACATGAGTCCCCGCCTTTGGGATCTCCTTGTTTCCTAGCACCTCTGGGTCTGTGGATTGCAGCATAGTAATCCTTTCCTTTCCAGTTAATGTTAAATTATGAGTGAGTACAGGGGAGGGGCTGAGGGGAGAAGAGATGAGTGGGGAGAAGAGGCTGTGGTCAGTATTTTAATAGATGAGTGGGGGGAGGGGGAGAAGGGTGGGAGGAGGGGGAGGGAAATGGGAGGCTGGGAGGAGGAGGAAACTTGTTTTTTTTTCTCCTTTTCTCAATAAAAAAAAGTTAAAAAAATAAAAAAAATAAACAAACAAACAAACAAAGTTTTTAAAATAAAATGTGAAAATGTAACCAAAGTGGGGGGTGGAAGGGGGTACAGACCTACACAGAGAATTCTCAATAGAAAAAACTTGAATGGCTGAGAAATGTTTTATAAAATATTTAACTTCCTTGACCATCAGGGAAATGTAAATCAAAATTGCTATGATTCCATAGCAATTATACCTGCCAGAATAGCAAAGAACAATAACACAAGTACTAGCTCATCCTGGTGAGGATGTGGAGCAAAGGGAACATTTCCATTGCTAGTGGGAATGAAAACTTGCATGGCCATTCTGTGAATCAATATTGCAGTTTCTCAGAAAACTGGAACTCAATCTACCTCAAGATCCAACTGTACCGCTTTTGTTCATATATCCAAAGGACACTGCATCCTTCCAAGGACGCTTGCTCAGCCATGTTAATTGAGGCTTTATTCATAATAACCAGAAACTTGAAACAACCTAGATGTCCCTCAACGGAAGAATATATATAGAAAATGTGATACATTTACACAATGGAGTATTACTCAGCTGTTAAAAAACAAAAGACACTATGAAATTTCCAGGTAAATGGATAGAATGAGAAAAAAAAATCATCCTGAGTGAGGTACATTTTAAATAATAGCCAAATGTCACAGTAGTGTTCTATAATTAAACACTAACGTAAGTCTGAACTTGACTTAGTAGTCATCTGTTACATCCGGTAGCCATAATTAATTCATATAGCAAGCAAGCACTCAAGCTAATCAACTACAAATCATGCAGATTTCCAGGACCTCCAAGTGCATTCTTTCCAGAATTTTTTAATCACTGGTCAGTTGCTTCATATGTATTCAAAGCTCTGCACTATGGAAATAAAACAAGGAAGCATTTAAAAATAGCAATTAGCCTTCTCTTGCATTTTCCTGGGATTTGTGTCTAACTCAGAGACCATACGGTGCAGATTGGCTGTGTTTCACAAAGTGGATGTCTTTCCAAAGATGCATTGCATTTACATGAGGATACTATGAAGCAAAATCCCTTAAAACCTTAAGACACAGACAGATGGTAAAGTGTAAATTAAGATTCTGCACATTATAGGAAACTCACAACTACCTTCAGTAATTGGTGGAACATAAATAACTTAATTTAAATGTGTAAAATAATCTCATGAATGCCAGATTCCAACCCACCCCCACCCCCAAAAAAACGTTTGCCATTATCCCGTAGCTAAAATTCCCTAAAATTTATCCACAGTGCTTCCTTTTAACTGTCACAAAAAAATAACTCAATTGATCTGCTTCCCTCCTCCTGTTGATGTCCTGACAGTTCAATGGGCAGTGAAATGCTCGAACATACGAGTCTAGCAAAGCCTATGCAACGTCGACACTAGCTGCCATGATTTGAATCTTGAATGCCCCTGGATGCCATGTGTTAAAGGCTTGGCTCCAGGTCTGTAGTGGGTGTTGTGAGAGGAAAGACCATTAAGATGAAAGAAGGCACTGAAAGGAAGGGACATATTTGCTCTGTTGTTTTGCTAAGAACATATTACAGCACTTAAATGTTCTTAGGGAGCAAGGCCTCAAATATTTATGAAATAATTCTTAAATCATTAGAGTTTTTATTAGTCTGTGCAGTTGTGTATGTATGTGTATCAGGTGGGTGAGTATGAGCACCCCGTGTGTATGCCCCCGCACCTATGCGGGGGCTCTTCTTTCCTACCTTGTTGAGGCAGGGTCTGTCTTGTGCATCCTCCAAGCTCTCAGGGGAAGATCTCAAGTTTCTCCACTCTGCTTCATTTACCTCTGTGCAGCACTGCTGGCATGACAGGAAGGTGCCACGTGTAGTTCTTCACCGGAGTTCTGGGGATTCCCACTCGAACCATCGTGCTTTGTGTGCGAAGCAAGTCTACCCACTGAGTCTTTTTATCAGTTGCAAAATAAAATGTGCTCCCCCAGCCTTGATGCATGGGAGGAACTTGGTCCTCCATCGACCTGCTATGCTAGGCTTTGTTCAGCTCATGGGAGGTGTGCTCCATTCTGAGTGGAGCTGGAGGATGAGTGGATGGGGAGAAGGGAAAGATGGGAGTCAGAGGGAAGGGAACAGTTGGAGAGGAAGAAGGGGAAACTGGTTGGTATGTAAAATAAATGGAAAAATTAATTAAATAAAATAAAAAGATTAATCTCATATGATCTTTCAATTCTAAACCAAAATTTCAATGACCTGCTTTCTGCAGAGAGATAGAGAGAAGAGACCAGCCAGGTGCCCTTCAAATCTTCATCATGCATGTGAGGCATCGAGAGAAAACTGGAACAACTCTAAAATACTAAAAGAGATGCCAAATACTGTTGAATATTTTAACAACCATGCTAGCTTAACTAATGCATTGACAGTTCAGGGAACAGTTGCAAATACGATAATCTATTATGAAGTCAATATATACAACTCATTTCTATCTATTACCAAATGGGATATGTAATTTTCCTAGTTTATTAAATGAGAATAAGTATGTTGCATTTTCATTGCTATTGAATTTAATTATATCCATAGTTGACAGATGTTACAATTTTATTCTAAAATAAATTTTATTCTAAACTAAAGCAGGGCTTTTCATTCTGCCCATTGATGTGACTCTTTAATACAGTTCCTCATATTCTAGGGACCCTCAAATAATAAACTTATTTTTGTGCCTTCTTCAGAATTATAATTTCTGTATTATACATTGTAATGTAAATACCTGTGTTTCCCATGGCAACCACTGTGAAAGGGTCTTTCGACCACCAAAAGGTTCGTAATGCAGACTGAGAAACTCTGGTTTACAGTATCAAGTTGTTCGTTTGCAAAATTGGTCAAAAGCTCTCTATCCTGTGTTAATATTTTCAAATTAATTTTTAAGTAACAGAGGGGAGAAATAAACTGAATTATATTAAGGAAGTGTGAAAATACTCTAGGCTTTGGATATGTACAAGCCAGAATGGGAATTCTGGCTTTAGAATTAATATACTGGATTTTGATGGAAAGTTTTCAAGAATTAATGGAGTGCCAAACTGTGGGCATTAAGGCTGAGTACTCTCATAAAAAATAATGTATGAAAAACCAGTTGAGTACCTGATATGTCTTATATGAACCATGAACGCTATATTAAGTGAAAGAAGGTATGTCATATGTCAAAGCCACATATATGAATGCACAAAATGGGAAAATCTATAACAAAGGAAAGTATATTAGTGGTTAATTGTTACTTTATTTGCAGGAGGATAGAAGAATATTAGTGTGTTGGACACTAAGGACCCTATGGAGGGTTTTTGTAATTGTTATTAACTAATGAAATTTTCCACAGTTTCCTGAGATAATAGTTGCACATATCTGAGACTATACTAAAATCCCCTAAATTGTATACTTTAAATGAGTAGAATGGCAAATGAACTGGCTCCCTAAAAATCCATTTAGGAAGCAAAATACAAGCATTGCAGTTCTGAAATCATAGTAGCGCCCAGACCCTTGAGGCTTGGTGCAAAACTAAGTTGCCAATGGAAATTAGCTTTAAAACTTGCACTGTTCAAAGCAAAGTCTTGAATTAATGACAATGGAGATGTGGTAGCTAAGAAATTCACTGTTCTGTTTGAGTAAAACTGACATCCAGCTCTAGCATAAAAAATATTGACAAAAATAAAAAAAACCTCAAAATTCTTCATAGTTAAGAGTTAGTTACATCTTGAAGGCAGAGCAATGCTATTATATATCATCTGAGTACCTCTAGAACAATTCCCCGCCCCCACACCTCCAGACACACTACCATTTCATAAGGGGTTAGAATGTGATAATAAACTACCAGCAAAACAATCACAGTCCCAGTGGAAACTGGAATCAGATACTCTCCAGACTTGAAATCTTTTTGTCTCTTTATCCAAATGGCCTTGTGAAAGCCACTGACTTCTCTTGGCCTCCAGCCTCCTTACTGTAAAACAGAGATCCTTATAGTAACCGATTGTGTAAGGGCCAAATGAGATAACACCTGGAAACTGAGCAGCAGGTGCTAAACACATCTCAAGAAACTGAGGTGCCTATTAGTAATCAGAAACAAATAAAAAGTCTCAAATCAAAGCCGGGGTTGGAAACAATTGTATTAGCCAAGTTTCAAGGTGGGTAGCTTATCTTGGATCTTTCATAGACTCTTGGGGAAGCCAGACTACTGAGAGGCTTCTGGAGCTCAGTTCTCTAGGGACTCTCCAGTTCCTTCTGCCAGCTCGCAGCTCTCATCCTCCCTCTTAAAGAGACAATGAACTGGGCTAGTTCTTTGCTTCCACCCTCCTAGAAAGTCCTGACCTTGTCTCAACTGTCTCACCTGGCAAGCTGCCCTTTTCCCATGGCGCTAGGGAAGTCCCCCACCATGGGGTTGGTGTGTAAGCAGTTCTCCTATGTTTGCCTGGAGGGTAGCATTATATGGACTTTCTCAGTGCAAGCCCACTCACTGAATCCTTTTTCCTCTGGAACCAGAAGTAAAGCCTGACAATCTCGTTTGTTTTAAAGTGCTGTATCCTATTAACAAATCAGTGCCTTGGAAACTTTTACACAACAAAGAAGACTGGAAAAGAATTAGCGAGAATGTGTACTGAAGCTACATCTGGCTTCTAGAGACATGCACGGCACTGCTGTTTCTGATTTTTATACAGACCTGCTACACTTTTTTTTTTTCAGAACAAAACCAGAACAATTAGAAAGTGATTATCTAAAAGCATATCTTGGTTGGGTAGGTAATAGGTATTAGGGAAGAACAATGTTTAAGTAAACCTACCTCAGGACCCAGCAATACCACTCTTGTACATATACCCAAAGGATGCTCAAGCATACTACAAAGACATTTGTTCAACTATGTTCATAGCAGCATTATTTGTAATAGTCAGAACCTGGAAACAACCTGGATGCCCCTCAACCGAAGAATCGATTAAGAAGAAAATGTGGTACATTTATACAATGGAGTACTACTCAGTGGCCAAAAAAAAAAAAAAAAAAAAAAAAAACAATGACATCTTTAAATTTGAATGCAAATGGATGGAACTAAAAAAAAATCCTGGATGAGATATCCCAGACCCAGAAAGATCATAAGTGGATAATAGCTAGCTTTAAAGCAAAGGATAACAAACCTAACCTAGGATAATGACCCTAGAGAAGCTAAGTAAAAAGGTGAACCCTATAAAAAACATATATATAGATCCACCTAAAAAGGGGAAATAGGGTAAACAGACAAGATTGCCTGACAAAATTGGAAGCATGGGGGTGGGGGAGAGAGGAGGGCGAAAAGGGAAGAGGAGGGGAGTGGGGGGGGAACTTGAGGGAATACGATATTTGAGATGGAAGGACAGAAATGAGAGCAAGGAAGGAGATATTTTGATTGAGGGAGCCATTACGGGGCTAGCAAGAGACCTAGCACTGGAGCAAATCCCAGGAGACCATGAGGATGATCTCAGCTAAGACCTTATGCAATAGAGGAGAAGGTGCCCACCTAGCCTTGCCTTGTAGTCAGACTGATGACAATCTTAAATGTGATCATAGAACCTTCATCCAGCAAATGATGGAAATAGGCAGAGATCTGCAACAGAGCACTGGACTGAGTTCCCAAAGTCCAGTTGAAGAGAGGGAGGAGTGAGAGCAAAGAGGTCAAGATCATGGTAGTGACACCCACTGAAACAGTCTACCTGTGCTAATGGGAGCTCACCAACTCCAGCTGGACAGGGAAGGAACCAGCCTATGATCAAACTAGGACCTCTGAATATGGGTGACAGTTATATGGCTGGGGCAGACTGCAGGGCCGACTGGCAGTGGTACCAGGATTTATCCCTACTGATTGTACTGGCTTTTTGGGAACCTATTCTCTTCGGGATACCTTGCTCAGCCTAGATATAGTAGGGAGGGTTTTAGACCCTCACCAAAGCAATGTGCCTTACTCCCTCTGAAGAGTGGATATGGGGTGGGGTGTGGGGGTATGAGAAGGTCATGGGAGGAGGGGAGGGACTGGAACTAGGATTGGTATGTAAAATAAAAAAAGAAATCTTGTTTTATTTTTTTAAAGGATAAAATTAAGAAAAACCCAAGAAATAAAATTCAGACTTAAAAAAAAAAACAAACCTAAAACCAAAATACAGGTGGATTCTCTGAAAATAATGGGTTAAGAAGATCAACTATAAATTGTAAATTTTGTTATTCAAATTTCAGAATTTAGTTTATACCACTCAAAACATTTTAACTTTATTATCAATAATTATTAACAAAATAATTATTAATTATTGTGAACAATAAAATATTAGTGAACCAAAATGGAAATTATCTTTGCTTTTGACTGATTTGTTTTAAGGCTTGTATATGCAAATGTGGCAAATAAACATTTAATTATTTCATAGCTTATTTGGCAAAAGTCTGTTTCAGGCTCATAAAGGTATATTTGTGTTTTATTTACTATCGCACTTAAGTGTAATAACCGCTACATAGAGTGAGACCTGCTGCCTTCAATTGCTGGCTTCATAAACCGGACTCTTAAGTAATGTAGGAAACATTCCGAGAGTGGAAGAACAGATGTTTTGGGACAAAAAAAATGTAAACAAAATAAGCCCACAGCATAAGAACATTCAGGGGTAGGCTTCAAGTAAAAAACAAAACAAACAACAATGTCTCTTTTTTCCTTTCAATTTGTTTCTTTCCCTTTTTTGCTTTCCTTATCGAGAACAATAAGATTGGAATTATTCATCACGTATCTTACTCTTGTCTGTAAAATATTGCACATTTTCTGGATTCTGTCATGAATCAAATGGCCACAACATGGTTTCGAATAGTCTACAAATGCTACAAAATAATTCTCAGTATCAATAAAAGTAGAAGAATCAGTCAGCAACTACATGTACTTTGTGTAATGTGGAGGATCAAAGGAAATTAAACACAGTACTCAGGAAATGAAGGAATTATTGGGAGAATGAACAATATAGGAAAGAAAGGAAGTCTTACAGACATGGTTAGAACTTAGTTGCTTTTTTATTATCTGTGTGTCTTGAAGAAAATTAGTTCTTCTGAATGTCAGATTTTTCAGTGATGAGATAGTGAATAATTATGTTGTTGAATGACTATGAGGAAAAAGGTAATATACTGCAAACACCTAACACGCTGCTTGGAACTTCATAAATGTTTATCTTCTTATAAACACAAATTACTAGGATTTATGATTTATTCACACTGAGAAAAATACTCAGCCTCATAAGTAGTGGATAAAATTAAGCTCTCCAATTACACAGTTTTCAAGAGATATTTAATTTACTGTCTATATTTGTCCCACAATCATATAACTGAATATTGAGCATTCACTGCAACCCTAATAATTCACACTTTCTCCCCAGATTATCAAAAACAGTAGGACTAATTCTTGTGTACCAGAGGCTATAAATTGGCCTTATTATCCTTTCTTGCCTTTTTCTTAAACAAAATAATCCTCTGTGGCTAATTGGATACATTTATTCTTAATGAAAACATTCATGCTGATAGTAGCAGTATATGAAAAGATATGTTTGGTTTCTAGGAAATGCTACTGGATTTAAGTGAGAAAGCTGTACCCTTTACCTCTAATGTCTTCTTCCTGTTCTCTAGAATGTATAAAGGATAGCGCTGAGCAGTCATCTTGGACAGAAAAACAAAGTCACATCTTGCAAATGATGGGGTGGAAATAAAGATAGGATCTGGGCTTGTGATTAAGACAGAGCACTATGCCAAACATTTTTCCTTCACTTGTTGTATCAGAGGTTTTTTGTGAGAGGGGCCATTGTCCCCAAGTAGAATGAAAATTTTAAAACACTTATGAAAACCACTGCTCTTGTTACTGTAGAATTACTGAGTTTCTATTCTCTTTCATCACTAACAAAGAGTTATTATTATAGTAATAATACTGTGTTTACCTGAAGTACTGTTCAGTCATCTGTTAAAGTTTCTAGACTTGAAGCCCCATATACAGCATATGGGCATTTGAGAAAAGAGAAAAGAGAGACATTCAAAAAGAATTGAGGAGTGCATCCTAGTCTTTTGGAAATGGAATCTCCTGAAATTGGGGAGAGATGGAGTACAGTGTCTATGCTGCAAAATTTTGTCGAGATACATAATTTAATAGAGGCTGTTGACCTTGTCCTCAATTCAGTAGTACATTCACTGAGCTAGCGAACTTCATATAATGAGGTTTTGGGGATTCCTTGAAGAAACAAACTCAGAAAAATTAGAGATCTAAAAAATAAAAATGAAATATGGGAGTTAATCTTGTCCCTTGCTGGCTTTCCAACCTCAGAACCAGAATCACACAAAGAACTTTAAACAACCTGTGTTGCGGGGCTGCAGGCACACACTTTGGAGTCAGTAGACCTGAGGTTGGCCTCAAGAACTTACTCTTCTAATCCTTTAGACGATGCTGGTGCTGATGATGGAGGGAACGGTGTAAAAACCATTGTCCCACATCGAGGAGGAACAAAGGGAGGCGAAAAGCAGAACCCAGCCTTCACTTCTATGACAACACAGCCACACAAGGTGTAGTATCAGGCACTAAGAAAGATCTAGAAGCATTGCTTGTAATTGTCAGAAAGGAAAAAATCGTGGGACCCAGAAAGAAAAAAGAGGCCAGCCACGTGCAAGTGTGCAAGAAGGAAGACTATCACAAAGGCATACTGGTTAGTGAATGAGCTCAGAGACTGGGTTTGTTCATTGAATTAATATTCACTGGAACTGTACTGGATAGCTTTGTTTCAACTTGACATAAGTTTAGGTCATCTGAGCAGAGAGAAACTCAATTAAGAAAATATCTCCATAAGCTCAAGCTGTAGGTAAGCCTCTAGGGCATTTTCTTAATTATGGGCCCAGTCCATTGTGGGTGGTGCCATCCCTGGACTGGTGGTTCTGGGTTCTACAAGAAAGCAGGCTGGGCAAGCCTTTATAAGCAACCCACTAAGCAACACTCCTCTCTATGGCTTCCCCATCAGCCTCTGCCTACACACTGCTGCCTTGTTTGAGTTCTCCTCTTAATGAAGGACTGTCACCTGGAATGCAACTTCCTTCCCAAGTTGGCCTTCATCTTGGTTTTTCATCATAGCAAGAGAAACCCTAACTAAGACAAGCACTTACTATGTGCTCTAAACTGAAGTAGGTGTTCGGGACTCACCAGGGATCAAACAAAATCATTTGTGACAATGACTATTTGCTAGGTAAATTAAGCAAACAAATAATAAAACACACACACACACACACACACAAAACCAAGTCAGCACATCAATAATAGATAATTGCTGTAAGTGAAAACATTGGCTCTCGCAGATAGAGGATGAAGGAAAGGGTCTTTGTTTATACAGGAGGGATGAAGGCCACCAGGTGTCAGATGTCGTGACAAAGCAGACACCATTCCATGTATTGTTAGTGAATTCTTCCACATACCACTATCAGTAAAAAGAACTACAGATAAATGGAGTGGAATTCACACAAGACATGTGCTATGCTCATGTATTTTAAATAGGGGTATACTGGGAAAGAAAATGAGCAATGGGTTGTCTTTGTGGCCCTTTGGCTTACAGTCAAGCTACATCTCCTCCATGTTTGTAGTTCGGACCAGGCTGAGGAAAGAGATCTACCCTTGGTGTTTCTCAGGACTGAAGACTAACTCTTCTACCTCACCACCCACCACGAGTGGACTGGGAGGGGGTGTTTGATTTGTAGCTTTCAATTCTTATTCTAGCAACCCTTCCATCTTTCACTTTCAGGATAACAAAATAGGACTTAGGTCAGCTGGCATTTCTGTAAGGAAAACACAAATTCAATGTGTCTCAAGAATGTTTTCAACATACAGTATAGAAAAAAAGGAAGCAATGATTTTCTGAGAGAATCTTTGTTTTATGTTTTTAAACTCTTATGTCCTGTAAGAGAAATTCACATGCATCTACACACATAGCAAAATGTATACCAAAAAAAGAAAACAAGAAAAAGAAATCAACCAACCAGCAATTGAGAGCCTCCGAAAGTTCTTAGTTTTCTTCCCATACCTGACTGTAGGTTCGGATTTTGATTCCGCAAGTGATACTGCTCTCCATTCTGAATTCACATGTGCTTGCTGTGGGAAAACTCCTGTATGTGTTCCCATTTTGTCTTTCAGTTTCTGCATTTTCATGAGCTCACTTCCCAGATTTCCAGTTTCCTCTTTTAAACCGCAGCTGTACAGACTAACTGTTCATCCCAAAGCCCAAAATATAGGAGAAAAAAATCCGGGCATTCCTAATCAACTGCTAGGTGAAAACATTTTATTAATCATCAGACTGTTTTTTAAAGCCTTATATACGACAGATCATTTAAAAACGTATCTGCTCGGTGTGGCTTTTTAACCTTTGAAAACATCAGACTCGTAACATACCATAAGAATTCCATTTTGACAAAATGAAAAACACAAATCCCTCTCTCCAGAAAAAGAAAAAAGAAAAACTGAATGCAAAGGGAAAAGTAAAAACTCAAAAATAGAATTGGCAGGAATCCAGCTGCCACAAGAAAAGAAATATTACAGGAAATGGAACTAATTGGTTTCTCTACCGAGGTTTTTCTTCTCCCTCAGACTTTTGCAATGGAGGAAGACACAAAAGAAACCATGCCATGCAGAACCTGAAAGTTTAAATATAGCTTATGCAATCTTGAAGCATACAGAATTTCTTGTGACTGCATTTTGGGAAAGAACAATACAATTTTTATTTAGTGGAATTTTTCTTTTTAAATTGTTTTATTAGTTCTTTGGGAATTTTATATGTGTCTTGATCACATTTAATCCCCACCATGTCCTTTCAGGATCCTCCCCCATCTCAACCAACCCAACTTTGTGTTTTTTTATTTCTCACATTGAGGACAATTTGTACTCCTCAAACATTCTAGCATTTTTGGCCTTGCACAGACAAGCATGGTTGACTACCAGAGGCCATACTCTTAAAGAAAACTGACCCTCCTGCCAGCATCTAACAATTGCCAATGGCTCCTTGGCCAATGGCCGCTTCAAGTAATCCAAATGATTTGCTAGCACAGTTTTAGCTAGCAGGGATTGAAGTTTTAAGAGTTTAGTCTAAATTGTTATGCTATGGTATCTTACCCACAGACATCACTACCTCTGCCCCAATAAATTTCAATTTTTGCGATTATTAACTTAATAATTCTCATAAAACTGAGAAACAGTATTTGAACATAGGTCACCAGGTTCCTATTGTTTGTATGTGTGAATTATATGACTTAATTTTTCAAAATTCTTCTAATACTACCTCCTTACCATTCTCATACAAAATGTATATCTTATTTATAAAAAAAAGATAATGGATGCTTATGCTTGTAAGAAATTCATATTCCTAAAATTTTATATAAATTATATTCAAATTGAATCTCAATAAAGATAAATGAGGACTATAGAAGTGAAAAGCCTTTATGTGTCAGTGAACATCTGAAATGCTGCCTTAAAGTTTCCACGCCAACCTTTCTAGAATACAAAAATAAGCTGCGAAACAATATTTACACACACCACAAAGCTTAGCTTTCAGACACAACAAGGCTCCTCATTTTAAAAAGATCAGTCCATGGAAATTTTAAATGTTCAGCAAAGGGAGAATCAGAACACCAGTCACTAGTGAGGCAAGCAGTGTGCCTCTGCATTTGCAAATAAGGAAAGAGTTGGAAGTCAAGTCTGGAGAGAGTCTTTTCATTTCTGTTAGCATCCCTTTTTTTTATGTACATCCATAGTTAGTCATCGCTTTTCCAAATAGAGTTTTTATAAGTAATGCTTGAGATATAAACAACAGTAAGCATTTTGCACAGCATGTACAGAAGACAAATCTGAACATCTAGGGCATTCATACCACCTGGCAAAGGAAAAACAAATTATAAAATGCCAAAAGATGATGGAAAGGTCTGCAGTGTTCTCTCCCACAGTACCAAGAGGTTTCTTTTTTATTTATCATGTTCCTTAAAGCTCCATATGACAGTTAAATTGACTGTTGAACTCAACAGGAGCATCCATGGGTATGAAGCCTCCATGTTGATCAGAGGGGCCGGTGAGTATATCTAGTATATTTATTCCAGCCCCTAGCATGAGGGAGACCAGGCAGAAGTTTCTCAGAAGGTAGTTAGAGAGGAATCAAGAGAGCAACAGGCACAAAATGCACTGGAGTGGCACACGCAAACCAGCAAGAGCATCATGAGGATGAATGATGTAGGCAACACTTCATTAGCACCAAACCTATGTGAGGTAACACACTCCAGAAAGACAGCAACAAGAGGATACAAAGTGTTATCTGGTAATGAACGTACGATTGAATCAGTAATAATTTTTAAGTGAATACTGGTTATATAAAGCAAAACACTATGATAGTTCATGTTTGGGGTTTTGGGCAAATAGCAGTAAGAACATGGAGACTTTTGAGTAAATGATGCCCAACTATTAATCCACAACAGAAAAGTTTTAAAGGAGGAATATAGGATGAAGACACAGCAAGAGACGGCGAAACCATTTAGTGATCATGGCTACCTTAAAGCAGCAAATATCAGAATTTAATTTGTGCCTTACCAGGATTTTAAATACAAAATACACTCTATTGTACAAGCTAGATTCAGGAGCCCCTAGACAAGTTCTTAAGAATTCTGAAGTTCAGCTGGGCGGTGGTGGTGCATGCCTTTAATCCCAGCACTCGGGAGGCAGAGGCAGGCGGATCTCTGGGAGTTTGGGGGCAGCCTGGTCTACAAGAGCTAGTTCCAGGACAGGAACCAAAGCTACAGAGAAACCCTGTCTCAAAAAACCAAAAAAAAAAAAAAAAAAAAAAAAAAAAAGAATTCTGAAGTTGTTAAGAATCAAAGCAAAACAAAACAAAACAAAACAAAACAAAAAAAAAAACCCAGACAAACAAACAAAAAAAGAATCAAAGCCACACTTATTTTACCCTCAGCAATGGTGGATGATAGTGAGATATCTTTTATTTATTGGTCTCGGGTTTTTGTCTGCAAGTTGCAATGTGTTTGACAGCAACACCTTTATTAGAGTTGACTAATACTTGCCCTGAAGAAAGAATATTTATGATTTTATCAAAGATATAGCCAAAAATAGCTTCTAATGAAGCTTTGAAGAAGATCCCAATTGAGCTAGACATGGTGGCTATAGTCCCAGGATTTGGAAGGCCAGAGACAGCTAAAAGTTCAATAACATATTGTGCTATAAGAGATTAAGTCTTGGGGGAAAATAAATCCCAAATAGGGACTTGACTATCAAATTATTGGCTTAAGTCCTAAGCAATTGCCATCACTACCATAGAAACCAAATAGATGTAAGCCGGTGGCACAAAATCATTATTTCAAACTTGTTTTCCATATTTATTATAAGGTTCTCAGTGTTCCCCAATCATATAGTACCAATGATATGCACAGAACATCTAAGCATTTTTGAAGGTATGTATCACAAATTTTTCTTAAAACATCAGTATTATCTTCAGTTGAGCTTCCTGATTTGTCAATCCACATCAGCACAACTTAGGTTCTATTTATCTAGGCCTCAAGGCTTCTTATAGACCCTACCTCCACAACACACGTCTCAGATGTTCTGAGTTTCTGAGTTCTTTTTAGTAAATGCCATGGCTTTGGCTCTGGCCACACTGACTGCTCCAGCAGGACTAGGAATTGAATGGCCAGACATAATCTGGCTGCTTCTTGGCTCTCACATCACCTTCATAGTGAGACCCATTTAGAGAAATAGAGGCAATCTTTCATAACGGGGCCACAGCCAGAGAGGCTGGCAAAATGAACCAGACACTTGGTTAACTTGACGAGCATGAAAAGTATCTCCTTGTGGGTTTTGCAAACTTTCTAAATGGGAATAAACAAACTCTGCTTGGATTTTATTCATGAAGATGTTTTCTGAACACAAACTCCAGTTACATGGTCTTTAAAGTTTTGCTTGTTTGTCTTTTGTTTGGGGGTGTGTATACTTGAGTGCATGTGTTCTTGTGTCTATGCACATGTGTGAAGGTACCCCCTGAATATAGAAACCAGACATTTCCATATCTGTATCAGATCTCTCTTGGCCATTTTCTACCTTATTTTTTTTAGTTAAAATATAATTATATCATTTTCCCTTTCTTCCATCCAAACTCTGCCATGTACCACTTCTTCTTGCTCACTCTCAAAATGATGGCTTCTTTTCTTTGTTCTTGTTATGCATATGTGTGCATGTGTGTATGTATATGTATATTTATATATAAGTATATAAATATAACCTGCTCACTCCATTTAGTGTTACTTGCCTGTGTGGGATTTTAGGGCTGAACATTTGGTACTGGATAACCAAAGAGGGGCTCATCCCCGGGTAAGACTAGCTCACCTGCTATCAGCATTACATGTTTGTAGTCCGTTTACTACCGATGAGACCCTTCTATGTCTCCCTTCCACACCAGCATGTCTATTGGTGTCATTTTTCAGTTCTTGTTTAGGAAGCCATATTATTGAGATATCAGAGGTGAAGATTTCCTGCCATTTCTAGGGAACACAATCTCACAGCAACTTTCCTGGTGCTCTATCTCTCACAGTCTTTTCCACACCCTCTTTTGAAGGGTCTCTTGAGCTTTAGGTACAGGATGTATCAGTTGGGGCTGGCCACCCCTGTCCCTTATTCTTTACATTTTGATCTGCTGTGGTATAGCCTCCAAGGGAGGGAAATAATCAATGGTTCCATCCAACTGCAATGTCTATGAGCCACAATGATCGCCAGCAGGACACAATCACCCTAAGGGTACACAGTGGCGCTCATATGCTGATGATAACCAGTGGCACCCTCAACAGCAGGGAAACCAGGCAAACCATCTGGAGGTAGCGGCATCACAGAACTTAGAAGAGAACCTACTACCACCACTCTACTAAGTCAGTATAGTGTCTAACTGTATTCTAAATATCTGCCCTATACCTCAGGAAAGTATAGTTCTCATCCCCTATCAAAGAAACTTCTCTCTACAGCAGGAAGAGTCCACCTTAATTTTTTAAGGCAAGGTCACTCACTGAATCTGGAGCTCACTGGCTGGTTATTGGCTCATCTGCAATTGCATGGGATCCTCCAATCCTCATGTCTCTGCCTTCCCCATTGCACCCACAGCACTGAAATTACACACACGTGCAACCATACATGACTTTTTAAATACATTCTTGGGTATATAAACTCAAGTTTTCATGCTTGAAAAGCAAGCACATAGTCACTGAGCCATTTCTTCCACTCATGAAGAAGGTTTTGAATATGACCTATGATTAGACTCTTATAAAGCACAACCGAAGTGTATTGTCACAGTCTACATTACAATTTGTTGAGCTCTAGCAATCATGGAAACAATTATCATATATTTTGGCCTGCACAAGTTTTTCTTTAACCATGGTAGAATGTGGCCCATGAAGCATAAATCCAATTTCCTAGTGTTCTGCTGAGCTGGGTCGTGGATATGCTGCTTGTGTTATCTTTGAAAGGCTCAAAGCCCTGGCTAACTAAGATCCAAACCTCAAATGCTTTTACATTCATCCTTTGAGAACTAAGCAAGGAGAGATACCAGTCCTTACACCTGAAGCGCTCTCCTGACCCCGTTAAAAACAAGATTAGAGGGTTTACAAAGAGAAAGAATAAAGGCAGACAGAAGAAAGAAGAAAAATGGTATAGTCTAGTTCAACATCCTTTGTTCTTGATTAATGAAATGGCATTTCCTCACGATGACAAAACGGACCCTAGACAAGAGATACCATAACCAGACTTTTAAAAAATCCTCAGGTTTCAGTGCTGGGCGGTAGTGGCGCACACCTTTAATCCCAGTACTTGGGAGGCAGAGGCAGGTAGATCTCTGTGAGTTCAAGGCCAAACTTGTTTACAAAAGAAGTTTCATGACAGTCTGATCTAAAATCTTTAGGTTTTAAAGAAAAAGGCTTTATTTTTATTTCATGGGTATGAGTATATGCCCGAATATATGTATGTATGTACTCCACACATGTGCCTGGTATAAGTAGCAGCAAGAGGGCAATTATAGACAGCTGTGAACTACCATAGAGGTACTGAGGATGAAAGATGAGTCCCCCACAAAGGCAGTAATTGTTTTTATGAGCTACCACGGAGGTGCTAGGAACCAAAGCTGGGTCCTCTCCAAGGGCAACAAGTGTCTTTAACCAGTAAACCATCTCTCCAGTCTCCCGTTGATGGGGTTTTAAGTCTCTTAAGAATAAAGATTAATCACTTAGTAATTTTTATGTCATACTTTGCTGCATTCTACGAATGTGTTGTAAAGTATGATGCACGCAACCGGAAGGCCGTCATGCCCTGAGTAAGTGTGAACAGTACGACTCCTTCCCATCTTGCTCTCCTCCAGCACACATCCTGGCACAAAGTGGTACTCAATAAAACATTTGTTTAATTGGTAAATGATTTATTCACAATTATTTTACATAAACTGGAATAAACTTAACCTGCTTCAACCCTAAAATAGGAAATTCAAAAGTATATTTAGAAGTTCCAAGTCTTTGGGGAGAGTTGGGATAATGATTGATTTTCAAAAATGAGAGGAGCCATAACTGTGATAATTTAAAAGATGGCAGGAAGAGAAGTCACGTCATATAGTACTCAGATGGGAGATGTATTGGAAGAGGAGAGAGAAGAGGCAGAAAAGGGGGCAGAGAAGTGGGCAGAGAGGGGAGCCGAGGGGAGGCAGAGACTGGTCCCTGGGGACAAGAGTAGCAGGAGAGAGAGAAAAACTAGGGATGGGCAAGGCTCTCCATTTATAAGGAAATGTAGCGAGTGTGCACATGGGGTGCTCTTAGTGCAGCTGAGGATGCATCCTGCCAAGACCCTAAGGGCAGGCCAGATCAGTCAACTCACTGAAAGATAACTGCGTATCTCAGCGTGCAATGTGGTATAGACAGAATTTGACTTAACGTTATTATATAATAGAGTACATTTAAATCTAATTGTATGTAATGATATTTAAGACCACAAGTCCTGTACAGTGTGAAAGTTAGCAGAGTACAGCACAATGAATATAATATTGTTTAAAATGTCCTAAGAAACAACATTGTGGTGCACAAATGACCTTACAAAAGGAAAAATAATTACAATGTGCCTTGCTAAGAAATGATCTCCAAAAGGGACCGGAAGAAATCTCATTTAAACATCCATTCTCATAATTTAAAAAATCATGTTTTCATTTCTAATTTAACAAAACCCAAGCAGGATAAAGTCACATAAGATGATACTCCCAAAAGACTGAGCCCAAGTGACATTTCTTTCTCCTTGCACAGAGAAGCACCATTTGTGTAGGAGAAGGCTCCCGCCTCACGCCTAATCATTATTAGCATGCTTTCTTCAAACCCTTCTTTAGAATTCTAATTATATTTACAGGCAAATATGCACTTTAAATAATTCCAACTGAGTTTTAAGGAAATTCAAATCAAAGCGGCACGTATGGGGAGAGAATGTTATTATTAGAGCCTATGGATGCGGGCTCTGCATCTGTGGTTCTGTTGGGAGTGAATCACTGGCTGTCTATAGGGAAGCCTGTCTTTAGCAGTCTTCTGTTCTTCAGCAGATGCTCGCTCTGGGCGCAACCTGAGTGATTACCCCCAGAAAGCGCATAAATGGCAGTGATTAGGGTCACATGACCTGCAGCATGCTCCTGCTGGGTTTTTTTTTTTTAATATCATTTATTTTTAAAGAAAGGGCAGATGGCCAGGCATTAGCATTTGAATGTGAACCACAGATCTTAAAATTGAACAGTTTAAGTGAGCCATGGCAATGAGCCGGGAGTGTCCATTCACAGACACCCTCCGAAGAGTAATTTAAGTTCTTTCATGCCGTCACTTCTGCTCTTCAAGGAGAGGCCTCTATCCTTCTCAAAGCTCAGTCTGCCATGGTCCCATCCCCAGCAACACCCTGAGAACTCGGGTCACTGGGTAGTAATAGTTTCATTCATCACTTTCTATTTAATCCATATTTGTCTTTGTTTTTAGAATACACTCAAAATATTCAAAGTCTCAAAACTGCTTAGTGACTACTTTTCTTTTCTTTTCTTTTTTTTTTTTGTTTTTTTTCGAGACAGGGTTTCTCTGTGGTTTTGGAGCCTGTCCTGGAACTAGCTCTTGTAGACCAGGCAGGTCTCAAACTCACAGAGATCCGCCTGCCTCTGCCTCCCGAGT
This sequence comes from Microtus oregoni, assembly GCF_018167655.1. Lineage (NCBI taxonomy): Eukaryota > Metazoa > Chordata > Mammalia > Rodentia > Cricetidae > Microtus > Microtus oregoni. The sequence goes on along the minus strand of NW_024543097.1, from coordinate 3,356,299 downwards.
GCTGGGATTAAAGGCGTGCGTCACCACTGCCCGGCTTGACTACTTTTCTTATAAATCAATTATTTTATTCATTTTACATTGTGAATGCACACACCGTTAAGGAATAACAGATTTGGTTGTGGAAACTGGAGAGAAAAGGTGATAGAAACCTCTATACATGCTTACTTTTCTGTGACAGTTTCTTTCTTCCCATTTCCAGTGTATATAAATCGGATAATGGCTGCATGAGCCTCAACTTAGTCTCACAGAGACGTCCCCTGAGTCATCTTTTGGAAAGCATATGCTCTCTATCTCTCAGCTCCCACTGGAGTGGAGATTACCTGCAGGGGGCTCCTTGTTCCAGCTTCTCAATTTCTCAGCATTTAAGAGTACACAGTTGTCTTCCAGAGGACCCCAGTATGGTTCCGAACACCCATGGAAAGCAGCTCACAGCTACACAGCCACCTACACTCACACATATACATACACACATACAGACAATTTAAAAATAAACACAAACCTTTTCAAAGTACACGATGTGTATTTCTCCTTCAAAAAGGAAATTGGTTAACAGATGGCTACTGGTGTTATCAGATTTCAGGTTAGTGCTGTGAGTCTTTCTGTTTGTGGACTAGTTTGGTGTGGGAGGTCCTTCTGTCTATGTGTTGCTTTTATTGGCTAATAAATAAAGAAACTGCCTTGGCCTGTTGATAGGGCAGAGCTTAGGTAGGCGGGGAAAACTAGACTGAATGCTGGGAGAAGGAAGGCAGAGTTGGAGAGATGCCATGGAGCTGCCACCGGAGATAGACGTGCTGAAATTTTGCTGGTAGGCCATGACCTTGTGGTGATATACAGATTAATAGAAATGGGTTAAATTAATATGAGTTAGCCAATAAGAAGCTAGAGCTAATGGGCCAAGCAGTAATTTAATTAATACAGTTTCTGTGTGATTATTTCGGTTCTGGGCAGCTGGGATGAACAAGCAGCTCCTCCCACTACAAGTTACTGTACTGAATTGTGGTATTTCCGCTTGTGGTCTGGTTACTGTACTGAATTGTGGTATTTCTGCTTGTGGTCTGGTTACTGTACTGAATGGGTGGTATTTCCACTTGTGGTCTGGTTACTGTACTGAATGGGTGGTATTTCCACTTGTGGTCTGGTTACTGTACTGAATGGGTGGTATTTCTGCTTGTGGTCTGGTTACTGTACTGAATGGGTGGTATTTCTGCTTGTGGTCTGGTTACTGTACTGAATGGGTGGTATTTCTGCTTGTGGACTGGTTACTGTACTGAATGGGTGGTATTTCTCTTTGTGGACTGGTTACTGTACTGAATGGGTGGAATTTCTGCTTGTGGACTGGCTACTGTACTGAATGGGTGGAATTTCTGCTTGTGGACTGGTTACTGTACTGAATGGGTGGTATTTTTTGCATGTATTAAAGATTGGGATTTTTATTCTCTGCAGTCTCTTAGCAAGCTCTCTGGAATGTGCAGTACATTCTGACTTAGTGCTTATTCAACCAAAAGCAAAATAAAACAAAAAACAAAAACAATAAAACAAACTGTTTTCTTTTTCTACTATGGTCTTTGTGAGGAGGTGTGTATTGTTTAAAGATTTTATTTATAATAACATATTTCCCCTACAATTTATATCCCAATTAATCCTTTCCCTGGGAAGGGCCTTTTCTTGGTAATTTTAAAAGACTGTAAACACAAATTTTTCTATCTGAAAAATTTTAAAAAGATATAATAGTTAATTTTACTGTCATATCTTCCTCCAATTATAAGCAATCTTGGTAATACTAAAAACAAGATAAGATAAATACAGCTATGCAAAGCATTAGCTGGAACATTTAGTGCTCACATATTAAGATAATTATATTTTTTCTTTCATTTCACAAAACCTAAGTATGTGTATATGTATATGTATACATATACACACACACTCATATTCAAAGAGGCTGTTGAAACTGAAATCCAGAAGAGTATTTTGTATGTAACTACCATATTCACAGAACAAGAAAATTCTTCATAGAGGCAAATTTTTTCTTACATTGATATAGAAAATATACACTCATATGAACAGCTGAGCAAATCTTCAAAGAAAAATAAAGGAAAGAGGGAAGAGGCAGAGGCAAAGTTCAAGATGCTCCTGGTTTGGTACTCTGCCAGGTGCCCGCAGCTTCCCTCCTCATTCCTTTCTCTGTGTTATGCATCCATCGATACTGGCCAAATATGCTTTGCCACCTGCCCTTCTCTTTTGTGTCTATTTACATCCTGTTTGCCTTTAAAGACCCTACCGACATAATTTTCTAAAATGCGGTCCTTCTGAGTCACACCAGTTATAACTTCTCTGCATCTCCTCCAAATTTAAGTCTGTACATAGCGTTTCACCAAATTGTCAAGCATTTGCTACCAGTTGTATGCAAACATTCCCTTTCTTTTAAGACTGTAAAGTATTAGAGAACAAAGGAGTAATTTTCAATACTTCTCAAACATTCATAGAGTCTAGAATGATTGGTTCTTTGGAATTTTCCAACGGAGGTGTTCTTCAGTATGCTGTCTGACCCTCTCCTTCTCACCTCGAGGAGGATATGGTCTTCATGTCCTTTTTTCTCAGACATCACATCCTGTGGAGGAAATGAACAGCCTCCTTTCTGGACCTCAGAATGTGGTTTCTATCACTATCCTAGCATTATTAAATTTAACAAGATGGGTTATTTTCATTAAATATTAAAACTATATTTTGTCTGTCTTTAGGCATTGACCTTGTGGCTAGGACCTTTGTATATAACACAATTTATTCAAGAGACCGTAATTAATTAACCTTCTATTTTATACCCTGTTACGCAACATAAAGAATTCCTATTGTGCCATGTTAATAAATACTTGCTATCTTGAAAAATTTCATGCTAGTTGATGGAACATTCATTTTCCCTCTCTCTGCTGCCCTTCAACTTTGTTCACGCTGTATTTCCATGTGGGGTCATGTTACCTAGCGACTCCTACATTCAGCTGCACTGTTTGACAGTCTGAGTGGGATACTATTTATGGCCGTGATGAAGCGCAGATACACAGCCAAAGCCATGTGGGATTTATATAAAAGTAGCTTTGAGCAAACCATGACATATAGCTAGGAGAGAAAATGCTATTCAATCAAACAGAAGATATTTGTCTGATAATACTTTGAGAGAAAAAACAAATCAAACCAACCACATTCTAAAGCCATTTTCTGTTTCCCATTGGCATTTCTTCATATATTGTGGTAGAAAGTCATATTACACTTCTAATATTTTCTGTAGTTTGTTGTTAAATGTTGTATTTGACTTCTGAATCCCTATAATACTTATATAAAAGTGAATATGTTCTCTATTTTGTAAAACATAACATTAAAGAAATTTTTGGTACTGGGCATCTTTGATAACCAATAAAAAAGTTTACCAAAAGTGAACAGATGTGAGAACTTATGAAATAGCTAATATTTACTCAATCCCTAAAAAGTCGAATGAACACAGTAGTAACTACGGGTCAGCAGGAAGAGGGAGGATGATATTTTATAGAGGACAATTAAATTGTTTAACTCCTTTGGGATGAATAATTCCAGTAGATATATGACCAGTCAACCAGCATGAGATGTTTTAAGGTAACTGAAGCCATTATTAATATGGAATAATAGGACTTTTTTTATGTTGTTCAACACTCATGTGAAACACTCCACTGCATATCTGTAAAAACAGCCGTTTCTGATTATGTGAATGTAATTTTTGGTCATTAACTTTATAGGCTAATTTGACACATTTACATGTTTTGGTTGTATCACTAGTAAAAGATTTACACTTTAATTTCTAAATATGTAAAACTGGTAGAACATCCCAAAGGGACACCAAGTCCCAAGGTCCTTCTCTATAATGTTCCAGCCAGATGGTTTCAGACAACCCTGAATCCCTAGGAGGTAATGGGAAGGTAAGGTGAAATTGGAAAAGGATGTATGTATAAAGCTGCCCGTCAAGTTAAACATCCTGCCTACAGTCTCATTTTTCAAATCTATTTAGCAGGACTAAACGATGAAAAGAAGAAACTTGCGACAACAAAACGACAATGGGATGTTGGTGTTCTTTTTGTCTTACTAGTTATGAAAACTGAGTCCTTCACTTCCTCCGTGAAAGCACCTACCTTTCCACCTCCAATATCAATTTTTTTTAGTTCATTCTCTACTTTGGAGATGGTATTTGTATTGGGTGATTTAAGATGCTTTAACGATGAAACCATAGATTTTTTGTTTGTTTGTTTGTTATTGAGACAAGGTTTCTCTGTAGCTTTGGAGCCTGTCCTGGAACTAGCTCTTGTAAGATAAGGCTGGCCTCGAACTCACAGAGATCCACTTGCCTCTGCCTCCCAAGTGCTGGGATTAAAGGCATGCGCCACCACCACCTGGCAAAGATGAAAACATTTATTTTTTGAAATGCTATCAAACTTACAGGACATTGTGATTAGCTGTGACAGAAAAAAGGTAAGGAGTTTCCATCTACAGACAAAGACTCTTTAAGCAGAAATATGAAGCCGTTCCTTGGATTGATCATTCCAAAGATGTCTGTCTTCTAATTTAAGCCACCCAGGATGATTCATACACACATATTATAAGCAAGCAATTACAGTTGGGTAAATATGTCTTTTTCTATTTATTTTTATTCTGTAAAGATCTTTTCTAAATTTTTATAAGCTGTTTCATGCCACAGAATAATATGTTATAAAAATTATACTTGGTTGTGTGACTAAAGTCTTCTATTCATAAAATGAAGACGATCAAACTACAGTTCCAAACCCTTGTCTCCATTTTCAATTCATATGCTAAGGACAACTGGCTCCATCTTCAGAAGAAGAATCTTATTCGACAGATACACAAATCTTACAAAAGGATGCTGGCAGGGTAGGGGTACACAGACATAGAGACAAATGGGCAATGCATTTAGTGCTTCATAGAATGCAGCTCTTCACTAAGAAAATCTGAAGCGATGGTAAGTAAAGCAAGCTGAGCAAAAGCTCCAGGGTATTATGGGCTATACCCAGTGATGTGGACTGAAACCCAGGCCACACTGGTTGTTATTCATAACGAGTGATTTTTTCAACTAACGCTTTTATGTTTCTAAATTACTGGCAGGGTTTTCATTCAGAAAAAAAAGGTAATTTCATTTTCTGTGGAAATGAGGAAAAAAGTACATAAATAAAGACTTGTATTATTTGCTTTTCCTATCTCTCTACTAAAATATCTATTTATCCATCATCTATCTAACCAGTTATCATCCGTGTATCATCTATAATATCTATCTACCTTTCTAACTATACATGACATATATGTACTATATATTTATCTTCTGATAAACAATTCCTCATTTTCTATTCTGAAATGAATAACAAAGTTAAACAAACCTTATGTTGATTTATAGAAGCAGAACAGCAATAATGAATATACCCTTTCAAAAATATAAAAACTTATTTTTCAATGTGTGGAGCATAAGGCAAGAGATTTCTAAGTGGATGGGATCCTTACATAATTCAGAAATCTGCTTGCTTTGCCACCCAAACTGTCCTACGGTGATTTAAGGCTCCAATTGAAGTCAAAAGCTTAGCTGTGTTATTCTATGGTATGGCATTGTTCCTTTCTGAAAAATGTAAGAAAAGGATAAAGACAATTGGTCAGTAAATCAAACCTTCAGCATTGATTTCACAAGCTGAGATGTGGTATAAAAATGTGTCCACGGGGTTATCTTTTATAGTCATTTGATACATTTACTGAAGGGAAAGGGGATCCGCTAGACCATTATTTTCTCATATGGAGAAAAGCCAAGATACAACACTTGTTCTTTAAAATATTTCCAGTGTTTTTATACCCTACAGCCTCCTTCTTCACCATGTCAAACTGTCAAAAAGGTAGCGATTTTAGGGACATATATTTCTGAAGTTCGTAGGTCATATAAGGAGATGAGGAGATCTCCCACCCATCAGTAGACCATCTTCGGCTGCAGTCGTATCTTTAGGTCTCTCTTACTTGTGATGGTAGTTGTTCTGTTTCAGTGTTATTTTGCACCAGCACTCATGTGCAGATGCTAGAGAACACGGGGGAGTTAGTTCTCCCCTTTTATCATGTGGATTCCCAAAGATGGACCTCAATGTTGTCAGACTTGGTGACAAGTATCTTTTCTGGTTGAGCTGTCTTGTAGGCCCAGCTGAAATGTTGTCATCAGGAAAACAAAAACAAAAACAAACCACCAAATAAAACAAAAACCTACCTTTTTTTTAAGGCAAAAAACTAAAAGGGTCAGGGGTTCACAGCAGTGATTCTGCCCTTGGGAAGCTGAGGCAGAACATCACAAATTCACAAGTTGCAAACCTGGCTAAGTTATATCCAGAGACCCCATGTAAACAATGAATAAACAGAAGCTGAATGTACATGTCTATGTCTCAGAAAGTGGAGTAGAAAAGCAGACCCTCCTAGGACTAATTAGTGCTTCCAGTAAGCAATGTGACTCCGTCAGCTTTGCATGGCTAATGAAAGTGCTCAGCTAATAATGAAGCATTGAAATAATCTCTCTAGATGTATTTTTTCTATCACAAATGGATCCAATAATAATATGTGTAAGAATAAAACAGAATGCATGACAGTCACCTTTTTCATACCATCCCTTTTCTAAAATCTCTAAGTTAAACAAAAATGATACTGCTTCAAATGTCATCTTTTGGGTGATTATGCCTTTAAATGTCTCCCGCTCTCTCTCTTTTCACTCTCTCTCTGAAAAACTTTTTCACCACTAAAGAACAGAATAAACAAGAAAGAAATATTGCTGTAATGTATTTAAATAACCAATAGATATTCTTAGATATGTAATAAAATTGTTTATTACTTAACATCTTTATAATTTATTGCATAGGTGCTCATTAAATGTCTACTTCTGGAAGGCTCTACCAAGGTAGAGAACATAGGGTTTAGATACCAGCCTTCCTCAAATAGCCTAGGGGTTGCTTCAGGGATAGGCATAGGTGGGAATAGTCGTGATGTGAAGGAAGTGAAGCAGGAGTGAGTGCTTGGAGAGATGTGTGAAGCCATGAGGATAAACACGGTTTAATCCCAAGACAGTGTTGGGAGGTTGACTGAGAAGCCTATGGCATTTCTTCCTGAATCACGATCGCTCAAAACAACACAGCTCACCAATAGAACACTAAGAGAACTTCTGCTTCTCATTCCTGAGGTCATTAGAAAACATTTTCTCTTTTCTCTCTCTCTCTCTCTCTTTACACACACACCCACTCACCCCCCCCACACACACACTAAATTACTTAGACAACATGCTATTCAGCTATCTTTGTTGCAGAATGTCATATTAGAGCTAGGGTGACGGTGTGTTCAGTCAAGCACTTGCTGTGTAAATACAAGGAACTAAGTGCATGCCCACAGCACTCATGTAAAATAGTTAGGCATGGTAGTCACTCCAAAACCCCTGGTGGTGATGCAGAGACACAAGTAGAGCCCCAAATTTGTTGGCCAGTCAGCTAAACTGATGAGCTAAGAGACCCCATCTCACAAAAGATTATATAAGAGCAGATAGGGAGATGTGTCACAGAAAGATGCCTTCTGGATATGACATAGCCACAATGCTTATGAAGTCATTCTAGTTGAGGTTATCTTCCCAAACCCACAGACTATATTATCATGGGAGCATGGTGGATCTATGGGCTCTCAATCCTCTCCAAGGGACCACTGGCAGTTAAATATTGTTGGGAGAGGAAGCGTCATTTTTTCAGTGGTGTAGTCATCGATAAGTTGCCTTAATTTTGTAAATAATCTCTCACAATGCTCTGGCAAGAAACCACAGATTTAGTGGGTCATGAGCTGAAAGAAGACAAGAATGTGGGAGGGGACTGAGTGGGAAGTGGGAGGGGACTAACTGGAAAGAAAGTTTTCAGCAGGAGATCTGAGAAGAAGAGAGTGAAGGTGGGGGCAACATTTATTGTATAAATATCTGAACAAGTCAAAATTACTTTTAAAAGTATTGATGAGATAACAATTAAAACCATGGGTTATTGATAGAGAAGCAGGTCAAACCTGAAACATCAGATAACTCACCACTCAGAAACTTCTAAAATGAACCTTAAGTTATCATTTCAAACACGGTAATAAGGTAGATAGCAATACAAGTAGCTAGCCAATGTAAGTCTTGCCTTGCATGGGCACATATACCCATCACACATGTATATAACACAAATGCACACACACACACACACACACACAAACAAACGTGATGGGTGGGATGGGTGAGAGGGGAGTAGTGGAGAAGGAGAGGAAAGGGAATGCCTCGCTTAGCACAGCATAGAGAAATTACCTTTTAGTCATACACAGTATTATTTCATTTACATATTTGGAACTTTCCATAACAATCTTTTTAAGATCCTTATTAATTTTACTTCCTATCTTAAGAGAAGCATCAGAATTTATTATATAAAATCTCTGAGAAGAAAATGCTTTTGATAGATATTTCTAAAAGGTCATTGAATATTAACATTTTAGAAGCCACAGGAATATGACACCTCATTTTGTTGGGATATGAAGTCTAAGATAGTGTAGCTCCCATTTTCCAGGTGAAAATTTAACCTGGGAACACTCTGCAGACCGCATGAAGAAGGCATCATGGGTCATGCAGCTGTTCAAACAGGCAAAAGAAACAGCCCAAACTGTTTCTGGAACATGGGTTGCAATTAAGTCTTTTGTCAGTAATCTTATGTAATTATTATTGATTCACTCATAGGAAGGCAACTAAGGATTCAAAGTACCGAGAAGCCACAGCATCTTCTAACCTCAAACACAAGTGCTTTAACCAACCGCACCAGGAATACTTTGCAGTCAAACAGAGAGGGAAGATCACACTCACAGTGTAGAGACGCACATGGGAAGCAACACACTGCATATCATTAGCTGTTAACTCCAAAGACACTATCTGCCTGTAAGGGTAGAAGACGGGTGTTAATGGAAACACACACATATGCTCTCTCTCTCTCTCTCACACACACACACACACACACTCACACACACTCACACACACACATGCTCTCTCTCTCTCACACACACAACTCACACACACACATGCTCTCTCTCTCACACACACACATGCTCTCTCTCTCTCTCTCTCTCTCACACACACACACACACACACACACAGAGAGAGAGAGTCACTCACAGTTTTGACAGCATTAGGAGACATCTTTTGGAGACATCTTTTAATGTCTGTTCATATATACGATGAAGAAAAATATGATCAAAAGATAACAGGCAGTTATGCACAACTTCTGAAACCACATGGGGTGGGTACAACTTAATGTAGGAATTGAAAATGTTTGGCAGAAAGAAAAGATATCGGAGATCACAATGATCAGACGATAATTTGAAATCAATTAAGTCTTGAATCCAGGGTGTTTCTGGCAGTGCCTGCCTGTGTTGAATCATGAATTCACTGATGTTTTGGCTTTGAACCCACCACATGTACACTTCGCACTGTGTGTACCTTCTCACTCTGGAAGGCCAAAATGCTTTTTGGAATATTGGCTCTAAGTCAAGGCCCTGTACATCATAGGTTGTAGAGGTATCACTGCTGATTAAGTTTTCTTATATAAATCTAACCACAGAAACCAGAGGTCCTTACTATTTCCTTATCATCATGCCTCACCCTGCATCATATTATTTTAATTTTGGATCATATTGTCTCAGAATGCTGGATTGTAAACATTACTGTTTGATTTGTCAATTTGAATTAAATTTATAAAAAGTCATTAAATGAATTTTGGGATTAGATAATAATTTCCAGCATTATCTGATATGTCCCTAACTCTTTTTACTAGTTATTTATGTGGTGAGGCATTCTTAATAATGGCTTTCAAAATACTGATTAACTCTGAAAAATATTAGAGGAAACCTATATTCTATAGTATCTAATATTCAGCCAAGGTTTAATTCTTTAATTCTTTATGTAAAACTAAGCACGATCATCCTCATTAATATAAAAATTTGCTTCACTCTTTAGTAAAAGGTAAAAATTATATATATATATATATATATATATATATATATATAAAACAAAAGTGTCTTAACTATATTTCTTTGGATTTAATATCTGTAAATGTTTGATTAGTATACTTTTTTTTGGATAACTGGAGTAACATAAAAAGCTCTTGGTTGAAACAGGATCAGAGCTGAACAGTTTAAGATGCCTCAATGTACAGTAAGAGTTTCCTTTTATCTTTACATTTTACAAGCTATATGACAGTATCAGTTTAGAAAAACAGATATTTTTAAAACAGTAAGATAGAATCTGAAAATCAAAATACTGGTTAAAAACATATGATCCTTCTTTTCTAGGTTTTTCAAAACAATATTAAGTCTTGTAAATTTATAAATATTTCCAGAAAAGTTAGTGTGCTGACTTCTCCATCACATATTGAGGAACACTTCAATTGTAAGAGTGCTCCGGTTGTTACTCTCCCATTTCTTGGGGTTCTCCACTTTCTTCTCTGAAGAACCATGATCAAATAAAGACTCTTGTCTATTTTCATCATAAATTTTGAAAACTATGAGTGTTACCTTAACAGCATAAGTTGAACAGTCTTCTGAAGTAGAAAGCAACAAAGTCAGTAAAGTTATCATTGTTTAAAAATCCTATATAAAATTAAAGTTACGCTGTTCAGATTAATATTTAATGCCTCATGACTATTCCTTAGTTCGTATATATTTCCTATCTTCTATTAAATTATTTAAAGAGCTAGAAACCCCTGGGGCTGTGGAGACTGGAGGGGAGCTGTCAAAGAGCTTGCAGCACAAGCCTGATGACCTGAGATAACATAACAGAATCCCACTGCCAGGGGATGTGGAGTCAGGAGGAATCGCTACTAGTATTTGGCCAGTGATCTTAATCTAATCATCTCTAAACCAATCGGTGACCTCAACTTAAGCTGGATGGTGCCCGAGAAATAATACCCGAGGTTGTTCTCTGCCTTCCACACACATATGTACATATATGCATCTTGTACACAAGGATAAGTGCACACACACACACACACACACAGACTCACATACACGTTAGCAGCTCAAATAACTCCCACATGTTTGCCACTTTAAAGCCATTGATTTTCTTAGATGATAGAATTTTTAAATTGATAGTAAATATAATATTAAAAAAAACCTCCGAGTGGAAGTATTTTCATAGCAGTACTGTTTATAAGAGTAAGATATTAGAGATGTTTGTCCAGCAATGGGTAAGAAGAAAGTTATGAGATTTTGGGTGGGGGTAGAGTAAACTGCATAAAAATCCTATTTTCAACCAACTGGAAGTGACAAAGCTCAAAGTTTAACTTCAAGTTTGTAAAAACAATGCATGAGGAAAACTGAGGAGCAACACACGAAACTGGCAGCGCTATTAACAATAAGGACAGGAAACCATGGTTTTAGGTACAAACACCGGGCTCTGACGTGCTGAAGAAAAGTGCTGCTGGTTTGCTGCCCCTGGACGTTACGCCAATTCCCTCATCCCATAACTTCAGGTGATTTTAAATGTCTTTCCATTGTGCAATCAGAAACACTGTGTTTCAAGCTCTCATCTCTAAGACCATCACCACTGAGGTAGAGGCAGGAAGCCTCTCAGATACATAGTGAAAAGGAGGGCAGCCTGGGATACATAAAACTTTGTCTCAAACAAATAAAAAAAACCCACCAAATCTATTGTTTCTGATGAGCTAACATTTTTTTAAAGTCTTTTATGTCTATCTGCTTTTTATAAAGTATTATATAGGTAACTGTTTATTAAACTTGTTTTAATTTTTTCAATTTGAAAGACCTGATAATGGAGATTTAAATAGGCTTCCATTTGTTTGTATACTTTATATATCTCAATCAGAGTATCTATTTGAACATATATATTATTCTGACCTTTCACATCTTGGTAAAACACAATATGTTCATGTTCTCACAAAGGAAACTCTCAACACTGGCGGTGGGTAGGAAGTCAAGTTAAGGCAAAGCATGCATTATTGCTTTCTTGACAAAAATTTATTTACTTTTAATTATTTCTCTTTCAGGAAAGCATTCACAGCATGACAGGATTTCAAATTTCTATTTGGATAATACAAGGAGACAAGAGGGGGGAAGAATTTGATTCAGATACAGATGCCTGGCAAATCTCTGCCTAGACTTTTGCTTTCTGTTTGCCAGGTCTAAGGGGATGAGGGAGTGGTTGCAAGAAAACAAATGGAGTGAGGAGAAAGAGAAGAGGTGGAGCTAGCAAACCTGAAGGGTTTGTTTTTTCAAAGCTATTAAAGCTGTATGAAGCTTACTATCTTGCAGCTAAATTTAAAAACAGAACTAGAGATCGAAGGAGACAACCTGCATAGCTAGATAATGCTGCACCGCGGTGTAGTAGGCTGCTAAACGAATTACAGCTCCAGGTGTGTTATCTTACCATGGGAACTGTTTGGGAAGTGCTGCACCAGCATCCATACAATGCAGGCTCCTGTGAATCCCCCACTCAGCTGCCCACAAGAACTAGAGGTTAAGACCCTAAGGCTGAGGACACCACACACTGTAGCTGGAAAGCTGGACAGAGCTAAACTGGAAATGTCTTCCTTGGTGGCAAATTTTCATAGTGCTAGAGGCGCAATGCAAGCAGGTGGAAGAAACAAGGCCACAATGGACGCACCATGCTGTGAAGTCTGTGGACTGCAAAACCAAACCGACAAGCAATTACAAATAGCACAATTGCTACGGGGAAAACCAACAGCCCCCTGACTGAATTTGAGGCCTACTCCTCAGGAGACAATCTATGTCTGGTACTAAAAACCCATTCAACAATAATGCCAAAAAGGTCATGGGCACCAAGAAATGAACTTACTACTCCTGAGCTAAACTGACATAGCATCAAACTGTCTTCTAAATGTCAACATTAAACACACAGAGAAATGTTAACTCTCGGTCTCAATCTCAGAAGCTCTTCTTTGCAATGAATCCAGAATCATTACTGTCGGAGATCCTGACAATGGATATCGAAGGAGAAGGAGAATATAAGAACCAAGAGGCCAAAAGAAGGGCTATGGGAATCCTCTGGTAAAACATAGCCACTGCAGTCATGAGTTCTGCAGCTCTAGTTATTTGCATTGGGCCTGAAAGAGACTGGTCCTAGATGGGGCAATGGTTTGTGGGGCTCTTTTACTCAAGAACTATCGACTATTGATTGATTCTAAGAGAAATAGAGTCATTGTTTTCACCTGTCCATCTACCCCTGAGCACATCAGGCTCCAATGGACAGCCTGAATCTAAGGCCATATAGGCAGGTTAAACTCAGTGGGTCACAAAAACAAACAAACAAAAAAATAGACAGAAATATTAGGGAAACAATTGTAGGCAAGGGTTTATTATAGACAGAAATGGTAAGGAGCTAAGAGATGATGGGAGATAAGAGAGACTGATATGTATTATATATATGTGTGTGTGTGTGTGTGTGTGTGTGTGTGTGTGTGTGAAATTGTCAGGGTTATTGCAATTAATAATAATAATAATAATGATTAGCATATTTAAATACATATAAACTTATTTAGCCTATACAAAGGAGTGACTTAAAAGGAAGCCAGACTAAGCTAAGTATTTCCAGCATATTCAACTCAAAACTATATAAATATACTATAACCTGATTTATAAAGACCTAAAATCATTCTGAGCAAATATTTTGCATTATTTTTCTTTACTAAATACCCCAATACCAATAGATGTAAGTCCAACAAGTTTTATATATTTAATTTCATACAGATTAAAGAATAGAAAAGAACCATTTGTACTTGAAAAATAGAAAAGAGCAAAACTATTACCCTTTCATCTGAGGGAGTAAGGGTGTGTGTATATGTGTTACTGGCAATAAGGAAGTGACATCAGAAATGTGGCCAGAGAAAGTACATATTTACTGTGTGCCTGCTATATTAGGCATTTCAGCTTAAAGAGTTAAATATGGAGTTCAAAAGGAACATTTCTGGTTAATGTAAGCATGAATGAAAACCCAGTGTTTTCTTTTAAGTTATTCGTTAACAAAAAGTCCATGCACAGAGCTTAGCAGTGCCTGGTATTCTGATTTTTATGAGCAACAAAAATCTTCATTGCTTTCAGGGCTTAGTTTATCATTTTATTTTTAATTCTGAATTCATTTCTAGAGAAGACATTGGAGATGATGAATGGACTCCCAAGACTCCCAGAGTGAGAGTCTTCTGAGGCTCTGTTATTTCTCCACACTCATGGAAGCTGCCTTAGAGTGGCCTGTACAAGACAATAATGACACAGAACAAAAGAAGTGGCAACTTAACACTGCTGTGATTAACTAAAGTCTGTGATTCACAAATGCACTTTCAACTCTGTTCTCCTTAGGTAATGTATTCTGTGTGAGGACCAAGTGTGGAACCAAATGTGTTTTCCTATAAATTCAGAAAGCAAACCATTCTTTAAAATATAAGCCAGCCTTTGTTTCATTATTTGAAGGAACTGAAACGAGGGTGCTTTTATTTCACCAAAATTTAGCTGGTAGGGTGAAAGAAGTAAACATTCAACAACTAAAGAAATTCTTCTATAAAAAGAGACAGCCCAGAGAACCATGTTTATTAGTAAACCAAGAGCATGATATATATGATTTATACTCTAGCCTGCTCTTGGCCACAGTTGGCCAGGATATCCCGAACCATCAAGCTAAAGAGTCAAAAAGCCACAGTAAAAGCTCTCTTCAGCTTGTCCATGATCAATAGAAGCAAAGCACTGACCTTGATTCCAGCCAGAAGTCACAATATAGGTCAGATCAGATCAATAAAAATCTGAAAGGAAAAGAAAAAAAAAACAGCTCTATTAGATTAAATCAGTCAGATAAGTCAGTCTTTCTTTGTCTGAGGAAGAAACTCGAATCAGACGTTAAACAACTTATTTGTCATGCTCTAAACCATACTGGCTGACATGGATTGCTGTGCAACACACCTTGCTTCTGCGGAAATAACATTTTACATTCAAAGTAATTCTTAGGCTTCATTTTTAAAACGTGTGATAAATGTCAAAATTAGGTTCTATTTTTACTCTCAGCATTTTGTGCATTCAAAGAATCCTTAAGCATATAGTTTAAAACACCCACATTCTACCATTTACCATGACGATTTACTTAATAATAAAATCGACTCATTTGGACCCTGCCTTATACTCTTTACCCACACTACCTAATTCACATGCTGAGATTCCAATACCCAATATGATGGGTACTGGTGACAACTGCATGCTTATAAGAAAGAAACTCAGAAATAAAGAAATTGAGACTACTGTGCATAAGAAATGGCAACACAGGAAGTTCCTTTGTTCCTTCTGCCATGTAAGGACAGCAAAGTAGAAACCATCTATCTACACAGAACCAAACCTCATTGGTCACCGAATTGATGGCCTTGGTCTTTTCAGCATCCTGAGCTTGGGAAATAAATTTCTATTGTTTAGAAGCCACCCCATCTATGGCATGTTTGTTATAACAGTCTGGACTGTCTAAGACACATCTTTAATCTGATTTAATACCCAGAGAAAGTCTGTGGATCTTCAGTCCAGGATCATCAATCAGTCCAAGGTAGTCAAGGTCAAAGAAGGCAATTTCATTGGCAATTTATCAGTCTTCTCATTGGTCCCCTGTGCATAAGCCTGGCCGTTAAAATATGCTGAGAAGTAAATATGTGGGAAAGCACGCTGTCAGAGGAGACGAACAAAGAGGGGAAATTAAGGAGAAAACAATTTTTCAAAAAGCCTGTGGTGAATATCGGGCCGCCATCTAGAACAGCTAAGAAAGAACTGAAGAACGCCAAAGTGTGAAATTCTCAGCCTGCTTCCAAAAGTATTCATAACAGCATCCCCAGTTAAAAAACAAGCTAGCTTCTAACAGCTTCTGGGTTAACTGTTGGGAGTTAGTATATACCTACATGCCAGAAACATTCCATCACTAGATATTTAGGCAAAGTCCATACACTAAGTTAACATCCAACAATAAGGATTTAATGGACAGAACAGCATAAAGTAATATAACAGAGATACTGGTAAGCACCAAGAAAACACACCACTCAGCATGGAGTTGTTGGTGTTTATTTTAGGGCCTATGAACAGGGGAAGTGATTTATCTAAGAACTAAGGAAGGGCTGATCAGTCAGCTGACATTCTTTTCTATTGTTTGAGAATTTTATACATACATATTATATGTTTTGAACAAATCTAGTCCCCATTCCTTTCCCTTCTGTGCCCCTGCATTACCCCTGTTGAAAAAATTTTAAGAGGACATTATCAGGGGTTTTAAAAAATAATACTCCAGCATCTTTTGGGTATATGGCTAGGGAGGTTCCCAGGAATCCACAAGGATGACCCCGGCTGAGACCCTAAACAATAGTGGAGAGAGGGCCTGATCTTGACTTGCCCTATGGTCAGATTGATGATTGTCTTGGATAACCATAGACCCTTTGTCCTACAACAGAAGGAAACAGAGGCAGAGACCCACATCGGAACACTGCACTGAGCTCCCAAGGGCCAGTTGAAGAGCAGACCTGATCTAATGGGAGCTTGCCAGCTCCAGCTGGACTGGGAAGGAACAAGCATAGGACCAAACTAGTCCCTCTGAACGTGATTGACAGTTGCATGGCTGGGGCAGACTGAGGGGCCACTGCCAGCGGCACTAGGATTTATCTCCACTGCATGTACTGGCTTTTTGGGATCCTGTTCTCTTTGGATGTATACCTTGCTCAGCTTGGATGTAGTGGGGAGGGCCTTGGACCTTCCACAAAGCAAAGTGTCTTACCCTTTCTTAGGACTGGATGGGAGTGGGGTGGGAGGAGGGTGTGTCGAGGGAATGGGAGGAAGGGAGAGAGTGGAAATTTGGGTTGGTATATTTTTTAAAAAATTAATAAATTAAAAAAATATAATGCTTCAGTATGTCGATCTCCATTCCAGACAGCTGACATTTTACTTTGATGCAAAATTCTGTATCTGAATAAAGTCAACATTCCTCCAAGTGTATCATATTTTTTGTTTGTCTTCTGAGACAGTATTTCTGTGTAGCTTTGGAGCCTGTCCTGGAAACTAGCTCTTGTAAACCAGGCTGGCCTCGAACTCACGGAGACCCACCTGCTTCTACCTCCTGAGTGCTGGGATTAAAAACGTGCACCACCACTGCCCGGTTGTGTGTTTGCTATGGCACCAAAGATACTCACAAAGGAAAACTGAAGAATTTTCAACATAAAAAATAAAATATCCTTGAGGCACCAATTATGACATCACAGCTTTATAAAGGCGGGTTTATCAAGACGTTTGGAGATACATGGCAATCCATGAAAATCAATGGGAAATAAGAAATAAGGATGAAAGGATCTAATGGGACTTCAGCGTTTGAGAATGACACAGTCACTAAGAGGGACGTGCCCCATTAGTTAGCTACTGTGAGCTTTTCAGAACAAAATAAAAAATATTTTTCTTCTGATTCACATATATTATTATCCCCAAGTACTATTTGAACTGCCAGTATATAAATACTGTGAAATTAATTAAATTTCTTATATTGAGAAAATCTAAAATATTCTCTACTAGCTAATAGCTTTCAAAGTCTTAACAGTACACATTCAAAGAAAAGGAGAAGTGAAAAATTTGATAAAAGTAGACATTTAAGGAGATAAAAGAGGTTACAAATATAAGAGGAAACAATGTTAGCAGAGTGGGAAGGAGATTGCCCTCACACAGAAGGGCTGGCTCTATTTGTGGCTGGGCATGTGCGTGACTGCTAGACACGTGCACAATCCTGTGTAAGAGATGGCTAGGATGATACATGAGCACCAGGTAAGGGAACAGGAAATGGGCACTGCATAGATGTGTACATTAGCCATAGTATAGCAGCTATCACGTCCTAGGTACACTGAGGTGGTGGAAAGAGGATCTGAACCAGATTAAAATATCCATTTGAAAACAAAACAGAGCCCTAAAGTGACAACTTGTACAACACTGTGGATGTACTTAATGTCATAGCACACTTAAAATTGCTAGAGTTAGAAAGACTATGAACAATTGTTCATTTGCTTGTGTTCTTAAATTGACCACATGACAAGAGACACTTTTTACTGAGAATTCCTTAGCATATTAAACATTTCAGTATCTTTAACACCCTTTTAAGTGATTGGAATCTATGTCTTCACTCTCCAATGAATATTTTCATACTAAAAATTAAAAAAAAAAACCTTGGTTACTTTTCCAGAGACAGTCGGTGAGACAAATAAAACTGGTTGAATTCCATGAGATTGGCACAATATTCTAAATTGCCCTCTAGAGTGTCCTCTCACTAACACAACTATTGACAGTTCTGTGGTACCCCCAAATGTCTCGCTAATTTTATGCTCAAGACAGCACAAGTTAAATACAAATGTAAACCACTGGTGTCGTTTCAGGTATGTGGACCCTGTATTTGAACTCACGAACTTAGCAAGGTGCTCAGCACAGAAAGGAGAGTCAATAGTTAATGGGGAATAAACAAATACACTCCATGTCATATTTCTTTGAATCTTTGCCAAGTTTTAGAAAATAGTTGAAAACTATTTTTAGTGTTTTGAGGAAACAAAAATTCTACCCTTGTCCATTTGACCTCCACTGAAGGGATGATCCCTATGACAGCAATTTTTGGAAAACTGAATATCCACATACAAAGGAATGAAAGCGGACCTTTATCTTCTATCATCCACAATAATCAACCTAAATAGATTAAGAATTTATTTTTCAGACCTAAAAATATAAAACTTGTATAGGAGGAAAATCATAGAGAATAAACTCCTTGGCCTTGATATAGAGAAAGCCAGATGACTCCAAAATCTTAAGCAATAAAAGTAAAAAACAGTCAAGTAAAAGGTGCTTGACAACAGAAACAAGATAAGAAGGCAGTCTCAAGGTATAAGAACACTGCAAGTCCCGTGTCTGATAACTGCTTAACATCCAAAATGTGTAAGGAATTCACACAGTTCAACAGCTACAAACAAAAAGCAATTTTCTTAAAAATGAACAAAGGGCAAAATAGAAATTTTTTTTCCAAAAAAAAGCATAAAAATGACCAATAAATATGGAGTACAGTGCTCAACAAGTTAACCATGGAAATGTAAACCTAAACAAAAATGAGGTATTGTCTCCTACCTCCCTTTCATTATGAGTTTGATTAAGGTGATTAAAGACCACAAGTGCTAAGAAGCAGCTGGAGAAAAGAGAAAATGCTATGGCCTGCTCTCTAGTCTCCCCTGTGGGTGTCTCTGTCTCAACACTCTCCTCAGCTAGTGCTGCTGATGTGGGAAGTGGTAAAACCTTCACAGCTGTGGACTAGCTAGTCACAGGAGTGGGATGTAAAGGGCATACCTCCTTGGTTCTGGGCTGAGCTTTCGGCCTCCTGGTTTGTCGAGATATTAGCAAGCAGTGAGACATTCTCCTGTCCCTACAGATACAACTATCACAAGCATCATGTTTTTCCTTAAACATAGTCCAAATGTATCCTTTTTGCCTCAAGCTGCTTTAGTCAGGTATACCATTATAGAAATAAGAAAGGTAATTGACATGGAACACGTTATTGTCAGTGGAGATGCAAATTGGTATAGGCATTCTAGAAAATAATACACACTATCCCAAAATTAATTCAAAGTATCATATGACCCAGAAATCTCAAAGCAAATAATATCATTTCCTTCACGATTTCTGCACTTTTGTATTAATAACAGCACTCTTCACAGTATGTACATACATGCGTATATGTGGATATACATGAAGATGTACAGAAACAGCTAAAGTGTTCACTGGAGTAGGATTACACAAAGAACTTTAATGTACATTCTGGAATCTGATACCACCCTGGAAGAGAAATCTGACTTCTTATGGAAACATGGATAAACAAACAAGATATTACATACATGTATATATACACATATACAAAATGTCTCAATTTCATATAAAAAATTAATACAAAAAAGAAAGACAAGTAAAAGAAACAGCTAAACTTATAAAAGGTATGTGGTTGGCAGAGCGGGAGTCTGAGAGCATGGAGAAATGCAAGTAAAAGAATACAAAATCACAGTTATTAACGTGAAGAGCAACAGAGGCCTAGTGTACAAAATGGCGACTACAATAGCAGAGCCCAGAGGCCTCCAGGCATGAATACCATACCCCACTCCAGTGACTAGCAGTCTGCAACCATGAACTACAGGATGCAGGGCATGGTAACTGTAGTTAGCAATTCCTAGGATGTATGGGACACTTGCTAAGAAGGCAGAACGCAAATGCCTTCATAGCAAAGTAGGCAGATAAAAATAAGGCAACACGGAGGAAGTGGCCATGTTAATTTGTCTCAATGTGGTGGTCATGTTACTGTGTAAGTAATACTCTAAACTTACATGCATATCCCAAGACATTATTTTATATACCTTAACTATATACTTGTTTTATTTAAAAGGATGCGATGGAAACATCCTCAGAAGCGAGAGAAACATTGGCTTTGAGCCAGTGAACCCCAAGCATCCTGTGGGGTTCATCGGTTCATTTGCAGCAGCTTCCTCAGCAGCACTCTGGAACTTTGAAAAAAATGCAAGCCAGTTATTGAGCAAATAGGCCTAATATAGTGAAGATTTATGGTGCCCTAAGGCACAGCCTTCACAGCGAACATCTGCCGCCTCAAACACATGGGTCAAGACTCTTGTGTAGTATTTTGCTAAACAAAGCCCTGAACATAATTCAAAGAGAATTCTTTTCAACAGGAGTTGGCATCTGCCTTCAGGCAGTTTAATGCATCAGCATATTAAAATCACCATTTTTCTGTCCTCTCTTTCTCCTCTCCTTAAGGATAAGAGAAATACCAGAAAGTAATCTTA
Organism: Microtus oregoni; assembly: GCF_018167655.1. NCBI lineage: Eukaryota > Metazoa > Chordata > Mammalia > Rodentia > Cricetidae > Microtus > Microtus oregoni. The sequence continues at coordinate 3,335,372 of NW_024543097.1, read as the reverse complement.
GAGAGTCAGTTTTTATAGCTTGTTCACTTGTTCAGACAATGAGAAATATTTTCATGCCCACATTGAATCATACGGTGATGGCCAGTTCATACATAAACAGCATAATAAGCAGATGTGAGCCTGTGTGTACCGCACACTGAATAAAAGCTGGAAACCGCAGAACAGTTACCAACTAACTAGCAAAATCAACCCTCCCCTGAAAGCCACTCTGCCCATCTCTTCTGTGTTTTTTTGTCTTGTAAAAAATCTCACTAGATTTTTGTTGCTGTTGTTTGTTCCTAGATCCCGATCAAAGTTTTCCTTCCCTCCCTTTTCCCAGTTCCTTCCCTTCCCTTCCCTTTACCCACCATATCCACTCCTCCGCCACTGTTTCCCTTCAGATACAGGTAGGTCTCCCTGGCCACCAGCCAGTCAAAGTACATCAAGTTGCAGTGAGACTAGGCTCCTCCTCGTCTATTAAGGCTGGATGAGGCAATACAGCAAGAAGAATGGGTCCCAAAAGCAGGCAACAGAAGCAGAGACATCCCAACCCTGTTGCCACTATTAGGAGTCACACTGTGACATGTGCACAGAGTGCATTGGTCAGTTCCATGCAGGTTCCCTGGTTGTCGGTTCAGTCTCTGTGATCCCCTATAATACAGCGCTAGCATAGCCCAAGTTAGTTTGTTCTGTGGATTTTCTTCTATTTCCAACAACTTCTTTTGTAAAGTGGCCTTCTGGGTTGTAGTTTGTTGAAACTCACTTCGGGAATGTTGAAATTATAAAGCACTAAAAATCAATTTTATTTTTAAATTGGAGTGTTTTATTTCTTTGTGATGTGTGTCTTTATTTTCTAGAATTTGTTTTTATTATTTTTAATTTTATGTTTGTCATAGGTATATGCACATGAGTGCAGATGCCTGAAGAGGTCAGAGGTGTCAGATCTTCCTGAGCTGAACCTTCAGGCGGTTTTCAGATGCCATCTGCTGTGGGTTCTGGGAGCTAAACTTAGATCCTCTAAAAGAATAGTACATGTTACTACCCACTGAGCAATCTCTGCAACTCCATAACCCTTCTTTTGGCATGACAGAGTAGTTTGAAAAACAAGCCTTGTTTTGCATTTTGAGGATCCAATATTCTTTCTCAGTAAAGAGTTTATTTAATAGAATCCACTGGTGTAGGGGTGGTTGTAGGAAAAAAAAAGACTCTGATACATAGCAGAATATGCCAATTGTCATTAATAAATATCAGCAAAGGTATCCGAGGATAAGGAAAAGGGGATAGGGATGAAAGTCTGTTGTGTGGATAAAGATTTCCAGGGAACTAGAACTGTTGTCTAGGGGTAGACAGTATGAAACTAGACTGGATGGCATAGTAGGAATGTGCCTCAGAAAATCAAAGCAAAAGTGGAAGAGATGGGAGATGAGATGGAGGAAGGAGATGGGACAGGCCCAGGAAACATTTAGAAGCAGTTTAGAAGCATACCCACAGATCTACCTGATGAGTAAAATATAAAAGAAGAAGGAGAAGGCAAAAGCAGAGAAGGAGAACAAGAAGGGAAAAGGGAAGGGGAAAGAATAAGAATAAGAATAAGAATAAGAATAAGAGTAAGAGTAAGAGTAAGAAGAGGAGGAGGAGGAGGAGGAGGAGGAGGAGGAGGAGGAGGAGGAGGAGGAAGAAGAACTGAGTGAAAAGCTATACTGGATTTATAACTTTCCCCCTCCATCTTAGGAAGCTACATATAAAATCTTTAATTTTATAGGCTAAAATGAAACACTGGGGGTTTATCTATTCATTAGCAGAAATAGATAAATATAAAGATAAAACAGATAATATATAATATAAATATTTAGATATATACATATATATGGTTATCTTTGTATGTCTTGACAAAACATGGGGGCTTAAAGAACAGAATTTTATTCATTGAGGTTCTAGAGGATGGACTCAAAAGATCAAGATACCAGCATGATTGGGCTCTGGCAAAGATCCTCTTCCTAAGTGGTCAACATCTAGAAGAAATACATGGAATGAGTGGAACAGATCAGATAGCTTTTTCTCCCCTTCTTTGTACAAGGCCAAGGATTCCACTGGACTTGGCCCTCACATTGTGGATTTACTTCATTAACCACCTCCTAAGATCTCTAGTTCTAAATACAGTCGCATTGGAGGGTTAGGACTTTAACAAATGAACTATAAGATGTAACTTACAAGATATGAGGAATGACAAGACAAAGGTGTGTCACAAAGGTATGTGACAGGGAAAAGAGGTCCAGAGAATTCTGAGAGTGTGAGACCAATACCCAGTGAGGTAGTGGCATATTTAGACCAGAAGACAGAAGTATTATTGGGTTCTAGGCAAGTCTTTATTACACACATGAAGGCTAAGTTTCTGGCAGAACTATAAAGGAAAGATATCCATCAGACAGACCACATGAAGGGAACGATGTTGTATGATATGAAAGAGAGTGAAATTTTACTTAATACTGAAACAAGACAGTGGGGATTTAATGGGGGTAAGACAACATTAGGATGAAATAAGAATTGCATGTTTATCAGGTAATCTAGCTGTCTATATAGCCAGTCCCCATAATTGTGTACTTAATCTTGTTTTGCCTTGACAAGTAAGTTCAACATTTATAGAGCCCTGGCTGTTTGTAAGCCAGATAGTTGCTAATCAATGCCATATCTGGGCTCCCCAAACACTGGGGTGCTCTAGGTTAGCGTCCCAGCAAATCTATGTTTGTTTCTAGGCACTTGGTCTGCTACATGCCACAAAGACAGAATCTATTAATGTAGAATGAGTCACTCCCTAGAGAAAGAGGCTGAGTCATGGCCAGTCCAGCTAACTTCACCTTTAGACACTATTTGTTATATAAAACAAAATTGTAGGAAGCTGGGCTCCAGGTTTGACTCTTAATGGAATGTTCTGTACTCTAACATGCTTGCTGTAGCTGCCACAACAAAGTCTGGAAATGGAAGTTAAAGTTTTAGAAGACCCATTGCATGATGGGTAATTGCACCCAATTCATCTACTGTCAAAACACAGAAAATTGAAAGAAAATAACTTTGAATGCTTAAATCATGAGAGGTTTAAATGAAAATCAGAATGCTAATTCTAATACAACAAAATAATCAGAAAGGAGGAAAAGATATTTCATATAATCTGAGTATTGAACAGAGAAAGACAAATACCTAATTGTCTTAATCCTTACACAGCAGATGTGTTTACTATCATTATCTCCAGAAGAAAACCATAACATTTTAAAACTGTATAAAAATTAATGTTATGGTATCTTCTAAAATGATGAAGATTCCCAACTAATACTACACAATTATTGCCCTCTCTTCCTCCCTCCATTCTTCCCTGCTTCCCTCTCTTCTGTCTCTCTCTCCCTCTGCTCCTTTCCCCCCTTCTTTCCCCTGCTTCTTTGCATGTACAAACATGCTTGTCTGGGCACATGTTGGTGTGAGTGTGGGAGTGCATGTATGCATGTGGGCATGTGGAGGTAGGAGGTCAACCTCTACTGTTCTTCTAGAGCACTGTCTACCTTTTTTTCAGACATGGTTTTCATTGGTCTGAAGCTTGTTGAATAGCCAAAGCTGATTGGTTAGCAATCAACACTAGAGTTTCAAGCATGTTTGCTAACATACCCAGTTTATGCATGAGTCGAGGGGATTAAACTCAGGTCTTCATACTTACACAGAAAACACTTGGTTGATTTTATACTCCCAGCACACAAATGTCTTCTATTAACCAGCTAACTATCATTTACTAAAGAAACACTTTGCTGACATTTAAGAATCTATGTCCAAAATTACTCTAGACAGTCTCATGATGCGCTTGCTTTTCTTCACTTTTACTTTTATGTCTAATGATGTTCAGTGTTAATATATAAAGTGTGTGTGTGTGTGTGTGTGTTGTCTGTAAGGAACAATTAATGAAAAATGAGGTCATGAATCAGAAAGAGAGAGGAGGAATATAAGGGATGGTTTGGAGGGAGGAAAAGGAGGAGAAAAGTGATATAAATATATTTTAATCTAAAAATAAAAGAAATAATTTTAAAACAAAAATGGAAAAGAAGTTAATTTGAAGGTGGAGGGTGTGGGAGACATAGGTGAGGAGTAGGTGGCTCAATGTAATGATAATACATTGTTAGTATGCATGTATAAAACACCCAAAAGAATTACTAAAAATATTATTTTTAAAAAACCCACAGAACTGGGGAAGTCAGCAGCACATCTGAGTTATGCTGTATCCTGTAGACAAGGAAACATAGTTGAGTAATGAATCTATAAAAGCAACAACCTGATTTTTAACAGCATGAAAACCTACTCATTCTGTCAAATAATTAGCCTTTAAGGATCGAGGGTTTTTGAAATCGTTTTATAAGAAAGAGACTAAAGTGAGTGCATCCCTTTATCGAATGTGTTTGGTTTAACTCCTGAGTTTACAACTGTGCTTTGTAAAACGCAGGGACTATGAGACAGACATCAGGAGGAGCATGCCTCTGTATCTGAAATCTAACTGAAATCACAACCATTTTTACAGTTAAAGCTACTACCTAGATTTCCTCCAGTTCAGAATTTATGCAGTCTCCTAGACCTGCTAAAACAATATCGCATCATGTGACCACAGCTTGAATTTCAAGGGGATATACAATTACATCCAATTTTAGTCGAGATGCAAATCTTTTCCCCAAATTTCTAATTTCCTGAAAATCCCAGTAAGATTCTAACAAGGCAAACTCACACATTCCACACATTGCTAGACTGAGGTGTCTTCACCAGAAACATTCTTTTGGGTTACTCTAGGTATATTTAAGGCCTACCAATGTTTCTGTTAAATTTGATTTCTCAAAATAGCTAAAACTAAAAATTACCAAGTCTTCTGAAGGGCATAGAAAGGTTGTTTTAAGTACTATTTATGTGAAGAACCTTTTTATCCATTTTAGTATTCTCATGACATCTCATTACATGGAGAAGGGTCCACAAAATGGACAGCTCCCCCTCACTGCACACATTTCCAGGGGGAAATCCTACACGTGAACCAAACAGAGCTGCAGCAAAAGTTAAACATTCAATTTCCTGCAAAAAAGCTATAGGAAAAATGTTTTTAAGGTCCAAAGAAAAAATTACTTTATAAAATTACTTCAAAATATATTATACACACACGCACAGGCAGACGAGAGAGAGGGAGGGAGGGAGGGAGGGAGGGAAGGAGCGAGAGAGAGAGAGAGAGAGAGAGAGAGAGAGAGAATGAGAACAGTTTAAATGAAGTTATGCCATGCAGAGTGATAATGGTTCCCCGAAGAGCCACAGGCTAGGTAACAACAACAACAGTGTCAGGCACGGGGAATCTCCTTCCAGTTGTTTGTCAAGGAAGTACAAGAGACTCCTAAAATAATATAGACTATTGCCACTGACCTTTCTTGTCTCCCAGAACTTGAAGGCAAGAAGCTTTTGTGAAAACACTACACACCCGATACAGGACTGGGAGAAATTCAATTGGAACTGACTTGGAAGCTTCCTTCTTGAGGACCAGCTCTTATTAGATCAAAAGGGAGAAGAGCAATCAATAGTCAGGTCCAACTATGAAGCCCACAAAACACAATATGACTGGATCTGAAAGAAATCCCTAATAGTGTAATAAGGATACTTTTTTATCATGGGGAGAAACTAACCCTTGTTTAACTGGAATTAAGAATAAAAGTAGATAAAATTCAATCCTGGTACTCTAAGACTAGTAAACTAACCACGGCTATAGAGGTTATAGATCCCAGAGCAAAAATCACTGCTGCCATTTTCCTAAAACGTTATCATTTCTAAATGCATTTCAGATACTTATTTTTGTGGCCGCAGAGAAACGGGGCTCTTACCTTTCATATAAGAAGCACCTATTTGCAACAGGTAGCAAATATTACAGAGATCCAGAACTGGTCAAAAGACAGAGAATAGTGACATGAGGTACTCGTCTCCAACTGACACATCTCCAGTCCGACCCCTACACCTAAGGCTCAGAAACTTGTCGAAGAGGGTGCAGAAAGACTGTGAAAGTCATAGAACCAGAAGATTTGCTGTTAGTGCATTCTAGACATGGCACAAAAGCTGCACCCATCACATCTTAAAAAAAAAGGATTGTCTAAACAAGACCTTCATGATGAGAACATAAGTCAACATGCCAACGTTGATGGGAGGGTTTTCACAAGGCCCTGCCTTAGATGAAGACTCATAGGCAATCAATGGCTATCGAGAGGGGGAAAATCAGCCTTTTTATGTTCTGGGCACCTTATTAGATCATCCAATCCCAAATGTATATATGAGCATCATTGAATGGACTTGACAGATTTTCTTTATATATATGTATGTATATATGCAGTTAAATAACTAAGAAGGGTTATGAATTTGAGAGGGAGGGGGAGATAATGGGAGGAGATAAGGGAAAAAGAGAAGGAAAGATGCGAACACAGTATTCACATATGAAATTATCAAAAAATATAAAATGAGGAAATTAAAAAGCATTTCTTCTGGGTTGAAAGCAATAATGTGGGATCCAAGTTATATTTTATTTCCTTGGAATCCATTATTCCTCACCACTACAAGTCAATGACTAATCCTTTGGTCTTCTCCACGAAGAGCACTGAACAATTAACCAGGGCTCGTAGCTCACAGACTGTAGACCAACAGTTAGGGTGCCTGCATGGGGCAGATATAGGGCCTCTACAGATGTGTGAGAATTGTGTAGCTTGGTCTATTTGTGGGACTCCTAGCATGGGGAACAAGGCTTGTCCCTAACACTTGAACTGGGTTTGGGAACCTAGTCCCTATTTCGTGTTGCCTTGCCCAGACTTAATATAATAAGAGGTGCTTAGTCCTACCTCAACTAAACATGCCATGCCGTGCTTTATTGACACCCACAGGAGTCTGTTCCCTTTCTGAATATAAACAGAGGAGGAGTGGATAGGGAAGGCAGAGGGGAGGCAGAGGGAGAGAACTGGAGGAGAGGAGGGAAAGGAAACTGCTGTCAGGATATAAAATAAATGGAAAAATTAATTAAAAAGTTATTAAAATGGGCAATGTGTAATTAAAGAAAATATACTCAGTGGTATATTTACAATTTAATTTTTTTTTTTTGGTTTTTCGAGACAGGGTTTCTCTGTGGTTTTGGAGCCTGTCCTGGAACTAGTTCTTGTAGACCAGGCTGGCCTCGAACTCACAGAGATCCGCCTGCCTCTGCCTCCCGAGTACTGGGATTAAAGGCGTGCGCCGCTACCGCCCAGCTATATTTACAATTTAAAAAATCACGAATCTAAAGTTACATGTAAAATGTTAGAAATGATTAAATATGCAGGTTATTCTCAGTTGTCCACCTTACAGAGATTCGAATGTGATGCAAGAAAGAAATCGTGCAGATATCAAGGAAAATAAATGGTCCAATGCTTGCTATTTCATTCAGTAAAATGTTCCCCCAAAAGTTTCCAAACTTTTGATTACAAAACATGTTACAGAATATAAATCTTATTATCTCTCCATAATGAATTGATTATCTCTTCTTCTTTGGGCCAAGCACAGAATGATTTACCATACATCACTGACTAAGCTCTTGCTTAATCTGCTAAGTATATCAATCTTCAAGCAGTACACAGAGAAGAAAGTAAGCTGACAGCGGGCAGGCAAGGCTAAAACTCTGTTGCATTGGACTCAAAAGGGCATGGCTCAATGAGCATAGAGAGCAGGTTATTCTGTTACTTCTGGGGAGACACAGCAATTGACGGACCTAGCATCAGCACAACAGACTAATTCCAGGACTGGGCAGCATGGGGGAAAGGGAACGAGGGTCATCTTTCTGCAACAAGCAGCCGAGTAACCCAGTTCCCTTGTGTGTTTGTCACAACTACTCCCACACGGATGACTGCCATGGCATTTCTATCTGCAGGAATCTCGCTGGCCTTTAGCAAAAGGACAGCAGACTTCAGTTTCTTATTTGCTATTAGTTAAGAAGAGATGTTCGTATCTTTTGAAGAGATCTATTTCTTATCCAATGTAAAAAAAAGACAGCCAAATTATTTAAAACAAAACAAAATAAACAAATAAGAAACAGATTAGGTGAGCATTTGCTTATATTGGTAATTTCCTCCCAAAAACTCCTGGAGAAAAGTGAAGTAGAATGATACATCAAAGGAACAGCCTTCCGGCGTGGGAAGATAGCTCAGTCCTTAAACTGCTCGCCTTACAAACAGAAGAGAACTTTAGTTAAAGCCCCCAAATCCACATTCTATAAAAGATGGATACTGAGATATGCATTCTTAACCCCAGTGCTCGGGAGTCATAGAGAGGCAGACCGCTGGGGCTCTCTATCTATCCAGTCTAAACTCACTGCATGAGCTCAGCCTGTGAGAGCAAATGTCTTAAAACCAAAAGGTATGTGATGCTAAAGGAACGACATTCTGAGCTGTCCTATGGCATGTCCTACAAGCATGTGTAAACATTTACACACATATATTCATGGATGTATGCACACAAACAGATACACAGACACACAGAGACACACAGACACACATACACAGGCATAGACACAGACACACATACTATCTTCGGCTTCCTAGCAGTAAACTATTAAACTAGTGACCACAATACTATTGACCCCACATAGTAACAGTAAGCATTTGCTGCTTAACAAGGAAGCCTATTTTACTCCAGTGCACTAAAAGGAATGTCAGGTTTCTACAACAGCCAACATAAATGGCAACCACAAAATCCTTTTGCCCAGTGTGGTTTTTTTTTTTTCTATTTTTCCCTCCTTAGGAAATTCAAGGAGGTTAGCACTGTTACCCTTATTATGTAGAAATATGAAGCCAAGTTTCGGGAGATTGCAGTAATGCCACACAGAGGCCTTAACTTGTCCTGAATACAGTGCAGTCTGACTCCTGCCCTCTCTAGGGATCATGACTTGGGTAAAACAAACAGAACGGGAGAAACTGGAGCATCATCAATCTTCTGGAATAATCAATCTCCCGAGGCCCCGAAGAAAATCTCTCCCAGCTGTCACCCACCTTCCAGCCTCCTTTTCCATTTGATCTTTCCTTCCACGAAAGGATGGAAGAAAGGCAAAGGGTGTGTCCTTCAGACGAAACACGCTATTGCAGTGCGGACACCATTGAAAGGCTACCACCGCTGCAGCACTCTCATAAGCAAAACAGCCAATTAAGACACCGTGGCCGCCAATTTTAAAATGCATTTTTTCTTGTATATGACATAAACCATATAGGTAGACTGCACCAGCAAAATGCAACAGGTAATTTTTGTCAAAAGGCAAATGCAGCGCTGAGTATGGGTGGCAGTGGTAGGGACCATATGAGCAAAAAAACAAGGCACACTTTTAAACAATGGCATATTTTCCTTCATTTGGATTAGTAATATGTTCTGAAATATAGCACATATATATTCTATACAGTTAGGAAAATATTAACAAACCATAATTGGTATGACATTTCCTCCCTACAATGTTAGTAAGTGAATCTTAAATTAAGTTAAATACTCAAAAACAGAGTCTCAGATTAGGTTTGCAGCTATTAAATTTCTATCAATAATTTACTCTTAACAGAGAGCCATAAGGACACGCTCATGTTCTTTTTTCTAATTCATCACTTTATTAACATGTTTTTACTTCAAAAATTTATAACAAGTACACGGAAGTCCACCCCTACCCTTTTGATAATACGCTAAAGTTTAGAAAAAACATAGACAACTCAATATGCTAGACCACAATCATGGGGTACATCAGCATTAAAATGTTTTACTGCATTTTATTTATTTACTTTTAAATGTGTATTAGTATTTTACTTGTATATATATATATATATATATATATATATATATACACAAAGGAGTGAGAGTGTGCAAACATGAACACATGTATATGCATGTCTAGTACACATGTAGGTATGAGGAAGATGTTTGATCCCCTGGAATAGAAATTAGCGATAACTGGGAACTTCCATGAAAGTGTTGAGAATCAAACTGGAGACCCGTATAAGAGCAATGAGCATCTTAACCACTGAGGCATTTTTTCACCTTTATACTATCAATATTTTTAATAGCATACAAACAAACAAAAATTTAAGGTAGTTGTTACAAATGAAAATATCCTAGGCCATGTACTTTAATCTTGAGGTTGTTTGAAAAATGTCTGGGCCATGGATTTTTTTTAACCTTTAGGATGGAGATAATAATGCTTGTTCCCCGGTGTTATTTGAAGATTGAGATAATGTATGTTAAAAGCATAGCAGACAGCTTAACTCACAATGAGGGCTCAGTTTTTTATTTTACCATACACTTGCAAACGTTTTCTGCCTCAGAGGCTGTAGAAATGGCTCGGCAGTTAAGAGCATATGATGCTCTTTCAAGAACCTGAGTTCAGTTCCTAACATCCATATTGGTGTCTCACAACCACCTATAGCTCCAGTTCCAGGGGATCCAGGGAATCTGATGTTTATGCATTCATTTACACACGAACACACGGGCACACACATGTACAAATATTTTTAAAATAAGGAAAACAATTATTTTTTAAAAAAAATCACTAACTTCTGTGGTTGACAATGTGTTAACCCAAACTCATACTGGCAGGTGGGGAAATTGCCATAGTTTGGTTTTGTTTTTCTGTTTCTTTAACCGGGCTTCTCCATGTAGCCCTGGCTGTCCAGGAACTTGCTGTGCAGACCAGGCTGACCTTGAGTTTAAAGATATGCCTGCCTCTGCCTCCTGATTGCTGGGGGTAAAGGCAAGTGTCACCACTGCTCACCTGCCATAGTTCTTACGGATCCGAAAGGTTTAAAGGTACTATTAATTCTGACCCAACAATGTGGACATTGAATTTTCTGATAAATGAAATTAACTATTTCACATAATTTTGAGTTTCACTACTGGTAATTTTTATAAATACTTTTAAAGGATATAATTTATTGAAACATTCACAGACATATATCCTTGCATGTATACAGTGTGCAATGTTGATTGTATATGCTGTATGAGATATAAAACATATAGAGAACATGCCTCCTTAAGGAGTGGTGGATCAGTAAGAGAGATAAGATATTTGAACTACATCCAAAATGGCAATACACATAAGTTTCCAAATATGAATGAAACTGATAATGTTTTTTCTGCTGCTGTCTTTCAGACTTAAGTTACATCAATTAGTGTGTCACCAGATGTCACAGCAGTTCAACTTCTCCACCCTTTTTCTGCTCACTCCCTTCTTCTCTCTTCCTCTCCATAAGGACTTACACCAACAAATATTCTGTAAGCTAAGCTGTTTTTCTCACAAAAATCTATTATGCGACACAGACATATTTCTATGACTCTATATTACAAACAGATTCCATTTCTCTGTGCTAAGTATATTGTCATAATAACCACATAAACTTGAAACCATAGGTACCATCATCTTGACATTGGGAGAAGGCCTGTGTTACGACTTGAATTAGAACGGTCCTTCAGAGGCTCATGAATTTGTGCACTTGGTCCTCAGTTGGAGGTGATGTTTCAAGAGGCTGTAGAGCATTTAGAAGGTGAATCCTTGTTAAATGAAGTATGTCACCAGGGGTGGGCTTTGAGAGTTCACAGCCTCATTCTACTTTCTGTTCTGTCTTTCTGATTCCTGTGTGTAGATGAAAATGTGATCAGCAGATTTTTAAAAAAATTTGTGTGGTTGTTTAAATGAAAATGGCCTCCATAGGCTCATAGGGAGTGACACTATTAGCAAGTGTGGCCTTATTTGCAGCAGGTGTGGCCTTGTTGGAGGAAGTGTGTCATGGGGTAGTGCTTTGAGGTTTCAGATTCTCAAGCCAGGCCCAGTGTCTCTCTCTTCCTGCTGCCTGCCAATCCAGACGTAGAAATCTTAGCTACTTCTCTAAGCATCATGTTTGTCTGTGGCACCATGTTTCCCATAATGACAATAATGGACTAAAACAGCCACAGTTAAATGTTTTCTTTTATAAGAGTTGCTGTGGTCATGGTATCTATTCACAGCATTAGAAACCCTAACTAAGACAATTTCTTTGACTGTTGTAATACCTCCCTATAAAAATCAACTCTGTTTATCCCCTAAATCTATACTAAACTAAGCCACCACCTTCTTCTTCTTCTTCTTCTTCTTCTTCTTCTTCTTCTTCTTCTTCTTCTTCTTCCTCTTCTTCCTCTTCTTCTTCTCCTCCTCCTCCTCCTCCTCCTCCTCCTCCTCCTCCTTCTTCTTCTTCCCCTTCTTCTTCTTTAGGTTGTTTGGGTCATGGCATTTTATCACAGTAACAGAAAAATGAATAACACCCTGTGGTGCATTCAGAGCTTCCAGATGAAGCAAAGGAGAAAGGGATGAAGAGGGAATAAACCCAGAGAAGGGAGGAGAAAAGGAGAAATAGTGGTATGGAGTTAAAGTGAAAGGAGAGAAGGGAGAGGAAGAGGAGAAGGAAGTGAGAGCAGTAGCCAGAACAAGGCTAGCTGACGACGACTACATGGCTAACTCGAGCCCCACAATCCCTAACCATGAGCCCCACAATCCCTAACCATGAGCCCCACCATCCCTAGCCATGAGCCCCACCATCCCTAACCATGAGCCCCACCATCCCTAACCATGAGCCCCACAATCCCTAACCATGAGCCCCACCATCCCTAACCATGAGCCCCACCATCCCTAACCATGAGCCCCACCATCCCTAACCATGAGCCCCACCATCCCTAACCATGAGCCCCACAATCCCTAACCATGAGCCCCACCATACCTAACCATGAGCCCCACCATCCCTAACCATGAGCCCCACCATCCCTAACCATGAGCCCCACCATCCCTAACCATGAGCCCCACCATCCCTAACCATGAGCCCCACCATCCCTAACCATGAGCCCCACCATCCCTAACCATGAGCCCCACAATCCCTAACCATGAACCACACAATCCCTAACCATGAGCCCCACCATCCCTAACCATGAGCCCCACAATCCCTAACCAATTACTTCCCAATGTTTTAGATATCTTACGTTTTATTTTTAGTCAAAGTCATTTGTTTAAAATATTTTCTACTTACAGGTAAAAAATTTCCTGATAATGTGAATATTGTCAGGAAGTCTAATTACTAATTTCAAGTAACACCTTGTCTTTATTTACAAGGCAGAGTGAGGCTTGGCCAGTGGCAGCTTACAGGCTATAGTAAAATATGTAATAAAGAAAATGAAAAGTTTTATACTACCTTTATTACAAGTAAGTATATGACTCCTCAATACACATAAAACAAATTTTCCCGAGGGATGCAGATGTTCCACAATAAACTGAACTGCATCGGAATAAAAAAAAATGATGCAATAGATTGACAATTTTGCAATTAAATTGGGGTCTTGCAGTTTTCCTCCAGATGGAATAAAAACTTCAAGTTTATAAAGCCAGCATACCTGAGCACGACCTGTGGCCCACACCAGTACATCTAGCGCTGACTAACATTTGCCTGTGTTAAAAGCTCCTCTGCCTCAGCTCTCCCTCTGTTGTATGGTGATTACCAGCTGAGTACACATCTAATGCCCTTCTCTCAGTCATTCTTCACTAGACAGATGCTTTCTTTAACCAGCTAAACAATGGAGCGCATAGCTTAGTCACTACTCATAACTCACTAAAATAGTTTGGTTATTTTACAATGTCCACTTTAAAATTTACGGGATGGGGAAGAAAATTGTGGAAAAGGTCAAATGCATGTAAATATTTGTGCCTTAATTAAACAAATGGACCTGACATATTCAGGAGAAACACAGGAAACAGAGTAGCAACAAGTAAATTTATATGGAAACCATTTATCTTCTGGGGTTTCTACTTTTTATTTTGATGCCTAACTTGAAAAGAGTTAAAAACATTCAACTACTATACCTATTAAGGCTGAAAGATGTCAAACTATAATAAGTCTTTCAAAATTCCCATTAGTAACCTAAATTTTTATGGCTTTAATTTTTTTTAACATTTGTTTCATATGTGTGTGTGGAATAGTAAAAACATCATCTTCTTCAATAGTTTAAAGTTGCACAATTTTCTATCTCAAACTAGAAGTGATTGATACCATATCTGTAGATGCTTAATCTCTGAAAGTTTCTGCAAAATGCTGGCTTCACTCATTACTTCTTCATGGACCCTTCCCTTGATTCCTAAGACTATGACAGCATCAGCCTCCATTAGTAGGCATAAAGTATAAAAGCAAGTCAATGGTACCATTTTGAACTTCAAATATTAAGCTTTTATGTATTGGGTGTCTGGCTTTTTACAGTTAACTTCAAAATGACCATTATCAATATAGTTCTCCCTTAAGCAAATAGCTATATGACTTAAAATATTATTATTCTCCTGCATACCATATATATCAAGCAATTTCTTCAACAAAGTTCATATAAATTATTTGTAATATTCTAAGTAGCTTTCTCTTCCAATTTAATCAACCTCCAAAATTTCTTTCATTAATTTAAATTAAATATGGAGGTTTATACATATGGGAAATATGTCTTTGAACAAATATTTTAAAGAAAAATAATACAGCAACCATAAGTTGGAACCCAGTGAATTTTCTCATATTAAAAATATTTCATGGTTATAAGAAATCTACAGAAAACAAGTCACTTGCTTTCACCACTTAAAATTGAATAAGCATAAGCTAGGATTGTTTGAAGTGTATACTCATAAAAATGAATGCCCAAAAAATTATTAATTGCTTCTCAATAATTGAAAGTGAAGTGAAGTGAAGCTTGTCTTCACTTAAGCGGAGACAAGCCAATGAAGCTGTATGACTGGGTAAATTAGATACTTATGCAAAAGCCATCTTCCCTAGAAAAACCAACAAAGCCAACTGAGTTTCATTCTACTTACAGTTAAAATGTCCAGTCCAAAACACAGGCAAGTCCTTCATGCTAAAGATAAATCTCCCATGATATCAACTAATCCATTTACATAACCAAGTTTGGTGAGGAAGTGGAACATGAACCAACAAAGCAAAAACGGTAGAACTGTGTATCAAGTGGGTGATCACAGCTGCTGCAAGAAGGTTTATTAATGATGTAAACAGCAGTGGTATCAAGTCAATTATTTACATGCGCCTGCCCTACTTAAGCAGAGAAAGTGGACACCACAATGAACGCTCAGCGGCTGCAACATGATGGGTAGAGATGACCCAACAGCCCTGTCACTTCATTTGGGTGTTCCTTGGTCTTATGCGGTATTATGATTCTTAGCTGGGGTCATCCTTGTGGATTCCGGGGAATTTCCCCAGTGCCAAATTTCTCCCTAAGCCCATAATTGCCCCCAAGACATCTTTGAGGGGAGTGAGAGGAGAGGAAAAAGAGGGAACTGGGATTGGCAGGAAATATAAGATTGTTTAAAATTTTTTATAAAGGTATTATGAATTGTACATCAACATCCAAGTGCATTTTGAGATCTTAACAGTCCCACATACTTGGCTTTAGGATTAATAAGCTAATCTTTATTGGTTGCTCTCATCTGAGGTCTCTCTAGATGTATTAACCCATAAATCTTTCAATTGTATGTGAGATCAACAAGCTTGTGTTCACTCCATATGAAGGCACAGAGCAACTTCTGTGAGACCACAAACAAGGGTCACGATCAGGATTTCAGTCTGAATTGTTTCATTTCTCTTAAAATTGCTGTCCTTTTGAACTAGGCAGTCGGATCCGTCCTGACAGGACTCCCCTGATGTGTATTGATTTTTTTCTTCTTCTCCTTTTCCATATTTAACTGATCTGACACAGGCTCTAGGAAAGTTCAGCCTCATCAGCACTTTCTTATGGAGTAGAGTAGGTAATTTATAAAAACTAGCTTTTTGTTAGTGTCAGCGCAGTCTGGCATAAAATATGGTAAAGAAAGAGAAGAGAGAGAGAAAGGGAAGGAGAGCGAAGAAAAGAAAATTTGGAGAAATCCCTTAATACCCAACATAATTTATCTTTATGTTGGGTAAATAACAACTCAAGGTTGTTCTGCCCACACATGCCCACATTAAAGACAGCTGTGAACGCTTGTGATTAAAGCAATGTAAAGAAGACCAAACACAAACAACAACAACATGTCACATATTTCTTTTTTTGATAGAGCTGTCCATCTGTGATGCCTTGGTTCATTTTATGTACTTGTCATGATTGTGTTTAAGGAAAACAAACCTGATGTTTTGTTTCCATGATATCTGGACTCACTGTCACACAGCACTACTCGGGCACACTTGTCACCCAGGCCCCAGGTGCACCGTTAAATATGAAGAAGGGAATGGATCACTTCACTGACTCACGCTCATCTGAAACTTCCCAGAGTAACACTTATAGAGTGGCAGCCTGGCCTGCAAGCCCTCTTCCCAGCAGACTCCAGGGAAGGCACTGGGAAGCCATCCCCAGACTCTGGACTTGCAGCTGAGACCTGCTGGCAAACTGCCCTCCGACAGTATGGCCTTCTTCATGGGTGCCAGCAAGACTTGGCCTCATTTACAAAGAAAAATAGCTCAGGCAGTTTTGTGGTGAAGTTTTTAAAGCTTAGCTGAATTCAATTAAGACGAAAGAGTGTGTGTGTGTGGAGGGGGTGGGGGCTACCTTCACATAGTGCAGGAAAAAAAAATTATTTTTTCCCCTCTGAAGAGCTAGCTCACTTTTCTCAAATGAAGAAAAGACATTTAGTTTAGAATAAAAAAGATGAATTGTCATAGAGAGAACTTAAAAGGTGCTATGTCAAGCCAGCTGACATGAGAGAGCAATATTTAGGTGATGGGTTAAGAGAACAGCTGGCATCATTAAGGTCTGAAGGTGCACTCTGTGCTCTAGGAAAAAAAAAAAACCCAGAGAACATTTAATCATGTGGACATTGTATATTTTTCAAGAAATGAAACCTCCGATGTTGCTTTTCCCAGACTGAAGTTGGTGACAGGGCTCTAAGACTGTTTTTATTAGAGTGGGCTCTCTGCCCAGTTTTAATCACCATTAGGGAAGTGGGTCTCTGACCAGCATGATGGATTTTACCTCCAGGATAAGCAAGTGGTGTGCAGCAATGCATTTCTTAGGTGACAGCCTGAATTATGAATATGGCTGTGTGAAAAACAAAATGAAAACTGGCAGACAGTGGTAGGACAGATGACCTTTCTGTAAATGCAACTCTTTCCACTGCTTTTGTTTAATGAGATATTTACCTCCAAAAAGAGAGAATTCAACATCCTTGTTATTGGTTGTGTGTTTCCTTATTTATTGTTCTGTTTGATTTGATTTACAGTGCCGAGATGGAACCCAGTGCTCTGTTGGTTAGGCAAGGACTCTACCACTGTGCTTCAGTCCTAGGAAGAAGAAATAATCCAAGTGGGGCATCAATGACCCTTATTTCTGACCATCTACAGCTCCATTATGAAATTGGGACCCATAACCACATTCTACTTTTTCCTGTTTTTCTTTTATTGAAAATGGTCCCTTTTTTCACAAAATATGTTCTGATTATGGTTTCCCCTCCCTCAGCTCCTCTGAAATCATAATCACATTCTTGGGAGAAAGTCTCAATTTAAACTTTCTGACAATTTCAAAGCATTTTCTAAAAGTTTGGTTTTTTTTCCCCCTCAGGGTGTTTTTCTCTGCCATGGGTGATGAGAATCTTGCTTTCTGTTTTTGTCGTAATTTTTTTAATTTAGCAAATGAAACAATGAACTTCTCTGCACCACTCCTCCACTGCACGTCACTCGTGTTTGGCAGTGTGTTCATGCCCTCCCACCACTCCTACTGCCCTTCTGCATACACGCGTGTGTGTGATTTCACATATATGTGAAAGTATGAAACATGTGTCTAGGAAACTTATTTCCATTTTTTTTTATTCGAGTCAAAATCTTACTCTCTAACCCCCGACTAGCATTGAACTTGGCATCACTTGTCTTAGTTTCCTGAGTGCTGGGATCATGGTTTTGTACCCCAATGCCATGCCAAACCGGTTTTGACATAGGAAGGTTTCTATTAAAATAAAAGTTATTTAGTCCAAAGGACAAAAGCATTGAGCCCTGTGGAAATACCTCTGACAAAGGGAAGGGAAAGCTTCCCCAACAAAATCACAGCATATGCTCACTTCTCATTCAATAATTTTTTGAAGTGAAAAAATAGAGTTTTCCTAGGGACTGTCTGAAGAAGCTTCCGTGCCTGCTGATGTTTCTTAGTCTTATACTTTATGGGGTATATGACACAAGTTGAGATAATGCCTTAATGCTAAAGCAAAACATTAATTGAAACAAGTGAACATATAGATAAGATATTGGCAGTTTGTTTGGTTATATGCCCAGCAGCAGTATTGTTGGGTCTTGAGTTAGATTGTCACCTAATTTTTAGGGAAATTGCTATACTAATTTCCAAAGCAGCTGTACAAGTTTGTAACCCCACCAGCAATGGAGGAGCACTTCCTTTACCCCACATCCTCTCCAGCATAAGGTATCATCAGAGCCTGCCATTTAGATCCATTATGACAGGTGTAAGATGGAATCTCAGAATTGTTTTGCTTTGCATTTTCCTGATGGCCAAACATCTATGTGCTCAAATATGTTCAGAGTAGCACTATTTGTCACAGCTAGAATCTAGAAACAACCTAGATGTCCCTCAATCAAAGAATGGATAAAGAAAATGTGGTACATTTACACACAATGGAGTACTATACAGTGGAAAAAAATAATGACATCTTGAAATTTGCAGGAAAATGGATGGATTTAGAAAAAAAACATACTGAGTGAAGTAACCCAGAAATACAAATACAATATATACTCATTTATACGTAGCTTCTAGACATAAAGCAAAAAAAAAAAATCCACCTACAGTCTACAATTCCTGACAACTTAGAAAACAAAGAAGACACTAAGAGAGACATACAAGGATATACATAGGAAGAATAAAAACAAACTCTGGCCATGGTACATGCTAAGCAGGTCCTCTACCACTAGAATTCCCTGTTGGAAACTTATCAGACATATAAACAAGGAAGGAAGCAAACAGAAAATGCTGTTTAAACACTAATAAAGGTTTTAATATTGATTTGACCTTTATGCTGTTTTCAACATTTAGCACTCTCTGCTTACACATTCTGCAGTGTACCGTGTCTGCTACAGTGTTACACGTATTTGTCCATCAGATACAGTTAAGTAGATATGATATTTTTTCCTAGTTATGAAAAATTGTGGCCCCATGGCTATTCTTAAGCATTTGGCCTTTCAATTCAGAATTCTCTTGCATGGTTTCTATAAGAAGATAAAACAAAATTTAAATTATAGTTTACAGATTCATCAAAAATTTTCAAATATGCTTTTTAAAAGAACTGTTTCGAAGGCAGTTTTCTACTTGTGGCTTATGGTTCGCCTGTGTGTATAAACACGCAGTAGGATGTTACTTCCTTTATGTAAACCTTCCTACAGTATAACAGACTGTGCTCAATAGTATATAAATATAAATCAATTTTCCAGTCTGCAGGACGAAGATAAACAGAGCTAAATGCAGTCTTCTTCACACACTTGGAAAACTGAAGAAGGAAAAGAATGCTTTCAGTGTCATCAATGATCATGTCATAGCAAGTGAGGAGCTGTCACTTGGGACAGTTCACAGAAATGACGGGGTGAAGTCATACAGGAATATACATGTATATACATATACACATACTCAAGCAGAGGCCACCAGTGAAAAAAAGCCCATGAGTCTGAAGGAGTAGTGGGTGGGTGGGGGGATGTATGGGAAAGTCTGGAGGAAAGAGAAGAGAGAAGTGTTGCAATTATATTACAATCTCTAAATAATTAAAAAGTAAAAATAATTCAAATGCTATCCAGAAGTGTTCTTGTTTGAAACTGAGAAAACTGAGAAAATTACCTATGTGTTCCTTATTCCTGTTTATAGATTTAAGCACCATGTATATACATGTCTATAAACACATACTAATACATACACATAGGTATAAACACATATACAATATGTCTAAAATAATATTTTTCATGTATTTCTTCACTGTATAGCACAATATTATTTTGTTTGTAAATTATTTATCTCAAATTTTAACAGCATGCCCTTTCCCTAAAAGATCATATATTAGAAGACTTGCTGTATTTATCTAACTACACATTCAATTGTTATAATAATGTAACCCTCCTTCTTTCCCATAGAAATCTTTACTTCCAAACTGAAAGAATATTGAAAACATTGAATATACTAAGAAATCACTTATCAGACCTACTATATAAACTCCTCACTATGTCTAGATTTATTGATGGAATAATCAATAAGTAATTGCTAGAACAGCTACATATTTACCTTCCTACGTATCTATGGCATGAAAAATTAGTCAAAAACATTTGCAATTTTCACTATCTGGCTAAGAAAATAGTCACTTATGGCTGTGTGCAGCAGTTCCTATCTTCAATCCCTTAACTCAGCTGCTTTCAGTTGAACCAAAGCTTCCATCAAAGCAAAGAACATGTACAAGACAAAGCCATGGCCAATTGTTACCCAACATTGCCTTGTTCAGCCCATAGCAGCTCTCACGTGCCCCAGACTCCCCTGTTAGCCCCAAGCTGCTACAGAGAGCGTCTGAGGTAACTGTTTCTAAAGCTTGCTCTTCCTCCGATGGATTCAATGTCAGGAAGCCCCCTGAATCAGGATTGTGGAATGTGAGCAAAGCTGTGGGCAGAGACTCACCTGCTTGAGACAAACAAAAGTGGATCTCAGGGGCAAATTAAAGGCAGCTTGATGGAAATGCTTTTTTCATGATGAAATCATAGGAGAAAATGTTGTTTTTGGAATGCATGCTATACAATGATTCGCTTAATAAGGGGTTTTTAAGAGACAGATTTGTAATTTTAGCTTTATTCCCTGACAGCCTCCAATTGATAATTACATTCTTAATATCTAAAATTTTGATTAAAGACTTCAGGAAGTAGTCTCAAGACTACTTTGGATGACTCAATTAGAATTCTTATACTTTTTAATATTATAAACCAAAAGCAACTTACAAGGCTATAAAAGTAGATAGGCTGGAGGCATGACTCAGTGGGGAAGAGCACTGGCTACTCCTCCAGAGGACCCAGGTTCTATTGCCGGCATCCTCTTGGCAGCGCACATCTGTTATTCCAGTCCTAAGGACTCTGATGCCCTCTGCTGGCCTTCCCGAGATCATGTATTCATGAAGGTTAGACATACATAAAGGAAAAAAACACCCACAAGCATAAAATAATGATTTTTTTAAAAAAAGAATAGACAACTATAAAATCTATAATTTATCTTCGGTTTTTCTCATTTTCCCCAAGTACCAAATTTAGAACTAAAATCCAGGCATCTCAGGGTCATTCATCACAACGAAACTATACAACTCTGTTGAAATATTTGGTAAAAACAGTCTGTCACAGAATCACACCTCAGGCCTAACATCTCTACTTATATCTTCCAAACTTAGAAATCGGTAGGCTAGGTTATGATCATGTTCTGGGCAAGAGGACAGGTGCTAGCCTGACTATCATTGTGAAACACAAGGGCTTTGAGATGATAAACACACGCTCTAACAATGCCATGTGGCAGTGAAGACTGACCCAGATCGTCATAGCGGCGGATGGGTAATAAGATCTGTAAGAGCAGGAATAGTGTTCTGTGGTAACTTCAGAAGGTTCTGCGGGGAAGCATACCAGACGGCAGGGCTCTGTGCCTAGAACTCAAGACAGCAAGCAAGATGTCAAAGATCAACACAAAGTAACTGGAAATCCCTGTCATCGTCCACAAAATCTCCAAACAACTTCACAAATCACTGCTAGGATTCTATAAAGTTTTATAACTTTTTAAAAAATAAAAATTGACATTTTCTGTTCTTGACTGTGAAACAAAGAGCAATTCAGAGAGAGGATTATTTTTAAAGTGATTACAGCTATTCATGCCTGCATTATACAGTCCTCTGCGTTTCCCACACCACTTCACAGTTTAAAGGGACAAACAACTTTTTGTCCCTAGTGTCTGATTTCTCCTTCCCTTATCAGAAAATGTCATTCCAGCGGCATGTGCTTGCCAGTACAGTGCTTGGCTGCTACAGACAGCCTTTTGAAAAGAAGATACCTGGGTAAGTTTTTGGTTTTTCCTTGGATTTATGTCCCTGGGCTTCTGGACAGCTATTTTACCTAACTGTTGTCACACAGTCACGTGGGACTCTATGGAAATGAAGACAGCAGGCACTCAAGAGCTTCCAGATCTACTTATCACTTTAATATGTCATACCTGTAGCCATCCTGACAGACTGATCTAAGCCTCAAAACTTGTAATTGCCTAAGTTCATGGCTATCAACACATACACATACTTGCCCTCATATATATGTGCGTGTGTGTGTATGCACGCACGTGCACACATGTGTATGTAGAAGGGAATGCGGTGAAACAGAACTTCATTGGTATGAAGGAAGCATTTAGCAGAACAGCCAACTTTGAATCCCTGTTGCATCATTAAGTTCTTGTATTTCTTTCCTTTTTTTCTACCTTGGTAGAAAAAAAAAATGAAGTATCTCATTTGCATGAACTTCTGTTAGGATGTTTTAAAGTCAGAAAATGCTAATAAAGACAGGCCAGATTTATTTAATCATTAAAATATCTCCTTACATCAACATTTTAAAAGTAAATTAAAGCATTCATAAAAGATGATCAACATTTTTGATAGTAACCTACATCAAATAAAGGGGAATGGTTGCTTGGTTGAATAACATCCCCTTGTTTATTTATTAAATATGGATGCAAGAACACTGTCCTTAAAAGTATCTAGTAAAAAAATTATGAGATAATAACCTTTTCAAGACAAATTCATTTTGAATTTACAACAGGTAGCAATAATAAAATATCTGCATTTATTACTTGATCCAACAACATACATAGGCTCATCTCCTGTCCAGGCATTTCTTGGTAATTTAATTCTTTTAAAGAACTGCAGGAATGGACCATGAAGAGAAGCCTAGCGGCTCTAACAGTATTCACCTTAGGACTCGGTTGTCATAGTGTGGGAAAAGATTGAGATTTCTACCATCTCATTCTGAGCCCTGGTTAACTGCGGGGTCGGTCATAGCACACGGAGCTGGAGAGATGAACCATGCTAGAACAGCGAGTGCACTGTGTAGGTGACGTGCAAAAACACGTGCTGAGAGCAACAGGTTTCTTCCTGCCTAAGTTTTGTCACCTCTCATTGTGGTTCAGAGTATTGTCTCTTTTATAGAGAAATTTTTTTTCAGGGGAAAGAAAGGGGTGGATTGTCATTTCTGAACTTCTTAGGAGGAGGGAAGTCTGCAGGGAAAAATGTATGTGTAATTACAGGATAGCACAAGGAAACCGTTAAAAAAGACACATTAATAACACGCCTGAGTAGATAAGCACACACAAGAACTTGCCATATGTGAGGCTGCTCATTCCTTACTTTCAAAGCAGTGCCAAGGGGCATTGCTCATCTCCGTGACGGCTGTTTCCAGGGATTGTCTCCTGCACAGCATTCGCCTTGCCCAGAGCATTGTTTCGACGCTCACGTGTCTCAATTACAAGTGTTTCAATTCTAGCATGACACACTAAATCGGAACATCAAAGATCTGCTATATTAAAAAATATATATTGGTGACTAAAATCTGTGTTTGGCGCAGCAATATGTTAGCAGGTGGCCGACGAGAATGGAGACCCACTCTAGAACAGAAAACTAAGACTTCTTTGTTTATCACAGCCTGGCCCAGCCATGTTTGTCATTTCACTGACTAGTCACTATTATCCAGTAGAATAAATAACAGTCATTTTAATTTTTCAGGCAAAGAATTAGCGCTGCAATGACTTAGAGAGACTTGGCCAAGGGTAACATAGCTTTTAAGTGTTACTGCTGAAATTCAAATTTCGGTGGGTGATAGAAATGCCCATGAATTTTATACTAGTCTGCAAGCAAGAGTGATGATTCGGTTAGGGAAACATTAGCCCAATGGGTTGTAACTAAGGCACTAAAAATCAGTGTGTGTGTCTGTGTGCATTATGTGAATGTGTTGTGTATGTAAGTGTGTTGTGTGACTGTGTATGTTGAGTGTGTGTGTGTGTGTGTGTGTGCGTGTGTGTGTAAGAGAGAGAGAGGCAGAGGGAGCCTCTCTGTTGATTGGCTGCAAAGAGAGCTTGCAACAGGTGCAGTGGAAAACTAAGAAAGGAAAGAGTATGTTGAGGATATCACTGTTTCTTCTCTTCCTGAGACAGTGAAGAGGAAAGGAAGGTAGAGCTAGTTAGTTAATCATCAGCTAGGAAAAGAAGGAAAAGAAAGAGGAATAGGAGGAAGAGCAAGAGAAGAGAAAGAAAATGTATATATTTCCCTCAGAGTGGTGATAAATAAAAATTCTAAAGCTTGAATGTTTGGGAGAATTAAAGCCATTGAGGTCAACAGAATACAACAAAAGGGTTGGTATCTGCTGTCTTTCCTCAGAATCATTATCTGATAGGAAGAACAAAACATAATGCAGCTTAAGTTAAGAACTTATGCAAATGAGTGAAAACTTCAAACTACAAAAGTCTGATGCTAAGCAGGTCTGTCTGGTGATGAGGCAAACATGGAGCTCTCAATCAAACTATGATAAGTATCCTAATGCAAGTATCAAAACACAGACCAAAGAAGCTCAGGTCATAAATTTACTTAAAGTAATTACATGTAAGAAATTGAATGAGATGATTTCCAAGCTCTCTTTTAACTCTGATTCTTATGAAGATTCTGTGACCCAGTTCATCCCAGAACTCTTGGTGTGGTCCTGATAGTATCATTTTGGATGGTAGCCTTAAACCTGGCAAGACGGAGCAATAGGGAACCACTCCCACATGTTGGCTGCCCCAGGCACTGGGCTAGGTCTTGTCTGCCCCATGTCTCTGTCTCCCATTTCCTCACCTACTAAGCGAGAGTAAGATGATCAAAGACATCCACACATTTTAATTAGAAGCAACCTGTAAAACTCTTTGCCAATGGTAACATATTATTATCTGTTGGAACAGTTGTCAAAACACAAGAACCTTAAGACCTATGAGATTAAAGAGCGGAAGGAGCAAATTCTAGAGCAACTGAATATAAGCAGAGATTTCATGCACTTGGAAAACTAGATTGAACAAGAAAAATGCACCATGGGACTTTTCAGTTTTATTAAAATCATAACATTGAATAGCCTAATAAGGCTGACCTCAATCTTTAAAAAAATATTCCTCAAGAATGGAGTATCCAACCACGAAAATAAAAGTTCACTCTTCACAAGGCAAGCACAAAACCCAGTAATGTGCAAAGAAAATAAACACACACACACACACACACACACACACACACACACACACGTCCCATTCTTTAATATAATTAACATTGATTAGACATGCATGTAAATAGCATGGCAGGAATTTGACCAGTTTCATGAAGGAAAGAAAAATCACCTAGGAGACTTACAGTAGCATATGAAGGGCTACTGGGAGGCACATAGATTCAAGGGCATGTGCTTACAATAGTAGGTTAGTGTACGCTGACCAGCTATTGGGTGGGGTGGGGTAGGAAAGAGAACAAAGTGAGAGAAATCTATAAAACATATCTTTAAGTAGAAGACTGGAAACTGGACTTTATCTTTTAAAAAGGCATATGAGAGGTGATGATCTATCAGGAGAGTAACAGAATTGTCGGTGGAATTCGAAAAGTTTCTTATAGGAAAAGTATATAAACCCATTTGCCACGAGTAGAATCTGATATCCCAGTAAAGAGGCTCTCTTAGGGCTACTATTGCCATGATGAAACACCATAACCAAGAGAAACTTGAGGGAAAAAATGGTTTATTTCACTCACAGTTCCATATAACGGTTCATCATCAAAAGCAGTGAGGGCAGGAATCTCAAGGCTGCTGCTTACTGGCTTCCTTCTCCTACCTTGCTCAGCTGCTTTCTTATAGAACCCAGGACCACCATCCCAGTGAGGGACATGCTGACAACAGGATGGACCCTCACACATGAATCACTAATTAAGAAAATGCCCTAAAGGCTTGCCTACAGTCTAATCTGAGGGAGACATTTTATCAGTCAAGGCTCCCTCCTCCTCCTCTCTGATGACTCTAGCTTTTGTCAAGTTGATATAAAGCTAGTTGGTACATAAGTCATTATAATTGCTCTGATATGAAGATGAGAAAATCTAACATTAAGGGAGTGGAAATAAAGTGGAGAGAGGACAGTGAAGGCAGATACAACTCGAGGGATGCATTGTGGGAGTGAGAGGTTCTTTCTAGGTGGAGCAGAATTAGGTTGGCTGGGTAGAGAGTAGGTGTACTCACTGAGAAGAAAGCAAACTGCAGTCTGCACATGACCCATGGTTCAATTTGTTTAAACCAGAATCCTATAGAAAAGGCCCATTTCCTCTTTTTGGGTCTGGCTTACCTCACTCAGGATAGTGTTTTCTATTTCCATCCATTTGTATGCAAAATTCAAGAAGTCCTTGTTTCTTCCTGCTGAGTAGTACTCTAATATGTATATATTCCATACTTTCTTCATCCATTCTTCCATTGAAGGGCATCTAGGTTGTTTCCAGGTTCTGGCTATCACAAACAATGCTGCTATGAACATCGTAGAGCATATACTTTTGTTGTATGATAAGGCCTCTCTTGGGTATATTCCCAAGAGTGGTATTGCTGGGTCCAGGGGTAAGTTGTTCCCGAATTTCCTGAGAAACCGCCATACTGCTTTCCAAAGTGGTTGCACAAGTTTGCATTCCCACCAGCAATGGATGAGTGTACCCCTACTGAGAACTCAAGAACAATGGCAATGGGTTTCTGATCCTACTGCACACACTGACTTTGTGGGAGCCTAGGCAGTTTCGACGCTCAACTTACTAGACCTGGATGGAAGTGGGGGTTCCTTGGACTTCCCACAGGACAGGGAACCCTGATTGCTTTTTGGGCTGAGGGGGGGGCTTATTTGGGAGAGGGGGAGGGAAATGGGAGGCGGTGGCGGGGAAGAGACAGAAATCTTTAATAAATAAATAAATTAAAAAATTAAAAAAAAGAAAAGGCCCATTTCACAGAGGGCAATGGAGTTATAGTACCACAAAGTAACTTGCCTGGGATCTACTTCTTAATATGCTAGGAGAGATGGCCAGTGTAGAAAACCTGTTCTGTGTGGGTTAGCGCAGGAATGCATAGGGTGTAGCTAGTTATTGATGAAGGATCCTTACTTTCCAAGAAGCCAGTACCAGAGATTCCATTCTCTCAGGTGGCAAAAAAAGATAATAAACATAATAGAAGCCAATGTTATTTAAGAGATGGAGGCAAAACCTATAATTTTCTATATTTTAAATATAGAATTTTTTTTCAGATTCATTACAGGGCCTTTTGCTGGTTAAAGCATGTTCAATTTGATGATATTTGGAGTCATCCACACAATGTTACTTTGGGGAATTTGTCAAGACAAGGGGCCAACATTTGTTTCTTTGGATTTTAGTCCAGCAGTCTCCACTGACTCAAGTATCACGATCTCGGAGGAAGCTCGGCTTGGCTATCACCCATCACCCAGCGTCATCCTGTTCTTGGAAATCCAAACTAGACCACCAGATACCCACATTCTATAAATCCCACCTCTGGGTATCTCACCACACACCACTCTGAAGAACTGACATGTGCCTTGGACCCCGAGCATCTGCCAGGTAAACTATCATTTAGACTGATGTGGACGACATAAACTATGGTATTGTGAACAAACATGAGGAAACAAAAAAATAAATGCCACGTGCTTACATCCTGGAGTGGAAAAAGCATGACTGCTTCTTGTAGTAAATGAGATAATTATACTGGAAAGAATTTCAAATCCCAGATTTACTTTTCAACATATGTTCTTTCCCTGAAGTCATGCAATGGACTCTCTTTGAAGAGAAAGCTTGCTTACATTCAATGCCATACTCAGTGAGTTTGGCATAGTGAGGGCGGGAGTACAGAAGCTGAAATCATTTTCACTTTTAATATGAAAATGATGGATTATTCATCCCAACGACAATTAGTTCATTTGAATTTTTAATTCTATTTTAAATGTACTTTGACTGGTTTGTTTTTTCTTCCATTTTCTGGTTCTGACAGAAATAACTCTAGAATTATATAACTTTTCTCAAAATAAACAAAATAAACTTGAGCTGTCAGCAAAATTCTGTGGTAGAACCCTTGTCTAGAATACTGGGGACCCTGGAAGTAATTTTCAGCGTCACATGACCACACATACATAAGAGATAATGGGAAAAGGTCAGTTCAAGAAAGCAGAGTCATTATTAAGTCAGTGCCCCTCTCCAAACTTGAGTTCTAACTACACTTTAAAAAAAGGAAAAAAAAAAAAACCAAAGTTACAAGATAATTTCAGATTTTAAAATATAAGCAATTTTCAATTAATTTCAGATGTTAGAAGAATATAAAGAATTTTTATTCATACCATCACTATTTTAAAATGCCCTAAGTAGTTCATAATTATAAATCCATGCTTTCTAACCTTTATACAAACCAATATTTAATAATATTGCTAATGCCTTGGCATTTTGTTATTAGTTTTTTAAATTTATTTTATATACCAACCACAGTTTCCCCTCCCTCTTCTCTCCCATTCCTTCCCCCTGCCTTCTCTATCTACTCAGAAAGGGTAGGGCCTCGCATGGGAGTCATCAAAGGATGGCACATCAAGTCGAGGCAAGACCAAGTTTGTGGGGTCCCAAGCAGTGAGACCAGGGTCTGTCCCTGGTGCATGAGCTGGCTTTTGGGAACCCATTCCCTATGGTGGGATGTCTCAATTAGCCTTGGCGTTTGTTATTTAAAGATTGATTGTTTAAATTTTTACTCGTGTTAATGCCTGTGAGTGAGAGTGACACGCGTTTGGGGGCTACTGAGGACCTGGAGTTAAGGGTGGTTGTGAGCCCCTTGATACGGGTGCTGGGAACTGAACTCAGGTTCTCAGAAGAGCAGTGCAAGCTTACACACAGAGCACCTCTGCCGCCCGAGCTTGACAACTTATTGTGGATGTGGTAACAGATGTTGTACCGTGAACTGAATGTGAAGGAGCTGATGCGGACTGGAATGAATCAGCTAGTTTTAGGGTGAACCCACTGTACACAAGCTAGAAAGCATAAGCGATAACTGTTTGCCGATCTGAACACAGGACCGTGAGGGGTGCACCCACACACTGAGACAATGGGGATGTTCTACTGGGAACTCACCAAGACCAGCTGGCCTGGGTCTGGAAAAGCCTGGGATAAAACCGGACTCTCTGAACATAGCGGACAATGAGGACTACTGAGAACTCAAGAACAATCGCAATGGGTTTCTGATCCTACTGCACGTACTGGCTTTGTGGGAGCCTAGGCAGTTTGGATGCTCAACTTACTAGACCTGGATGGAGGTGGGGGGTTCCTTGGACTTCCCACAGGACAGGGAACCCTGATTGCTTTTCGGGCTGGGGGGGGGACTTAATTGGGGGAGGGGGAGGGAAATGGGAGGCGGTGGCTGGGAAGAGACAGAAATCTTTAATAAATAAATAAATTAAAAAAAAAAAGAAAAATGGAAACATTGCCTCCTTCAGGCCTTTTCCAATCTCCCTACCCAAATCAAACACTATCTAAATACAAAAAAGGCCTATTCACGAAGCACATTTTCTATATGAAGTAGCATACTTTGAATCAATCTAAAGTATTTTAATATTGAATAAAGCATGAAGAGATGCTTGCCACACTAACACAAGGATTGGGAGTACACAGTTAGGAAGTCCTACTGCAATATCTTTTACTTTCAACCAAAACATCCATGTATTTCTTTTTCAGAAAGGAAAAAGTAAATCTTAAGCTTGTGAACACTGAGCAAGCTGGTCCTATCAACACGGTGCTGAAAGAAGTAATCA
Source organism: Microtus oregoni (assembly GCF_018167655.1). NCBI lineage: Eukaryota > Metazoa > Chordata > Mammalia > Rodentia > Cricetidae > Microtus > Microtus oregoni. Next base: position 3,305,477 of record NW_024543097.1, on the reverse strand, counting down.
GTGTCCCTGGATAATTTCAACAATTCGTACAACTAGAAATGGCGTAGAACAGAGCCCTAAATTTCTGGCTTTTTACTGTAGACAGATCTTTTAATGATTTTACATATATACATTTATATATATGTGTGTGTGTAATATATTGTATATTATATATTATATACTATACATGGTTACATACTTCTAATATATGACAAATACATATTTATAATACATAACAAATGTGTATGTATTTTTAATATATAACACACATTATATTGGTAATATATATATATATATATATATAATGTATATATAAAGTTTGTCTGCTCTTAATGCTTATTAGTTACTTCACACTCTTCATGTTGAGACGTCCCAGAATCAGGAAGACATCCAGAACCTGGGGGCTGAGTGCAAGTTCAAAAGCAAGCGATCCTGACATTGGTAGCTCCATTCATTATGTTGGCTCCACAGTCTCTAATTTGATTCCATCAAATAATGGTATTTTAGCAACACTGACACTATCAATAAAGAGACGCTAACAAAGGTAAGGAAATGGGAAGAGACAGGGCTACAGATGACTGCAATTATGTTCTTAGAACATGAAGTGCCATTTCCTGATTCTGCTGATCCTGGGCAATTTCAGCTTGTCAAGATTCCAGTTTCTTCCCAGTGAAAATGGCCATTAGTTTATTAGTGCATATATTATCAAGGTTGCCCCCCCCCATTTAAACTGCATTGTAGCTATATCTCATTGGAATATATTGGAATTAAAAATTAAGCAGTATATTTTGCTTTAATTAAAAAAAAAGACAAGAAAGGAATAGGTTAAAAATGGCTTTCTCCCCAGGGAGGGACGAGAAAAACAAGAAAAACATTCTCACGCATCTGGAGGCCACTGAAGTCAGAGTTTATGTAGACAGGAACCAGAAAATACTATTAAAACTTGCTTCTTAAAAAAGATAGTGTTCAGCATACAATAAAAAGTGAAGAGATATTTCCATACTTTGTTGTGAAATCAAGTACGATAGAATTAACATGACTAGGCAGATGTCACATATAAAGACATTTTCTGTGCACACCTAGAAACTGAAATCAACCTCCCAAACCCATGAGAAGGTAGACCCAGAGAAGTGACTCTGCAGAGTTATCCTCTGAACTTCACATGTGTGCATTCTGTCACATGTGTCCCCACTCCCCCACGTGCAATAAAAATAATAACAAAAGAAATGACACAGCTTAGAAGAGAATGTCACAGGCAAGGAGAGCCACTTCTCAGCTGCGGAATGACTTTTAAGTATTAAGCATAGAACAACTCCTCCTGCATTTTGTCCTTTCAAATTTCTTTACATTTTTTAACATTGATTTACATGTGTGCGTCTGTTTATGTACATGTGCCATGCCAGGCAAACGGACGTCACTGGAAAACGTCCAGTTTCTTCTCTCTGTCCCCGATGTGTTTCCCAGGAACTGAATCCTGTCACCAGACTCGGTGGCTCGCATTTTCAGATCACATGGAACAGACATGGGAGATCTCTCCTGAGGTTACAGGAAGGGAAGACACATCCTTGCTTTCAGTTGTTTATGGGACTCTGTACGAGAACAGGAGTGTTCCGGGAACCTGAAGAACAGGCCAGTGAGCTGTTAATTATGCATCCCTCCTCTTTAAGAGGTTGACTCCTCACAACCATTAGCGTAATATGTCAATATTAAATGTTTTTATTTAATTTAACTCGCTTAAGTGGCTTTCAGGTCACAATAATAAATTTGTTATAAGCAGGTTTTCTGACTCTTCAGTGAGTTGCTGTTGTTTGTTTTTGTTCCCCTGAAGATAATTCTTCAAAGTTTCTATTGTTCAGTTACTCATCCAAACAAACGTACTTAGCAGAAGCATACGTAAATGGACATTGGTTATAGACTATTTGAAAGGGAGATAAAAAGAGTGAGGAGCAAAAAACTCTAGCCAGCAATGGATTCCTTTCCCCATGAGATGAGGCCCCTGAGTCATTAAGTTTACTGCACTGCAGTGATTTCGTAGGTTAAGCCCAGACTTCATTATGAAACCAGTGTCCACACCCAACAGAACCAGCCTGTTTTCAGTTCACCTCTGTTGTCTTTCCCTTGGGAGATATCTGCTGACACATTTTCATCACAACACAGGCAGTCAGCTATTAGTAATCTTAATACATTATGAAGGTCAATTTTTCACGGATGTCTGAATTTATTTGAAAGCAATAACTCCAGATATTGTTGAGGAAACTGCACACATAGACACTGAAATATCAAACTCACAAATAAACACAGTTTGAGAACACTGAAGTACAACTAAGCTGTAATTTTTTGTTCTACTTATTTGTATTTATTTTGTGAATGAGATTGTAATCACAGAAAATCAGTCAATATAGAAAGACATCTTATTCACTCAGAGGAAGTTACTATCCCTGAATAATGAAGATAGTTTTAGAGGCTAAGGCATGGGAAGACTCATCGGGAGCCCATAAATTATGAACACTTAGAGCCTCCCATTGACAGATGACTATTCAACTACCATGGATTGTTGATCTACCAGACACTCATCAGCCTTGAAGGTATAAGCGCTAGGGCGAAGATACAAGTCTAGAGTTTACTATCATTAAAAACATGCATGAAGGTATGGCCTCTAGAGACCATACCTTCAAGAGACCATACCTTCAAACTTCTAGAGAAGTTTGCCAATGGATTCCAGCTCAAGGCCCATATGGCATCAGGAAAGGATTGAAAATGGGAGAAACTCTAGGCATGTCTAGCAGAAAACTCGAGTCAAATCCATGACCAGGGAATGACAGAACAAACAAGAGCTGCTCAACAAGATCTTACATGTCTGAAGGATGATATGCTACATGATGATATGCTAACATAGAGATACTTCCTGCATCTTAACATTTTGGTCTTCACCTTGAAGGTTTGGGTAAGGGTTGACATTAGAAGTATACCTCATGGTCCCAGGTCTGAAGAGAGAAAGTTGTGGAAGAAAATAATGGTGGTAATGGTTGTCAGTGGTTGAGCATTTAGCATGTGGAAAGCACCGACACAGGGTTTTCCACATCTTCATTCTCTTACTCTATGCTGTGATCACCCTCACCTTACAGGTCAGAAAACAGGCAGCTTTGTAGCTTTCCTAGAATCCAGTAGTATTCAGTGGAGCCACAGTTAGATAACAGGCACATTTCACTATATAACTCATGCACTTAACCTGTAGAATAATCCTGGAAGCTTCCAGTGTACAGGAAAAAATACAAAAATTTCTGACAGAGATAAAGTGAATACCACAGACAGAAATAGTTTAATTTAGACTAGTTAGTCACTCAACTATGTTCAACAGTTATTTCTCAGATAACATTTCCTTTGATTATTCTGAGCATTTTGTGTGTGTTATGTAAATTTTGCAGTAGCCTTCAGAGATACGTTTGTTTGACATGAGAGGAAACTACAAATGTGACTTCAGTAGATTGACTAATAATACACAGCTCCCACACTTGGCCGTATCTCCCACTGTTTCCCAGGAAGTGAAAAGGAGCCTTACTTGTGTCATATACATCTATGGATGCTCAGCTATACACTTTATATGACGCAGATCTGGGAACATTGTGATATCACCATCTGAGTTATTGTTACTACTATTACTACTATTATTAGAGGCAAACATGATAGGTACTGGGAAAATCTGTAATATCAAAATATCTACATCTCTCAACTTCCACTTGCTTTATAATTCAAACACAGTGACCCATCTTCTCAGCCATTCCAAACCACTTCTCAATGGGAATTCTAACCTCTAACTAGGAATGGGTCCCAGCCTTTAAATTATTTTGCATGTTACTCATTCTAGCTGGCATTCATTAGTCTAAGACTCTGATTGGCTATTTCCTTTAACATCAGTATCATTGTTTCTGCATCTTAGAGTTCCAGTCAAGAGATGCTGTAGCTTGCATGTATCCTATCACACAACCGAGATGTAACTCTGCAGACTTTGACTTGTTTGGTAAGCAATTTACCTCCAGATTTTCTGCATAGCTTTCTGGGGATGATTTATCTTTTTCTCCGACACCAAACAGTAGGATGACTTAGCTAACAGGTGGTTTCTCACTGGGGAACCTCTTGTTCTGGGAGTCCAGCCAAGCCTTTTGTAATGATCCTACTTTATAAAATGTGATTCCTGGCCTTTTAACAGCAGGAATTTCTGTCAGAAAGAAACACATACCTACTTATTTGCATTATTATCTGAATCCCTAGGGCACTTTAATAACTGACACTGTATGTAACCTTCTTTGTCATTTAATAAAGACCAATTTAATGGTCCCAACAAAATCAAGAAAAAAGAAAAACAAGAAGATATTGTCTTTTCAGCAGCAATTCATTTAAATGGCTAAAATGGGTATAACAGGTATACAGCGGGACAGTATATAGTATATATTAACATATATGTGTGTGTGTGTGTGTGTGTGTGTGTGTGTGTGCCTTGTCACTTCCCTTAGACCACCTTTTCTCCAGAAAGAATGGAAAATACTAACAACAAATTACCATCTTTATGCAAGTGGAATGCAGATCACTGGTAGTTATAAATAACACACTCCTCGGCTATCATGAAGTTTTCAAAACTTTTACATAAACACTTTTTACTGTCTCTGCAATTCTGTTAACTATACAAAGAGCATATCACTGTTATATTCAATGAGTAATCTGATGCTTAGAAGACTGTGTTACATGGTCAATTTATAAAACTCATAAGAATTAGAATTTAAAGCTTTTGACGATTGACAATAAGTTGAACACATTCTCTGAAAAACATAAGCTAAAAGAATGCCTTTAGCCCATTTCTTGCTTCAAAAGTGAGCCACTGCACAGAATCCTCCAGTATTTGTTCCTACCATTTTCTACTGGCTGCCTCACACTGTCTAGATGATATATATCCTAGCTAGTTCGACGTCAGCTTGACAAAAGCTAGAGTCATTTGGGAAGAAGGAACCACTATGGAGAAAATGTCCCCACCAGATTAGCCTGTGGTACATTTCCCTGAAGAATGATTAGTGTGGGAGAGCCTGGCTAACTGTGGGCTGTGCCAACCCGAAGCAGGAGGTCCTAGGTGTTATAAGAAAGCAGGCTGAGCAAACCATGAGGATACAGCCAGTAACTATCATTCTTCCATGGCTTCTGTAGCAGTTCCTGCCTTGAATTCCTGACCTGATATTCCTGGATGATAGGTTACAAGCTGTAGGAGGAAATACACCCTTTCTTCCCCGACTTGATTTTGGTCATGGTGTTTTATGACAGCAATAGAAATCCTAACTAAGGGAATACATGTAGGTCAGTTGTATCCTTCTAGATCAGATTATGAGTAATTTAGGAATCATTTATAAGACCAAATCATGAGGCAGAAATTTATGCTTTATATAGTAAAATATTCACTAATTATAGTAAAGACAACTTGTTGGTAGGATGGAATTCTTATTCTATGATGTTTGATTTATCTGATTCTTGTTTATGTACATGTGGGAGTTTAGGGAAAGTGTGTGTACACACACATGTACATACACACATGCACACATACGGAATAGATTTTGGGTTGCTTTTGATAAAAGAAGTTTTATCTTGAGGAAAAAGTTGTCAGTAAAGTGTGAGTAAATTAACCCAACACTACTCTTATGACCATCATGTGAGAAATAACATTTGTTAGTGTACTTGGCCGTGGACTTGGCCTTCTCATCTCAGATAAGCTTCGGTCATCGTGATGGCAATGGTAATAGTCAAGCGTGAGTCCTTACAGTTTCAGAGACAGATAAATGTTTAGCAAGCATGAATGAGAATACAGTTACCCCAAATTACCACATGGCATACATTCTTTAAGCCCAGAACTTCAGAGTGGACTTTCCAATTATCTATAGATCTTTAGAACATACAAATACATAAGGATCATTCAGTTCTATGTGTATCAGATGTAAGAAATGGCAATTTTATTAATGTTCTATAATGTATAAAGGCATCTAATGCTAATAAATTTGCACTATCCCTGGAAGTTTTCTTCTTTTTTTGTTTTTGCTTGATTGTTTTCTGATACAGGGTTTATCTGTCTGTATATCAATACTGCCTATCCTGGAACTTGCTGATGGAGGAAGGTCATTGGTTAAATAAAAAGAAACTGCTTGGCCCTCATTGGTTAGAAGATAGGTGGGAGGAGTAAACAGAACAAAACGCTGGGAGGAAGAGGAAGTGAGCTCAGACTCCACAGCTCTCCTCTCGGGAGCAGATGCCTCAGAGAGACTCCATGCTCCCAGCTCCCAGGCAGACACACGCGATGAAGCTCCAGCCCAGGATGGACATAGGCTAGAATCTTCCCGGTAAGCGCACCTAGGGGCGCTACACAGATGATTAGAAATGGGCTAAATTAATATGTGAGAATTAGCCTAGAAGAGGCTAGATAGAAATGGGCCAAGCAGTGATTAAATGGATACAGTTTGTGTGTTGTTATTTTGGGCATAAGCTAGCCAGACAGCCGGGGTGCTGGGGACGCAGCCCCGCCGCCCTTATTACTACAACTTGCTTTGCGGACTAGGTTGGCCTCAAAATCACTGAGATCTGCATGCCTCTGCCTTCCAAGTGCTGGGATTAAAAGCATGCATCACCACTGTTAATACGGATCTATATTTTGAGTATTTAGCACTCATGACAAGGAAATAGAAAACAATAGCAAAAGAAAACCATACTTGGGCCTTGGTTATGATGAACACAGTTGAATTCCACGTTGGGAAAGCTAAGAGCAGCCTTGCAACCATTTCAGAAATAATATTTATTAAATATAAAAATATGTCATCTATATTTAAATGTTTCTATAAGTTTTAGCTGCTGATGAAAGCCAAAATACCAGTCAAAATTTACAATAATCCCATAGAAGTAATATGTTATCTAACTAGCCTGCTCTAAACATCCCTTTGTTCCACACAATAATAAAAATTTATTGATGCTCGTATATCAAGAAGTCAGTCAGGAGCACATGGGTAATATGAACTCAAACCCACATGAAAGAAACTAGAAAGGTAAAATTAAGTGCATTTGTTGCAGTTTTGAAAGAAACTTGCTATTTGTTCTACTGTCTCTATGAACTTGGACACATCACCTATCATTTGTTTTGCCTCAGAGTCTACATCTAAAAAATACAGTTACTAGCAATCCCTACTTATGATTCTTATAAGAATTATGTTCTGGAGTCAGGCAGTGGAGGCACATGCCCTTAATCCCAGCATTTAGGAGGCAGAGGCATGTGAATCTCTGTGAGTTTGAGGCCAGCCTGGTTCTATAAGAGCTAGTTCCAGGACAGCTAAGGCTGTTAAATAGAGAAACCCTGTCTCAAAGAAAACAACAACAACAACAACAAAAACAAAAGCAAAAAGAAATATGAAGAAAGAAATATGGTTTGGAATAAATTAGGTCTCCCAAGTATATGCTGATGTACTGTCTCTCCAAATAAAACTATATGAAGATGGAGCCTCTGGAGATAATTTGAGCTAGATGAGGTCCTGGTAGAGTGTACCTGTAAGAAGTGACAACAGCATTTGTTCACGATCTTATCTGCCATATACGACAAAGAAGATGAGTGCCATCTCCAAGCAAACACCATGATGATGGATTCCCAGGTAATATCACTATGAGAAACAAACGGCTTTAAGTTCAAGCCAGTCAGTCAACCTACAGTATTTTAATGGAGCAGACCAAACTGATTAAAACAGGAATGAATGTTCACATCCAGAGGATTTGAGACACATGATCAACCTTCTGTCCAGTATGTGAATATCTGTTTTCACATATTTGCAGACCACATGCTACTGCATACTATCTTAAATTCTACAGTTTTTAAAGAGTCACTTTACTGTGTATATAAATTATTAAGATATTCAGTGTTCAGACAATGTGCTTATGTTTTTCTAACATCAGAGCTTTGGAACATGTCTTAGTTGGGATGTCTACTGCTGTGATAAATCACCATGACCATGTTTTAGGTGGTTATATTATGGGAACCACTTCAGGGAGGTGCACACCAATTTGCTGTTCAATATATTAGGCCTAAAAGCGTGTGTGTGTGTGTGTGTGTGTGTGTGTGTGTGTAACATTCAAGCTGAACAAATTATATTTATGTATTTATAAATATAGATTAATTAGACTATATTATTAATTGTTATCACATATATATATATATATATATATATATATATATATATATATGATACCATGAATTTGAAATAGAGCAAAGAGGTATATGGGAGAGTTTGGATGAAAGAAAGGGAAGGAGGAATGATGAAATTATATTATGATCTCAAAAAAATAAAAGAAGTAATAAAAAACCCACCATGAACAAAATCAGCTTGGGGAGGAAAGGACTTGGCTCTGCTTCACACTCCATCACTGAAGGTATTGAGGGCAGGCATTTACAACAGAAATGGAGACAGGAGTAAAAGAAGAAACCATAGAGGAATATGCTTACTGGCTTCCTCTCCATGACTTGTTTTGCCTGATTTTTTTATATAATCTAGGACCACCTGCCCAGGGTTGCACCACCTACAGTGAACTGGACCCTCCCACATCAATCATCAATCATCAATCAAGAAAATACCCCACAGGCTTACCCATAGGCTAATGTAAAGTGGGAATGCTCAGATTCCATCAGAATAAAGGCAGAATAGAGGCTCTTAACTGGAAAAAATAATTGATATATACAAAAATTATAAACAAAACGTTGGTTACTTGCAAAAGCAAGTGTATTGGTACTGACTTTCTCTTCGTCTTGTGCAAGTGGATCCTCAGTGTGCACTAAGAGGGAGGATGTGCACTGTAAATTTCCTGCCTTAAAGAATTTAATTGTTCATGGGCATGTGAAAAGCTTTGGGTGATTTAACTTCTCTAAAAACACTAAATGTCACATGGATTTTATGCAAACACTTCTGGCAACCCATATTACATCATTATACTGCACTGCTGACTTTGAAAAGTGAACATTCCAAACTCTAGAGACAGTCAGGAATATTGGAGTTCACGGTCATACCCCAGTACACAGGATATCCTATGGAGTCCTTGTCTCCAAAATTTAGAAGTATTACATCGAAATATTAAAGCATTTAAAGATATAAAGGATCAAAACTTTATATTTTGTTTCTTGAAGGGTAATTTGCCTTTTAAAACTAGAATTCTGGCTAGCGTTGGAATTAATTTGCAAGGAAAGTGCCAAACTATTACTCTCATGGCCAGTCTGTCATTAATTTCTTAGCAGAAGAATAAATACAAGATGGATAATGGATGATTATGCATCATTAAGCAGAGGAACATCCGGGGTTCAAGCAACTCGCGAAAGGAACAACAACATGTCTACAATTATGTTGTCATTCTGAGACATAATAACAGAGTCCTCTGCACAAAGACCACATGGCACACTTCCACTTTGCCTGAATTGCATTTTATAGAATGCAGAATTCACCTTCTGCCTCCCCTATATTCAAAATATCAATGAACAGGGTAAAACAGAGACAATGAAAGCAAATGCAGGATTGCAATGCAAGAATTAGGAGCAAAAATATTCAAGGCCGGTATCTCATTTCTTTTAGAATAAAAAGAAAAAAATGTATAGATTTGTTATTATTTATACACAAGATCAGGAGTGTTTGTAGAGAGGATGGTGGTCCAATGTAACCCATTTTGTTATTATATGGAAAATTGCTGTCAGGTTGCAGCGTAGTCCTCAGAAGAGATCACAAAACTCCTGCCTTCATGCCTCCATATTTCATCTCACACAGCAGGTATTATTTGAGTGTGCATTAAGGAAAAAAGGCAGCATGAGAAATGGGGCTGTCTACCACAGGAACAATGCATTGTTACTAAAGACAATGAGATATACATCCACCTTTTAATGTGGCTTTATTCAACTCCTACTAACATTTGCATTCTGCAAAAACATTATGTCAGAAATGTCATTATCAAAAGCAGAAAAAAAGTAGAGTAACTTAAGATATGTCTGAGGACCTCATAAGGATGTATTGGATATCGTGAATTTTTTCCTCGGTATATGATATAACACAAAATGTACCAGAATGTTTTTAGATTAAAAGAAAGAAACTGACCTGTGCTCAAAGGGAAGAGGCAGGTTCCAGATTAAATTCCTTTCTAGAGAGAAGAACCTGCCAGAGGACAGATGAAAGCAGGTTTCCTCTCCTTAAAGAAGCTGGGGAAACCCAATAGCTCCAAGAAATAGGTCTCTTGTATTTGCATATATGTCAGCCCTCCCCCACTGTGTACTTCTAGAGATCACAGGTCCATTCCTAGAGAATCTGTCACATCAAACCTCACTCTTTACTGCAAAAAAAGTGAACAGGTTGACTCCAAAGGCTTTATTTGGAAAAAAATGATTTCAAGGCGTTCCTTCGTCTCCTCCAATACTTATGCATCAATTTCAAACTAGTTAAAATCTCATTAACACCAACACAATCTTTGTATATGCAATTACAGACAAGGTAGAAAGGGCTACAACTATGCTGAGCTATGCATTTACAAAATGCATAGATTCAAGTACTGTGTGGACAGTAACTAGGATAGCTGCTCATTAATATCGGATTCTTTCTGCAAGCAGAGAGATTAGACTGCAGGAGAAACCTGGCATCTGAATGCACACAAATGAGGCTCGGAACTGCAGAAGAAAAACAAGATGCTAGGAACAGAGCTATGTTTAGCCTCCTGCAGCTGTACCTACACACACTGGATAGCAAATGTGCCGAGAATCTGTATGAAGCACGACAGTTCTGCCCGGGATGCGAATCATTCGGGGCTCAGTCAGAAAATGGGGTTCTCACAAAAGCATCGTCGCCATGGATAAGAAGGGATGCTCTGCAGCAATGAGAGACCAGATGGGCCAGATATTGGTACCACACCCAATGAGAGACCAGACAGGCCAGATATCGGTACCATACCCAACAGGTACCAGAGGGGAAAAAAGCCCAGAAGGACAGATTCTCCTCACTAAAATAGAGAGAGCACTTGATACTGCTGGGAACCTGATCTTCATTTTAAAGAACCTTAGTATCAAAGGGTACATCATAGCAGGATTTATGGGTAAGTATTTCAGTTGTTCTTACTCAAATTGCTTTAGATTATATCTGTCAGGTTTCCCATCGAGTGGATATTGTCTTACAGGCTCAACTAATTACATAATGATCTAATCTCAAACTTGACAACTGCTCTCAAAAAATTCTATCACAAGAAATTAGGATTTCTAAATTATAGCTACACAGTAGTGGCTTAGTGTCTAATACACTTTTAATATTTTATTAAGATATACAAGGCAGTCAATTTTAATAAGGTAGGGTGAGATAATTCTTTGAATCTGATTTCTTAAATTATTATAATACACTGAAAATAATAGAGCAATATGCCTTTCCAATGATCTATCATAGTCCTTAACACAAAGTTAAGTGTTTCTGAGCATTAGATATCTACAAAATATTTTGTAATATTTTACAATATCTCTAAAATCTGCTGGCTAATATGAAGTATCATATGGTCTCTTTGTCAAAAATCACTTCTTATTACATGTAAGCAATAGCTAGATGGTTCCCAATAAATTTTGCTAAAGATATTTCCATGTTTTTGATGATCACAATGCCTAGTACTTTGTGCTCCCCAGTGAGTGTTTGTGTGGCTAGCCTTAAGCAATCTAACAGAATAGATAAATGACTCGTAATGTTCCCCATCGCAAATGAGAACAGGAAATAACAACCATAGCACAAATTCACAAAGCACACACAGCAACAACAGTGTTTCATGTCTTTAATCCAAACGACATCATTCTGGAATGTAAAGACAGAATGTTAAATAAAAAACCATAGGGTTTATGTTCAAGGTACTGCTACTGTTAATTCAGGGACACTGTTTGAGAACTACTATTTTCAATAAGATATTGAATACCTGTACCAATATTATAGGAAGTCAGCAAATAAATAGATAACAAGACTAATTAAAAGACATACTTGAATATAATCCCATTAATTCTAAAACACACAAAATGTACTTTTGGGAGATACTAATGTTGTTAAACAATTTTAAGATATTTCCCATTATTCCTAGTAATGTGTCCCCCAGATTTAACGTTGACTTTATATTTATAATAAAAATGATTAAGTATGAGTTTAAGAATGTTTAAAACAAAAAAAAATATCACAATTTAAAGCAACTTGCTCAGTACTATCTTAATCCTATGATACATTAACAGAATCTCAAGACCACGATATAAATTAACTGATAGTGGGGGAATGCACCCCTTAGTACCCTATTCTTATGCCAAATTCTTATGCCAACCTTATAAATATTTCTGCAGTTCTGGAGTAAGAAGGTTACTTTTTCTTCCCTAAATATTCCTATTGTTCTGACAGAAGCTTTATCACTCTATTATGTCTCTCTTTGATAGAAAAGTACATTCATGGCCTCCCATATCAACGAGCTATGTGACACACTACACACACAACAAGAGAGTTAAAGCATGTATAACCTGGTAGGTGAGCCTCTGTTGGCCTCTTGATGCCAAGGTGCTGATCCTGGACCTCCATATTATAACATCCAGAAAGAACTAGACGTTAAGAAAGTTTGGAATGGAAGCAGGTATAAGACTTATCCCCACTACTCTCTGGATGTTAATGACGACACTAGAGACCTAACTTCCGGTTCAGCATCTCCATAGCTCTCTAGTCCCAAAACTGTCACAATACCAGCAGTATGTGGATGGTTACTATATGCTTCAGGGAGACAAGTAGACACTGCAATACCCTCTGGAAAATTTTTCTAGATCCTAAAATTCCAAGACTCTGTGGCTATTACATTATTTGGAGGAAAGGCCTTGTAGAATAATTAAGTAAAACACCTTGAAGGGTTCATTCTGGATTACCTGGATAGGATATAAATCCCAAGAAAAATCATCCTCATAAGAGACACAAGGGAGGAATGAAAGATGAGATGTTAGTGTGAAAATGGGAAAACTGAGTCCATGTACCACAGACTAAATGATTCCCACAAGAGTTAATAAGGAGCTAGAAGCATCAAGAACTAGGATTTCTTATAGAACTTCATGAAGAGCTACAGCTATGCCAATACTTTGAATCGAGAATCCTGGTCGCAGAACTGTGAGAGGATTTTACTGTTTCAAGGTGCCTAGTTTGTCATAATTTGTTACAGCAGCCACACAGAATTAATAGAGCCAGTGAAGGCTTGTTCTGTATGTGGTCTAAAGATTTGGTTCTATTAATGACCAGAATCGAGTAAAAATAGTTACTCTTGAGGATTCTGGTTTGGAAGACATGCTAAGAGCAGGGGCACAAACTCAAACTACTGACACGGTCTTTTTATGGCTTTACTGGTTGTGCCCTTCCCGAGCTCAAGTAATAATGTAGGAATCAGTTTATGTTTTTCATCCTGTGGATGTTGCCCTCGCAATAACACTGGATAATTCTTTCTGTACTATTTTTCAGACCCAATGTCCCTTGAAATACACTGCATGGTGCAGATTTTTTTATTTTTTATTTTATCTTATTTTATTTATTTATTTTACTGCTGTTATGTTGTATGGAAGGGAAAGCAAGATACCTGGTGTTGTGGTTTAGGTCAGTGTTTCTTGAACTTATTTAGGCACCCAACTGGCTCCCGAGAAGAGATGGTTGAAGATAAGAGATATGGAGGCAAGCTTTAGAATTTATATCCTTCACTTAGGGCGTAGATATGTGTACCGTGTGTATGTGAGAGTGTGTAAGTGTGTGTGGATGTGTTGCATGTGTGAGTAAGGTTGTGTGTATATCTGTGTGTGCAACATCTGTGTGTGTATGTGCGTGTGTATGTGTTTGCATGTGTAAGGCTGTGTATATATCTGTGTGTGTAATATCTGTGTGTGTATGTGCATGTGGATGTGTATGTATGTATGTATGCGTGCATATGCACGTGTGTATGTGTGCATGTGTGTGTATGTGCGTGTGTATGTGTGTATGTGCGTGTGTATGTGTATGTATGTATGTGTGCATATGCATGTGTGTGTAGTGTGCATGTGCATTGCTTGTGTGTGATTGTGTATGTGTCTTTGCATGTGTGAGTATATATGATGTGTATGTGTGTGTATAACTTGTGTGTTGAGTGTGTATGTGATGTATGTATTTGTGTCTGTATGTGTGTGTACATATGTGAGTATGTATGTGTATATGTATGTATATGTGAAGAGATTGGGTCTCCCGGAACTGAAGTTACAGGTGGTTGTGGGCTGCCCTATGTGGATGGTGGGAAGCAATGTGTGAATATGTATGCAGGTCCTTTCGGAAAAGCATATAATGCTCTTAACCACTGAGCAATCTCTCGTGCCCTGAGAACATAACACTCTAAAATTTTCCAGGAGATGATGATATTTATTCCTCAAAGTAAAATTGTTAGGTTAGGAGCTGACCATTTCCAATAGGGCTTTCCTACTCTCTACTGAACTTGCCAGACCTCAATCTATCGCTCTTGGCCTGGCTATGCTCTTTTCCCCTATCTTCTGGACCAGGATATAACTAGATCTTATTTGAAAGAACTGGCAGTGCCAATATAGCAAACTCAGAGGATCAGTTCTTACCTGACTCTAGCTTGAATAATTATTTGCCCTGTAGGGGTTGAAATACCACCAAGAATATCTGTGAGAAATCCAAGGCTGTACTTTTGAATAGCAAGAGACAGTGTCCCTGAAAGCATTCTAGGCTGAGCTCTTGTTCTGTCTTGCTTTTAATGGTCTGAATTTTTAGGAAGAACTTCTCATGTGAGTGAGAAATTGTTTTGAAGATACTGTATTTCTTTTTTGTTGATTTTATTGTGCTACACATCTCTGCTCTCCTCCCTGCCTCAAAGGAGTTTTATGTACTTTTAAGTTATGAAAAACACTATTCAGTGGTTTTAATGAGGTCTAAATGGTAGGATTCTGAGCCCAAAAAGGTGATCACAATAGGGAGGTTGAAAAGGCAAGGCTACAAAACTTCAGGTGGCATTGGTGTTTTCTATGAAAATGGCTTTGTTCTTATAATCAAATGTGAAGGTTTCTGAGTCACTAAAAGTCACATTTTTATCAGTTAAAAAAATCATGAGTCTTTGGATGGAGCTGAATATAAAGGGTCTTATTCAAGGCCACAATCTCAGGCCTAGATAAAGCTCAACTCTTCGAGGAAGAACTGCCTGTCCTGAGTCATTTTCCTTAACATTATCTCCAGAGAGAGCAAGCTGTGGGCCATGGCAATCTGAAGCTCTGTTGGAAGGGAAGAACGACTGGCTTTGGGTCCTAGGCATTCTGCAGGAACTTAGAACAGGTCACACTATCTGCAGTAGAAAACTAATCGCTCAAATAGCTCTTTGTTCCTAGACTGAAATGAGCCAATTAAGTCTCATTAGAGGGACAGTGGCTACAGAATCTGGAGTACTTAGTCTATTTAAAATAACGATGGCTGGAGGGATGGCTCAATGGTTATAAATGCAGATTGATCTTTAGGGAACCTAGGCTTGGTTCCAGCACCCAGTTCAGGTTGCTCACAGCTGTCTGTAATTCCAGTTCTGGAAGGATCAGATGCCCTTGGCCTCCATGAACACCTGCACTCATGTACATATGCATACAAACTTACATGCACACACATGATTAAAAATAAGAAAAAATACAATATTTACAAAACAGTAGGAGAAAATGTCATATGATTCGAGAAAACTAAAATATACTTAGGAAACTTTGAGTGGGGAGATAAGGCAGCTGGAGAACCCTCTTCCTCCAGCCTACTTTAATATGATTCAGATGCTTATATGACTACCATAAAATTTTTTCCTTGACTCATTCATCTCTTAGTTATTCAAAGAACTTTCCACTGTTTAAAATTCGAAGACTTTCTCTACTTTTTCTACTTCCCATGTAGACTAGATCTATGTAAGTCTCTCTTGGTGTCCTCATTGTTGTCTAAGTTCTCTGGGAATGTGGTTTGTAGGCTGGCTTTCTCTGCTTTAGTAGAAAAAGACAAGATCTCCTGAGTAACTTGGGAGCTTGGGGACCTTGGGGGAGGTTTGGAGGGGGAGGGAAGAGGCAGCGAGGGGAGCAAAGAAAAAGGTAGAGCTCAATAAAAATCAATGAAAAAATTAAAGCCTTTCATTTTTACCATTAAATAACTAGCATTTCCAATACAATTAAACAGTTCTTGTTTTAAAAAAAGGAAAATTACTGAATGTTGATAAATATATTAAAGCTATGGCGTTCTGGGTGGAAAGGACAAAATACCCAATGCAGTACTAAACACAAGTCCAAAGAGGGAAGTAACTAAGACAGAGGACTGGAAAAAAACTACAGTCAAAGTGCTTATCTAAAGTCTGCATGAATATAAGTCCTCCAGCCTGTCCAGAGCACTCCTGGGGTGCACTGGCATTGTCTTCTAAATGTGATGCTTATTCGTCAACATATAGAACTATGAGTAATAGGCAGAAAGTACTATATTAAAAGTTGTGCCTTTTCTTAAGTAATTTCACCTTTTGCTGAAAACACTATAGAGCTATAGATGTGTGCCAGATATATGACCTGTTTAACATCATGAATTGAAATAGTGGTTTTCTTAATGGCATTCCTTGATAGGCAGAAAGCAGGACCTGGGCTTTCATTGTCAAAAAAATATATAGTCTTTGTTCATTTACGGTATAGTAAGTTTTATGGTCTGTAGGAAAAAGGAAGGAAGTGCCAGGTATGCCTGTTGTGCTTAAGCTCACACATCATTAAAGCATGCTGCTTAATAATCAATGCAAATTGCTATTCTGAATAATTTTCTGGGAAGATGTGGGCGGTTAAATGGCTTGCCAATGCCTCTGATTGTTATTCTCTGTTGTAGTCCTGTGGGGAGAACATGATTTTCTTGACTGTACTTGATAGGCCATGGCAGATAAGATGTTACGTAAAACTTACTCTCTTTACAGATCTTCTATGCGCCCAGGATCTTGGGTTCTGAAGGACTTTGTTTTTCTTTTTTTATTTCCTATAAGAAACAAGAACATCAAAACTTCTATATTGTCTCCACTCACAGATTTATCTGTGTGTTTTAAATAAGTCACAACCTCTGTGTCGAAAAACTCATGTCTAATCTCAGGGTTTTTTTTTTTTTTTTTTTTTTTTTGGTGGTAGCAAATGCCTTTAATCTCAACACACACGGGAGGCAGACACAGTCAGATAGATCTCTGAGAGTTCCATGCAAGCTTGGTCTACAGAGTGAGTTTCAGGACAGCCAAACCAAAGCTATACAGAAAAAAAAAAAAGACAGAAAAAGAAAATATGAGGAAAAAAGTGTCTCCTACAATTAGACTGAACCTTCTCAGATGATCCAGATAATCTGATCTCAAGGCCTTAAATGACCAGAATAAACCACTGACCCCACCTGGCTGTGCTCTGTAAAGTAGCATATAGGAATACAGCTTGGGCTCTTTGGAGGGCCATTTGTCCTGCAGCCCCGAAGAAGTACTATTGTACGCACTGGCTTTGTGGGAGCCTAGGCAGTTTGGATGCTCAACTAAGGGTTTTTTTTTTTAAACTTAACCCTGAGAGCTCACCATCCACCTGTTCTGAGCAGACAGACTGACGCACAGTTACTGTCTTGTAAAGTTCTCTTCCAACGTCATCTAACCTGAGAATTCCGCCATGCTTCTCATGGCTCCGGGTCCGAAACAACTATCTTTTAAGTGCACAGAGACAATATTTAATTTCTCTAATTCCCATCTGAAACATTATACTGAGCAATTCTTTACTTGCGTAAGTCTGAGAGCATTTTGAAGGGTCACCAATACTTGTGTGTGGTAAAAGTTTTGGGAGCTCAAGTGTTCCCACAGGCTCTAAAGCAGAATGAACAACACCAGGAATATTTATTTCCATTAGCCATAGACAGTCTGGGGAATATTTATTGATTAGAGAATTGGTAGAGAGCAATGCAACATTCAGACAAAAAGGAGGAACCTTGTTCTGTTTGGCATATACATGCGTGCATATACAGCACCTTGGCATACACTGTTTTAAAGTGACAGGCATTTTTATAAGTACATTACTTTCAAAATTTTTAGATATGTTTAAGTAATAATTTTTTTAAAAATATCTTATGACCAAAAACTTTTAATCCAGAAACCATGTGTCTTTCACACTTTCTCAAATAATATTTTGTTGAAAAGCACACTGAATCACAATGATGACTCAATTTCAAAATAATTCATTATAATCAAATTCTAGCTAAATGACTCACATACCCCTATGCTCATCCCTACATTGAGATTTGAGATACATTTTCATCTTTATTTTCCCTCTAACAAACTAGTTAAAAATAATTTTCAGATCTTGACTGAGGGATAAACATGGATTAAGTTAAAAATTTATTCCACGCTCTCAGACCCCCCAAAAATGCTAGTAAAGTGGCAGGTTCGATCAGAATGTGTTTTTATAACTGACCTAATTGTCATATGCATTTTTCACACAAGATCCTCAATTACAAGGAATGAATTAGCATTATAAAAATGTTCATCTGTGTAAGAATTAGTCATAAATTATTAATTTTTATTCATTGACACTAATATAATTAATCCTTGGGTATATCAGAAATAGTGAGTGAGAGAAGCATATAAATTCCAAATTCTCATTTCCAACTAAGACTTAAATTCAAGATTCTACTTTTCTGAAATAGTTTGAGGAAAAACTTTAATAAATGTCCAGATATTAATGGTTAATTTGTTCAATCACTTATTGTTATTAAGTTAAGCAAGGCAATGAACTTTAGCCACATCTTTTTGGGTTTTATGAAAGCTAGCATCACTTTAACATATGAGAAATGCCCACTGTACAAAAGAATGTTTTATAATAAACAACACTCAGAACTGAACATGAAAGCAGAAAATTCTCCCAGGAAAGAAGGGGTGTCTAGCACAGAAGGACGGAGAGGAAGGGAACCTAGTGGAGGCCAGAAGAAGGAGCATCAAGCACAGGGGGGTTGGGAGAGAAGGCATAAGGGAAGACAAGAAGGAAGGGAACAAATGACAGTATCGTATGATGAGACCTATGAGCAGAATGCCATAGTGAGCCCTGCCATTTTGTATAATAAACTAAGATAATAACAACATGGCAGAACTAAAGAGATGTGAAAAGTAGACACCTATCACATAGCATGACGTTTCCCTAGGTGAGAATTTTGGCTCCATCCCGCCTATTAGCAACTTAGTTTTGTTGTTCCGTAACAGTGTGGGAACATTTTAGAAAGTATGGTGTTTTCATGTTTTATAAAAAATCACTAGGTGTTTATTGAATCCCAGTGCACACCATATCTGACCTGGAAGACACTTTAAGCTGGCCATCATGGCCTCAAGCTCTCCACCAGCGTCAAGGTAAAGAAGCAGTGAGAGATAGCCTCCCAAGTGTGGGTACATTGATGGGACAGCTATGCTAAAACTGAACAGTGAAGAGATTGGCAGTGCAGTTCACAAAATATGACTAAAAACATAGTTGCTGCACTAAATCATCTGACTGAAGTTAGCTCCCTCTTAGGTACGACACAGCGGGCAAGTAACAACTTAGGAAAGAACCCACTAGCAAAAGCTAAATAGAACTATGAACCAACTTTGCTGTTCAGTTCAAAAATAATCATTCTAGTGCATAGAATATGCCAGACACTCTGGTAGAAGCTGGATTTATAAAAATGAATATGGGAGTTCCTTCCTGCAAGAAGTATAAATATGCAGCAAGATGCAAATATAAAAAAAGCTGGCTTTGGAGATGAAAGCAGTTAGTCAGATGATGGAGGAGGGGACTCATCCAGAAAGAAGAGAGCAAGTGGTGTCTGGAGACGCAAGTTGTCTGGTGTTTCTGAAGCCAGAAATATAAACAAGGTGTGGCTGAAAATAAGATTGAGAAGGTCGGGTGCTTTCAGATTTGTGTGGCTAAATTTAATAAGCTGTATTAATTAGACACTGAAGGAAGGATTTTAAGAAGAGATATGTTTAGAAGAGCAGTTTCTAGGCAAGCAAATCTCTGGGAGTTTGAAGTCAGCCTGGTCTACAACAAGATCTAGTTCCGGGACAGGCACCAAAGCTACAGAGAAACCATGTCTAAAAAAAAAAAAAAAAAAAAAGCAGTTTCTAAGAGCACCGGTTCATACAAGGTCTGAACTTCATGGGAAAAGACTGGAGGCATGGAAATCAAATATTTCATTTTTAGATGAAAGGTCCAGAAAAAAAATTCAATGAGAGTAAAGATGAAAAGGGGAGAGTGGAAAGATATATATTTAGGAAATGTATATTTAGAAGCCTGTGATAACTTGTGGTTTCTTACTGGGAACAGCACCATGGTATCAGATGGGACTGAAAGAGGATGGAGCATGCTGGCTGCTGAAGTCAGCTCCCCACAAACGTGGGGCTCTCTGCTGCCCAGGGGTAGGTGTGAAAGCACCGGCAGGTCCTTGACTCTGTGAGCCTGGTTTTCAGGGAAGAAGCCCCAGCTGAATGTGCATACTGGGACACAGGCCAAACACAGACGCTTGCTAAAACTCTGTCAGTGGAAACGCTACACCAGTGTTTGAACAGACATACCAAACCTTCTCTTAGCTCTTATTCCATTAAGTTAATGAACTGAACTCCAATCCTTAGCTACTTGAATATGACATCCTTAATGATGTTACAGTCATACAAAAGATATAACCATTAATCAATATTTCACAGCAACCTGTATGGTACCTCACACCATCCAAAATTTGAGGTTCAGGTTTTATACTTCAATTTAATAGTTTTTGTTTTTTTTTTGTAAGAGTGCTATAAATCAATGTTTTACAGTTCCTAAGTTCATTTCAGAGCCACTATGTCTGACTGACATTGAATTTCAAGACTTAATGTGTATAGCCAAAGGAACATAAGCTATTTGACTTATTGCGGCGTTGATTCGGACAGTTGAAGCTCCATAAAGCACGCAAACATGAGCACAAAGGTAACAGAAACAACTGACTCATGAAAATCCTTACGCTGGAAAGAGTTCATGGTTTCCCTATTGTGATCAGTATACAACCCCTGAGTACGATTATAATCTTCCTATTCTGCTCTCGTGTGACGTTCTATTAAAGGTCCTCTGTTTCAGTTCAGGAAACTACATTTGACTGAAAGGCACCTCATGCTGCTACCACTGGAGGTCGATTCACAGCCCTGATGTGAGGCAGGGATGTGGTGCCTGGGTTCCATGCACAGTTATCGCATGATCTGGATGCAGGCCCAGCAGAACTGAAAGTCTGTCTCTTGACTGATTCAGCTTCCCAGAATCCGATACAATCCATGGGTTGTGTCCACCACGTTGTTTCTTATAAATCACTTCCCTTTCAGCTTCTCACTTCATCATCTGTGACTTGTTCATCGTAGGAAGTCTCCCTGAACTCCTTTCTCACTCTGATTGCACTGGAGATGGTTTGAAAGAAATAGCTCTCATTATTCCCATTCGATAATTTACATTTTAATTATAGCTCCAAACAGCTGCCCTCCACCGTGAAAGCGGTACAGTAATTCCTTTAGCTGTGCCTCCTTTGGCAAAGCGTCATGTCCTCCAAGGACACAGCAAGTCAAAGACATTCTCAGAGGACTCAAAAGGACTTTGTACATCATCTGCAGGCAACAAGAAACCTGATGGGTCCCTGAGAAATGTTTTCTTTATAGTAAATCTGCTGGGCTATTTTAAGACTTACTACACAAGTAAATAAAACGTGATCATGCAGATTAGTGAATATAAACATTTATTGTCTCTTGATATGATTGCCTTAACAACACAACAGCTCCCTAAAGTGCAGCGATAAAGGTACAGGGTTAGGTTTCTCTGCATCGTTTGGCCTCAACCTAGTCTTTTCCAAAGTTTTGATTACTTATATCTTTATGTACAGCTATGTGCTAAAAAAAAAATCACATTTTCATACAAAGCGAACAAAAATTGTCATTTTAACTCATAACCATATCACGGGGTGGCTCTTCTTAAATTAAGGTTTATCATGTGTACATTTCTTTCTCCAGTGTTTTTTTAATTTATTCTGTTTTGTCTCTTTTTTATTAGACTGTGTCTAATGTATGCCAGGCTGGCCTTGAACATGCTACGCAGGTGAGGATGAGCCAACCTTCTGACGTTTAAGCCTCTACCTCAGGACGTTGTCAGGTGGTTTTAATCAGATAAGCTAGTGGTGAGCTACTTACTTACAGCCTGACAGTCACCAAAAGAGCGTGAGGTGACTGCTTCCCTTCACTGAACAAGCTCCTGGATGGGAAGGAAACAATCTAATTATGTTCTTCATATTTCTAATATGGCATTCACAGTAGGGGCCACCTAATTGGTTTTTAATAAGCACTTGCTGAATGTAAAGTAGATGGTCTCAATGAGTAAATTTGTTTCCTCCCAAAGGCTCCTAATCTGTCTCGCCCTCCTCTGTGACATTTGGTCTTCTCTAATGAAAACCTTGTTTGTCCAGCATTCTAACTAGTACAGGCTTGGCAGAGCAGGCAGCTACTAACAGGATGAACTGATGTGCCCGGGTGTTGAGCTACTGTATTGCCTTCCAGTGAACCACAGAATATGAAGCTATGCTGGAGGTAATTAAACATATTCCCTCACATTGTAGATCAGGAGTTAGAAGGTCAGAACGTCAGATGACTTTCAGAAGACCTCAGAGAGAAGGCATTTACAAGCTTGCTATATCTTTAAAAGGCAAGGCTGAGTGTTCTATAAGAGTGGATATTTAAAAAGAGAGAGAATTAGTCTTGATCACCCCGAACTTTACCACTCAAAGAGAAGACACCATTTCTGCTTTTGATATTTTGTATCATAACACAAAATATTTTGCTAAGTTTTTTCTCCTAAACAGATTGATTTAAAACTACTTATAAGTTCCTTTAAAATGTTTACCGAGAGCTTCCTTCATTCACAGTTTTCTTGGCAAAATGTGGGAATCATGATAAATAAATGAGAACAAATGTTATTATAGATATTATACAAACAAATAAAAAATATACCTTCACATGTGAATATTATCCACTTAGAAATTTAAATTATCTTATTTTTCAAAAATAAACATCTAAAACTTAACCATTTTTTTTTTTTTTTGGATTTTTGAGACAGGGTTTCTCTGTAGTTTTTGGTGCCTGTCCTGGAACTAGCTCTTGTAGACCAGACTGGCCTCGAACTCACAGAGATCCTCCTGCCTCTGCCTCCCGAGTGCTGGGATTAAAGGCGTGCGCTACCACCGCCCGGCAAAACTTAACCATTTTATAAAATGTGCATGGCCCACATACAATGATTTTGAGTGCTAATCATAGTGCAATAGAATGTTTATAAATTTATCATCATTAAAAATTTATTGTGTAGAGTAACTTATAAAAAAGATCAGAAATTGATAATTGTATGACAAAACTTTTCCTGGGGATACTCAACATACACATCTACTTACCCCAGAGAGGGAACCCATGACAGACCAATGTATAGATACCACCAAAGTCAAACTTGGTGAACTGGTTTGGTTTATTGCGTTACTTACAGGAGAAAGTGTAAGGGTGAGGGATTACTCAGGGAAGCAGAAATGTCTCAAAGACAGCACCAAGGCCACCCCAGCATGAGTGACAGCTCACAAAGCAGGGAAACCTGGAGTACACTGCACAGTCTGCATGCAGTACAAGGTAAAAAACGTCCTCTCTAAATAACTCTGGTCTTAACCTCTCCCAAGCATCATGGCTGGTTTCTGCTTCTTCTAGGCAGCTGATCTGGTCTCAGAGAGTCTTCTTTGTAGCTTGGCTTGCCTGAGTCTTCCTTCCTTGCACAGCTTACCTGTTAGTCTGAGAGAGATTCTCAGTTTTTGTTGCTTTCTCTGGCAGAGAGGGCTCTAGCAAATCTTGTCAGTGTTAGGGACTTCCTGAAGCTACTTTGAGTTGTTTAATTTCCTGCTAAGAACACTTTCCTGTAAGATGGAATGATTCAGTGTCAGAGGAAACTGTTACACAGTATTCTGTATCAAAGTTGACACATGCCTCTGTATTCATGCTATTCATGACAGTCCCAAGTACAGGAATAAGTTAACAATAATGTAGTTTGTGAATCACTTAGTTGTATGTTAACAAGAGAGAGGCTGTGTTATT
The DNA here is from genome assembly GCF_018167655.1 of Microtus oregoni. NCBI lineage: Eukaryota > Metazoa > Chordata > Mammalia > Rodentia > Cricetidae > Microtus > Microtus oregoni. The sequence goes on along the minus strand of NW_024543097.1, from coordinate 3,281,303 downwards.
TTCTAAGTGTTGAGATTGTCTAATTGGACGCAAAACTCTATGAATGCTAAGCCTGACATTTTCTGTGGAGCAGAGAGAGTATTTTATTCATGGTTTCTCTCAGTTTTTAAGAACACATAAATCTTTTCTTTAAAAGAGAACTCCATTTTTTTATTGAATTATTTGTTATTTTGATGACCAATTTCTTGAGTTCTTTGTATATTTTAGAGATCAGATCCCTGTCTGATGTGGAGTTAGTGAAGATCTTTTCCCATTCTGTAGGCTGTCAGTTTGTCTTGTTGACTACATCCTTTGCTTTACAGAAGTTACTCAGTTTCAGGAGGTCCCATTTATTAATTTTTTCTCTCAGTGTCTGTGCTGCTGAGGTTATATTTAGGAAGTGGTCTGAACAGAGAATTCTCAACAGAGGAATCTAAAATGGCCAAAAGAAACTTAAGGAAAATGTTCAACATCCTTAGTCATCAGAGAAATGCAAATCAAAACAACTCTGGGATTCCATCTTACACCTGTAAAAATTGCCAAGATCAAAAACAATGATGACAACTTATGCTGGAGAAGTTGTGGAGTAAAGGGAACACTCCTGCATTGCTGGTGGAAATGCAAGCTGGTACAGCCCCTTTGAATGTGAGTGTGGTAAATTCTCAAAAAATTAGGAAAGAACCTTCCTCAAGAACCAGCAATACCATTTTTGGGTATATATCCAAAGGATGCTCAATTGTGCCACAGGGACATGTGCTCAACTATGTTCATAGCAGCTTTGTTTGTCATAGCCAGAACCTGGAAACAACCTAACGCCCCCTGACCAAAGAATGAATAAGGAAAATGCTGTACATTTACACAATGAAGTACTAACAGCAGAAAAAAATAACGACATCTTGAATTTTGCAGGGAAATGGATGGAGCTAGAAAACATCATTTTTTTCTGTAACCCAGACACAGAAAGACAATTATCACATGTACTCACTCATAAGTTGTTTTTATACATAAAGCAAAGAATCCAGCCTACATATCATAATCACAGAGAACTTAGACAACAATGAGGACACTAAGAGAGAGTTACATAGATCTAATCTACATGGGAAGTAGAAAAAGACAAGATCTCCTGAGTAAATTGGGAGCATGGGGACCATGGGGGAAGGTTGAAAGGGAGGGGAGAGGCAGGAAGGGGAGCAGAGAAAAATGTAGAGCTCAATAAAAATCAATAAAAAAGATAATAACTTAAAAAAGAGAACTCAAATTCAACTTCCAGATACTTCATTGATAAAGTTATGTATGTAAGTTTTCTTTTGTGAAAACACACACACACACACACCAGTCAAGTTATTCAAAGTAGTATTGACATGAATACAGATAGATCTTAATTATATGTGGCTGTGGACTTAATAGACCAAGAATGTAGTCTTATCAATGACAAATAAAACAGAGTAGCAGTGAGGGCTCATAGAAATGACAGTAAAAAGTGAATCTGAAGGGATGTGAAGTCACACCAAGAAATCCCACTCTCTAAGTTGCAGTTGCATCTCTGCAATCTTGGAAATACAAAGACATTTGATAGATATTAAATGATGACACTTCAAGATATTTGGGCAAAAATTTAAATGTCTTATGTAATGATAAAAATAAAATGGTGTCATTCCCCGAGGGCCGGCAGTGGGCAGAGGGCCATAAGGGGCAGCGGGTCCCAGGCAAAGAGCTGCATGGTGAGTTAGAAACCTCAGAGAGTCAGCTGGTCCCACGAGGAGCTGCGGTGGGTGAGAAATAGAGATGCATAGGCACGGCATGTAGAGAAAGGTCGTGTTTATTTAGTGGGATATAAAGGGGAAAGGGAAAAGGGTAAAGGGAAGATGGGGGAGAGCAGAAAAAGAGAGAGAAAGAGAAACAGAGAGACAGAGAGAAAGAGAGAGAGGAGGGTGGGAGAGGAGAGGAGAAAAGAAGCTACCTCTTTAGAGATAGAGATGAAAAAGAAGGAACCTAGGCTGGAAGCTGAAGGAAAATCCACATGCCTCAGTGGACAGGGGAGGGAGTAGGTGGGCTTGTCTCTTAAAGGGACAGGACAAACCATTACATTTTAACTATTAAATTTTATAAATCTAATGAGTGACAGAATAAAAACAAATTATTTATTTTTTAAATACATTTCTTTGACTTAACATAAAATTGAACATGCACCTATCTCTTCCTGTAGTTAGCATATCTATGGTATAAATACTTAACTCTCCTAGCATCCCTCAAAAACACAAGACATCATCATCATCTGTAACTACCACATTATAGACTAGATAGATCAAATTTATTCCATATACATAACTTCAATCTTATATCCTCTGGTACCATCTCCTCTCCAGCACTCCAATCACTACATTTTCTGTACTTACTATTCATTCCACTACATGCCCATCTGTCTTCCCTCTCATTTTCCCTCCTTCCTTTCCTCTTTTCTCTCTTTCTTCTTTTCTCATGATCTTACATGGAAATGGCCTGCCTGCAAGGTTGTATGATGACCTTGAATTCTGGATCTTCCTGGATCCACCTCTTGTTAGATGGGATTGCAGGTTTATGACATTATGCTCCAATTTATGAGGCGCTGGGGCTTGAGGGCAGGGCTTCATGCATTGTAGGTAAGTACTCCACCAAGTGGCCTGTATCTCCTGCTATCTACTATTGCAATGACGTTCATTTTACATTCTGCATCTGAATAAAACTGCATAATGCCTGTGCTTCTGAGACTGGCATTTTTTTAACTCTAAAATGAAATCCTTCTAAGAGTCATTACAGACTTTTCCAAAAGAATTTTTTTTGGAAAAAATAAAAATAAAAAGCTTCTGTAAGGTAAAGAACACAGTAAATAAGATGAAATGGCAGCCTAAAGAATTGAAAAAGATCTTCATAAACTCCACATCTGACAGAGGGCTCATCTCTAAAACATAAAGAACTCAAAAAACTAGACATCAAAATATCAAATAATCCCATTTAAAGATACTGCTTAGATCTAAACAGAATTCTGACAGAAGAATCTCCAAATGGCAGAAAAACATTTTAAAAATTGCTCAATATCCTTAGTCATCAGGAAAATGCAAATCAAAAAGATTCTGAGATACCATCTTACACCTGTTAGAATGCTAAGATCAAAAACACTGATGGCAGCTTATGTTGCAGAGGATGTGGAGTACGGGGAACACTCCTCCACTGCTGGTGGGAGTGCAAACTTGTACAGCCACTTTGGAAATCAGTATGGTAGTGTCTCAGAAATTTAGGAATCAATCTACTTCAAGAATCAGCATATCCAGTACTCTTGGCTATAAACCCAGAGAAGGATGTTCAGTCATACCACAAGGACACTTACTCAGCTATATCCCTAGGAACATTAGTCATCGTAGCCAGAACCTGGAAACTACTTAGATGTCCCTCAACCAAAGACTGAATAGAGAAAATGTGGTAGATTTATGCAATGAAGTACTGTTCAGTGGTAAATAACAAAACATCATGAAACTTGCAGGCAAATTGATCGTATTAGAAAAGAGTCATCCTGAATGAGTTAACTCAAACCCAGAAAGGCAAACACAGTATGTACTCACTCATAAGTGGAGTAAAGCAAAGGATAACCAGGCCATAATCCACAGCCCCAGGAAAACTGGGGAACAAGGAGGACCCTCAGAGGGTCACATGGATTGCCCTAGGAAAGGGAAATAGGTAAGAAATCCTGGGTAAACTGGGGATAGTGAAGAGACGGGAGGGAATGGGTGATGAGAACATGAGGTAACAGGATGATCAAGTTGGGGGAAGGACAGAGAGGAAGAGCAGTGAAAGAGATACCTTGATAGAGAGAGCCATTATTTCAAGGGCTGGTAGATTCTTCCATATGGCAAGCATCTAGTTGCTCTTGTACCAGCTGTTCTAAAGCCTGCAGCTTAGAGGCCACTGTTTAACCCATATTGGTTTTCCAGTTAACCATTTTAAAGGCAGGGCCATTAGTACTTCTGAAGGTTTGTCACTTGCTTTGTGTTTTTGTACAGCCTGAATGACTGGTGACTTTTGTCTATAATATCTTCCCCCAAAACATATGTTTTGGGGGCTGTAGGAATGTTAATCTGGGTATTCCATTGGTGCAATAGGTCACGACCCCACAAATTCACTGCAATATTAGCTATAAATGGCCTCAGTTTTCCTCTGTACCCTTCTAGCCCTATGTATTCAACCCATATCGTGCTTTGTTTCACTTGAGATAGGGTTCCAATTCCTAGGAACTGAACATCTATCTCTTTAAGAGGTGAATTTAGATGCCAAGATTTTGGAGTAATGTAATATAATAATATTATATAGTATATAGTAATACTAATATCCACACCTGTGTCTATTAAGCCTTTAATAAAAATGCCATTTATAAACACGCTTAGCTTTGGAACTTTTTTTCAATTCTATTATTGGATTATATTACAAAGTTACATAACACAACTGTCACTAATTTGCAATATGATTTCTGTGCTAAATACGTCATGCTTTAAAATGTGTACACTTAGATTTTGTGCAGGTGATATATAATGAGATAGTTAACTCCCAGGAGTCATGGTGTAGGTTAAGTATTCACTTCATCCTGAGGACTCTGACACAAGAAGCAGCATGAGAAAGCTGTCCTGGCTCTGCTATAGTGAGTAGCTCTTTGTTGAGCAGAAGTACGTTCCATATGTGTCTAGCATAACACAAAGCTCTGAGCTGAATTATGAGTATGGACTCCCCACAAAGCTATGCCATCCTCTCTTCAATTATGAGGATCTCAGAGAAAGATAAATGTCATTATAGGTTTTTTTCAGTTATGTTTTCAGAAAAATCCTAAATAAAACCATTGTGGCTAACTCCATGATGAAGCATATTTTCATCATAGGAAGCAGAGTTCTGATTATTTAATTAATTGCAAAATCTCTGTTGGCAGTAGTTTTTATGGCTTTGAAGTATTTTGTGATATGGGAAAGAGCCTCATATCATATAATCTATTTTTTAAACCTTACATTAATTAATCAATAGAAAAATGAAGGTTAAATATGTAGGTGCCATTATGTACTTATTTACAGATCTTCTCTGTCTAACTCTGTCTCTGCCTCTTTCCCTCAGTCACCCCTCTCTCTCATAAAAATGCTTTAAAACCTTTCCTTCTAACATCTGATTTACTTTGTACATTTTCCTATAATACCATGGACAAAAGTCTATAGTTGTCTATGGACAATGATGCCTCTTATTCAAATCAGTTCTGACCATGTCTTTGACCATCAGTCAACATGTTGTCTAAGTTTCACTGTTTAAAATACAACTTGCTATACTTTCTTCTTCTCTTTGACTCTAAGCCATAAGAATAATGGTGAAAACAACCAAACTCATACATAGATACTGACAAAGTAGAATAAGCTGCTGACAACCTGATTACCTGGGATTCTATATTTACCCCTTTCTTTCATGAGATTATTTTTTCCTATGTTCCCTAATCTTTAAAGAATTTTGTCATTTACCCTGTCACGCTCCTTGATCCCTTGATTACTTGTGTCTAAGAATCATTATCAAGTCACATTAATTGGTATCAGGATCTTTCAGGTAGTTGTCATGGGACGCTCTTGTCTCACAGTTGACTCATTTCTAAAAGTGTCAAATGACCTCAATATTAATTTAATGGGACAATTAAAAATAAAGTTACCCTTTAAAAGTACAAGGAAAGAATTCAGAAATCAGAAAAATGAATAGCCATTAGTTCTTTTATTTTTTATTTTTAAAGTCTTTTGGGAAAAAAAACAGTGTGCATTGCGTATGCATGTGGAACAACCCCAATAAGAACTGATATTATTCTACCTTTATTGACTTCCCCACGTCTATCTTTCTCCATGCCAGCTCTGCCAGAATCTCACACTTACATTTTTCATACTGATCTTTTCCAAATTACTTGTGAAAATGTCTATAACCATACTTCCAAAAGAGCCCTTAGTCTCCTACTTTTAATAGGCTTGTGTCTCTAAATCACATTATAGAAATTTTAGACCTACCACTCTTTCCTCTCAGATTTCTCTTGCCAATTCCAATACATCATCACACCACACTCACAACTGTTATTCCTGGGTCACCAGCTCTGACGATGTCATAAAATCAAAGATTCTACATACAGTCAGTGTGTGAGGATCCACAAACCTGAAACCCAGTCATGCCATGTAGTGTGCTCTGCTCATCGTTACCTGAGTCCCTTTGCTTTCAATATTGTCCTTCCTAGGTTCTTGTCTAAGTCCAGCCTCATTGGGACCCACATCATATGTGATTTCCTTCCTGAAGCCTTTCACTCCTGCACATGGTGATGAATTTCACTTCTGAATTTGCATACTGCCTAATTTATATCATCATTCAGAATATTCTTAATTCTCAATTTGCTGTCTACATTACTAGCATCAACAGAAGAAGAATGGTTTGTATATTTAATATTCTCTGACATGAATAGGACTGTATACGTCAATGGAAGCTCATTATTTTCTTGTTTCATTTTGTCACCAATCCTTTTACATAATGTTTTTTTTGTTTGATGTTTAGTAATAGCTCAATATTAAACAGCTCATAGTTGAATGTAATCCTAAAAACATTATTCATAATTTAATATGCATTGAAATTATTTGTCCATTTTTTTTTTTTTGGTTTTTTGAGACGGGGTTTCTCTGTGGTCTTGGAGCCTGTCCTGGAACTAGCTCTTGTAGACCAGTCTGGTCTTGAACTCACAGAGATCCTCCTGCCTCTGCCTCCCGAGTGTTGGGATTAAAGGCGTGCGCCACCACCGCTCAGCCATTCCATTTGTTATTACTATGTGAACATTTAAATAATTGCAGCTGTTAGATATTGATGGATACAGTTAATGGTTTTGTACTGAAGTGATTCATTTTATAAAGTAAGACTTAAAATAATGGAAGTAGAGGAAAGAAGCTCAAATAAAAATCAAGAGTAGTTTTATATTTCATTGTAAAATAAAAATGCTGATTTACCAAAATTGAATTTCCTTTGATGGAATACAGTCGCATCCTCTTTTCATCATGGCTAATGACACTTTTAAACCTTTCCATATAATGTCTTTGTGCCTTTGCTACAATATTATGGTCACAGTCTCTTGTTTTATACCTCTCCAGTTGTACCTAGGCAATGACATTTTCACTTCAAATCAGATCTGAATATGCCTATGGCCATCACTCTATATTTTGTCTATGCTTTGAAAATGCCTGGTAGAAATAATTATGCAAGGGGAGAAATGAGTAAATATTTTACCTCCTAATAAAGACAAGCTGAGAGAAGAAAACAGTTTCAAATCATGCCAAAAGTATTTAAGTGATAAAATATCAAGCACATTGTTTAATGATAAGTCCAGATGAGCAATGCATCACATGTGCAAATAACTAAAATGTGAACCCAAAACTTTACTGCAAGGGAAATATGCACAGAAAGAACACTGATTATTCATTGACAGATGATCCAAGATCATCATGGAAGAGATCAGCTCACTGGAATTCTTGGGAGGTTTTCACCACTGCCTCTAAGAAGCAGGATATACTCCCCAGCTAGTACCCTTTCTGTGCCCTGCAGCTTGTTCCTTGGCACATGACAGTTTATGATTGAAACTGTTATGGAAAGATACTCAAGGGATATTGTTATGTTGAGAATGGAATTGGGTTTTTCTTTTGTCTATGTCTCCCAAATATAGATTTGTAATGTTTTGCTTAAATTTCTTTGAAAATTTTAATGTGGGTACAAAAAGGGCTTTTGAGAGGTTTAAATTAAGTATGCATGTAATCTTCTAACAGAAAAAGAATGTAATTTCATTGTATCTGTTTATGTTATGTTAGATCAAATTATTACGCCAATCCTTACCACTAGCTTCTAATTTTCGAAATTGTTTCTCTCTTGTGATTTAACAAATTAGTGAATAAGATACAAATCTTTCTAAAGGGATTAAGAACATATAATTAATCTCTGAAAGCTGTGAAGGATTGTCAAAAATAATCTGGTTTTACAACCTCAAAAATTTGATTGCTGCAAGTAAAATACAAGTCAAACTGTGATGGAGGCTAGTCAGGAGGTCTGGCATCTGCCTCCTGCTGTACTCTCCTGTTTTATTAGATTCCCCAGGTTCATCAGACTCGGATGTAATTGCTCTTCTTTATGGTTCTCAGCTGTGCAAGGTCTCTGCTTGCCTTAAGATCCCTCCCTCTGCTTCAACACTCACACACTTCTATGGCTGTATGTTTATTACTCTTTCCTACAAAGGCAGTGCATCCCACTGGAACCAAACTCAATGTTTTTGTTATAGATCTCTTGTATCATCTATTTGTATCTGAAGTATGCTCGTTTTTGTTTTCCTCGCTAACTTCTGTGCCCTGCTGATAAAACATATTGGTTCTTTGAATGCAAGAATTTGCATGGCTTCTCCCGGAATTCTTCATACTCAGAAAAGTACCTACTTTACCTTCAGGACCTGAAACCTTCATTTATTAGATAAATACACTGATGAATAATTAGATGCACATTAAACAACATTTGGATCAAGCCAGCTTTAAGTGGCAAGGACACAGTGAGTCCTTCTCATGTAAGGGAATATGTACAGAAATGTACTCAGTCTTAACTCTTGACAGACAATCTTGAAATTTCAGACTATCAAAATAGGTCAAATCCAACAGGAAAGGGAGAGAATAATTTATCTAACAAGAGCTGCTTCCCCAGGCTTAGCTTGCTGGTGTGCCGTTAAGACTGTTTTTCCATGTAAATGGCTTTACATGAAGAAACTTCTGAGAAAACCATGCACAGAATTTGTTATCCAACTGTAGGTCAAATCCTGTAAGGAATATATGCCAGCCACCTTCTCGGTAACAAAATGGTCACTCCAACTCTGATGGTTAATTAAATATGTTCATCTGGAGAATCAGGAAACACAGCAAGGCACTCTCTAACAGAAAATGTTAGAATCCTTTCATTCCCCAGAGAGTGCTGGAGTTTCGGTTTGCAGCAGGAGAGAATATGTTTCTCTTTAAATATTTAAGCATGGTTTCTGCTTAATTTCTTTCCTCCAAGATGCTTGTCATGCCTCTCAAATATTTGTCTACAGAACATTCTACCATGCCTCAGCAGCGTGGGCGCAGGTGGAGTGTTACTGAACACAGTAACCACGGCAACACCTAATTCTCATTCAATTTGCCATTTCCTTAGAAAAAGCAACAACACAAGAAGGATGGAGCACTGGAGGCAGAAAAACAGGAAGGGAAGTAGGAGTGGGAAGGTAAGTGGGAACCAGGCACAGACAGCGGCCTACAGGCTTTCTAGTTCACTTCCTTTAACTAAAAATGCCAAGGCTGGAAGAGACACAGAAACTATTTTTGAGAAAAATTTTATGGTGCTGTATATCAGAAAAAAAAATCCAACCTGGCTATTTTTAATGGACTCTCTTTATGCAGAGTACCAAGTTTAAACACAAACTCAGTCAACCTGAAGGCTTCAGTGATGATGATTCAAGGTCAGAGCAAAACTCCTTGGCTATCCAAGTCCCCTGGGTCTGGGCATTCCTCCCCAGAGTTGAAGCTTCTCTCCTATGAGATCCAAACCACAGGAATGCCCCTGGAGCAGAAGCTATAAGTGTTTCCTGGACCAGATTTAGTCTCTGGGCTTCAGCAGAGAAGCTGGCACACAGCTACTTGGAAGGGCCCTAAATTCCGAGTCCCTCCCTCTTTTATTATCCACGTGAAAGCCAACTGAGTCACAAGATTGGGCAGGTACAGCTGCCACTTTCCTCTACCCTTAGCTCAGAAAATAAAAATATAAGGCAGCCTAGGAACGCAGAGCCAGGGTGAGATGTGCCTTAAGAAGGGGCTGAGTATGGGACCAAACTACAGAATCCCAAACCTGCTTCCCAGCAAGCTACTTTAGGAACGTCCCTCATTGGCTGCCTGCCTCAGCTGGCTTACTGATACATCTTGTCTCCACTGAATACCTTTATATTAACATATAATCAGTAAAATCTGAACACTTGAAGCTCCTTTAGTAGCAGAACATGGGACACAGAAGGAACACTTTAATAATATACAAGTTTTATTTGTCAATTTGAAACCCTTATTTTTTTTTAACAGGACCTCATGTCACCCAGGCTGGTCTCAACTAGCTATGCTGCAAAAGTTGACCTGAATCTCTGATCCCCTGCTTTCACCCAGAGCCCTGGGATTACAGGCATTCACCACCCTACCATCTTTCTGCTATGCTGGCAATCTACTGCAGGGCTTCATGCATGGTAGGCAAAACCTTTACCAACTGAGCTACATCTCCAGCCTAGATTCAACAATCTAGACTATCTAATGCAACGACGTATCTCCAGGCACATAAGCGCACTCTCCTGTAGAGCCAGTAAGTTCTCAGGGTTACAAAGCACTGTGCTGTTATTTAAAATCCAGACACATTAGGAAGAAAAAGGCGAAGATTGTATTTCAAATCCAAGTAACTCGTTTTCAGTGATACTTTCTTTTACGATAAAGGACTTTAGAGCCCCTAAGTCCCCATGATACTCTCTGTAAAGGCCACACGAGTCTCTGAAATCAGAAAGCACAGACAGGTACAAAGTTGTCACTGCGTCCAATTTGGGTACCAACCACAGTCATTCAGTGTTTTCCCACTCAAAGGAGAAAATGAATTAGTGATACACAAGCAAACAACAAACTCCCAGGTGTCACCAAAGGCCACTCCGTCCTCTGCTGCAACACTCACCATACACTTTATCAAAAAAGCCATTTGGTCTGCTGCATTGCATCCTCCAGGGAATAATGACGGTGGGAGTGCTGTATTGTATTCAGTAATGTTTGTACTATTTTAAAGATTAAATCACAGTGATGAAATTACAGATAAAAGACTGTAGATAAGGAGCTAACTGTATTTTTAACTTCATATGTTTCATTGTCATAAAGTATTTACAATTTTTCATATAAATTGAGTTGAATACTACATTTCTCATATGGAACTTTGTAGAATGTTTTTAAGTTAAATAAAAATCCAATGGCTCTAATAACAATTGATTCCAATTATAAAAAAAACTGTTGTATGCACGCATGCTTGCATGTGGCGTATGTACATGTGTGTGTGTGTGTGCACATGTATGTAACTGTCTTATAGGATAATCACACATTCACATACCACCAACTTCATTTTATTCCTCTGTGAAACACAAGATGACAGAGTAAGTGGGCTAAGAAGTACTCTAATAAAAACATTGTGAGTTGAAGATTGAAATGTTTGTTCAAACAATAAGAAGTGCAGGTTGTAAATGAAAGGATTCGATCTGTTTCTTGCTATATGCCACAGGACAGTGTTTCCTAATTGAATCCTAAAAACGTTTTCTGCCTATTTTACACAGTGAGTTGTAAGGATATAGGGTCTTCTATACACCAAAATATGTAGGTGGAGTAATATGAAGTGGGCTTCATACTAATATTTTCATCCTGCCAGAGAGAATACATGGAAAACAACTAAATTGCAAATTTTAGAGATGAGATACATAAATATAGCAGTAAAACACCAAAGCTAGTGTCTTTTTTATTGCTGTGAAGAACACCATGACCACAGCAACTCCTATATATAGAAACATTTCATTGAAGGGGCTTGGTTACAGTTTCAGAAGTCAGTCCATTATCATAATGGCAGGGAGCATGGCATCATGCAGACAGATGTGGTGTTGTAGCTGAGATCCCTACATGTTGACTCAGAGACAACAGGACACCAACTGACTGTCACACTGAGTAAAAAGAGACCCCAAAGTCCATCCCACAGTGACACAGTTCCTCCAACAAGACTGTACCCCTAATAGTGCCACTCCCTATGGGGGCCGTTTTCTTTAAACCACCGCAGAGGGCCTTATTTAGTTGTCGTTTTGCTCCTGGAAATGATGCTGAGGTGCTTTCCAGTCCAGAGTGTCAGATCGTTTCTCCTACCAACTCACATCATCACAGTGCGACAGCATCTCCAGTCTATCACAGTGGGGGTGTTTACAGTAGGGAAATGAATGGTTACAGTTGTTGCGGCAGTGCCCTAAGCATCTTCAATAACAATGAGCATGAAATGCAAAGGCTTCATGCTAACACAATTATTCTGCCTCAAACAGCGCATACCTATGCTTATTTATAAGTCTTCTTTAAACTTAAAGATCTATAGAGTTAAGGGATGAAATTGTTGATTTTCAAGCACTCACTGTGTTTTGCGGTCATTTTCAGGTAGATTTTAGATTAGCTACTGATAATGTTATATAGAGAATTGAGATTGGGAATATTTACTTAATCTTAAACTTAGTTCAATATTTATTGATCGATCCACTGTTTTTGGTGTATATCTGTTTATTCATCTAACACGTCTAACATGAAAACAATAGACTGCCAGTAGTCGCTATTCAATTTAACTTAAAACAACAGGAAGAACAACCAAAGTGTTTTATTTGGTGTTAGGTAATTCAAATAACTTTTTTAAAAAAAATCATTTGATTCGCCAAAGTTATCACGCCATTACTGCCTGGAAAAAGTTTAAATAATTTAAAGAAAAGTGACAAGAAAATAATTGTCACGAGTAACTTTCTATGAAATAGGGCCTGGGGACTAGGAGAATACTCAGTTTGTAAACTGTTTGCTAAGCATGAGGACCTGAGTTTGGAGAGCAGAGACCTGGGGGTAAGGAATGGAGAGAGATCGATCCCTGGAGCTCACTAGGAGCCAACCAGTGAGTTCATGGCTCAAGGAGCAAGCCTCCCCCTCTACATCCCCCAACATGGTAGAGAGCAGCTGAGGAAGACAGCTCGTGTCATCCAGATGCTGTGAAACAATTCTTTTTTGCACTATGAACATGCATTACTCTCATTTGCTAATAAAAAGCTGACTGGCCAATGGCAGGAAGAGACTGGGGGCAAAAGCCAGATTGGGAGAATTCTGGGAAGAGTCAGAGAGTTGTGAGCAAATGCAGAGAAGTAAGATGAGAATGTTGCATTGGGAAAAGGTACGAAGTCATGTGGCTAAACATAGATAATAATTTAAATGTAAGAGTTAGTTAATAACAAGCCTGAGATATCCACCGAACATTTATAATTAATATAAGCCTCTGTGTGGTAATTTGGGAGGTAGCTGCTAGGTATTTGGGAATAGGCGGTTGGGGCAGAAAATGTCCATTTACATCCTCTGTCCTCATCATGCACTGGACTAGTATAGATATAAATCAACGGGGAGATACAAAGCAGCAACTTCCTGATTTGGGATATCTTATTGAGGAAGGATGCTTCATGATGGAAGAGGTGCAGACAAGGAAAAGACTACCTCAGAGATAGAAAAGGAGAAAGTCAAAGATAGGACCAAAATAGGGGCAAGTCTTAAGGAGGAGAAGTTAGATTAATGCTGCATGTGAAACAGAAATAGAAGCATAATGGAGAATAACTATATACAAAACAGCAGCCTGTATTTTCACATCACTAAGGATCAGTGATGTTTTCATTGTCTATTTATTACAAATTAAAAGTACTGAGCAAAGGGGAGATAGGAAATCAGGGAGACAGGAAAGGAAGAAAAGAAGATAAAAAAGTCCAGCTATGCATTTGTAAACTCATGAGTTTACAAATGGCCAAGATACAATTAAAGAAATGTTCAACATGCTTAGCCATCAGGAAAATACCAATCAAATCACTCTGAGATTCCATCTTACACCTGTCAGAATGGTTAAGATCAATAACACAAGTGACCGTCCATTCTGGTGAGAATCCGGAATACGGGGAACACTTTTCCATTGATGGTGGGAGTGCAAACATGTACAGTCACGATGGAAATCAATACGATGGTTCCTCAGGAAGTTGATAATTGATCTACCTCAAGATACAGCTATACTTCTCTTAAGCGTATATTCAAAGGACACTCCATTCTACCATAAGACACTTGTTCAACTATGTTTGCTGCAGTTTTATTTATAATAGCCAGAAACTGGAAGCAACCTAGATGTCCCTCAATGGAAGAGTTAAAATGTGGTACATTTACACGATGGAGTATTACTTGTATTTTTTTTTAAACATCATCATGAAATTTGCAGTCAAATGGGTACACTAGAAAAAAAAAACATTCTGAATGAGGTAACCCAGACCCAGAAAGAAAATATAGTATTCATTCACTTATAAGTAGATATTAGCTATTAAGTAAACGATAATCCAAACTACAAATCCATAAACTTGGGGTTTAAGTAAAGACAGCGGAGTCCAGTGCTGAGGATGACACCCACACAATGCATCAAATATGGAGAAGTGAAGCTGGTGCCTACATGGAGCCTAAATTCTAGTCTCTTAGGTGTGGGAAGGTACTCTGCAGACTACCAAAAGATAATCATGGACATCAACCCAGTCATAAAGCTTCTGACCTACAATCTGTCCTGCCTGAAAAGTATGTGTTAGAGTAGCTAACCAATGTCTGATTTCATTTAAGAATTACCCCATGAGAGGGAATCCAGTCCTGAAGCTGCTTGGGTAACCAAGAATCAGAGACTAGATAGCCTAGAGACCTAGGGTAAAACCAAACACTACTAGAACACCAATATTACAAGGTCCTCTGAATCAACTAAACAAGGTGCATATAAGCTCACAGGGACAGAAGCAGCAAGCACAGGGATCTGCACCAGGTCCTCTGTGTATATATTATAGCTATGAGCTTTGTATTTTCAAGGGATTCCCTCTCGTGAGAAAGGATGAGTTTCTTACTCTTGTGCCTGCTCTTGGGAGTCTTCTCCTACTGTGGGATTTCCATATTCAACTTTGAAATGAAATTTTTGCTCCATCTTATTTTATTTTGTCATATTTGGTTGTCATCTCTTAGAAACCTGTCCTTCCCTAGTGAGAGACAGAATGGGTGTGGATCCGGTGGAGAAGGGAGGTAAGGAGGAACTGGGAGGAGTAGAGGAAAGGGAAACTATAATTGGAATATAGTGTATGAGAAAAGAATCTATTTTCAATACAAGAAAAAAATGAAAAATAAAAATAAATGAATTTAGTTAGGTATCATAGTACATTTCCTGCCATCCAGAACAAGAAGAATCTGAGGAAGGAGGGTAGAACTCAAATTAAATCTGAGCTTGCTTTAGGAATTCCAGGCCTATTTATTCTATATGAAGTTTCATAGTCTCAAAGTAAGAAAAAAATAATGAATAAATAAAATAGTTGCCCTTAAAATCTCATTAGCATCACAAAAATCAGATAGACTATAGATAGATAGATAGATAGATAGATAGATAGATAGATATTGATAGACAGACAAACAGATAGATAGATAGAATTTGTCCCTTCTGTTATATTTTGTAACAGAAAACAATGTTTAAAACGTTTTCCCTTGTGTACAATATAAGCTGACAACAGAGTGAGAGAGGATTCTATTTTTCTTCTGTTTAAATTGCCAAACGATTCCCCTAAAATGTGGAAGTTAAATATATCACAGCTGAGTATGTCACCACAAAAAGGAAAGTTCATCTTTTGGAGAGGAATGACCAAAGGTCAAAGGTTAGATTCAAAATGTTTCCATAAAGTCAACTAATTGGGCTCACATTGTTTTGAACTTTTTAATTCACTACAGACCTGCTTTCAATAAGTATCCTGTATAATTTTAACAAGGAAGTGCCCAGAGCTTTAAGCTCAAAGCAATGTTGTGGGAGGATAAGGGACACAGCATTGCACTGAGGTAGAAAAGCAAAACAGATTTCTTCCACCTCCACCCACACCCATAAGCTCTCATCTGCAACCTACATGGACAAACACTAGGAGCTGAGAATTTTCTTTCATCCTTCTGACTCCCTTTACCCTACCAGGCACCCAGACTTCCCCATAGACCCTTTCCCTTGGTTTCAGCCTTTAGGTCAACCATCTTACTTGGCAGTCCCATATTTGCTTTGGGTGCTTGGAGATTCCTGGTGCTAATCATTCTTTGAGGATATCAGAAATTGATAAGGACTCATAAACCTCAGATAATGGCGTGAGTGGAAGAGCTTATTAACATCTGTAACCCATCGAGATCAGACACAAAAGAGGCAACCAATGGTCCTAAACGCCTGTGTTCAGTTAGTGATTTACCTAAGCAGAGCATTGAGGAGTAATACTGATCAGATACTGCTTTCTTTATCTCTGGTTCTTTACTTTAATCTGCTAAGAGGAAACCAAGCACTGAGAAGAACTGTCAGTCACTCTAGGACCCCCGTCAACTTCCTCGGCTCTGTCTCCACAGAAGGGTACCCTTGCTCCCAATGCACATTTAGTCAAATAGATGTAACATCTACTTGACTGCCGGAGTGCAAAAGCGTTCTCTTCTCTGTCATCTAACTGACAGTGAAATTCAACAAATATATATGTGTCATAAGGGAATACTAAAAATCTACCAAACAAGCATTTTTTTTCCTTTCCTCATGACATTTAGAAAATGTGTAAAATGGTTTAAACCAGGGACTGGGGGAGGCATGGACTGAAATTGTTCCTTCAGTCCTACAACATTCTGTGCCAAGTTTCATTTCTGACTCTGTATTTCTGGCCAGAATCAAGATCCCTGAAAAGAAATACATAAAAGAGAAAAATATGCCTTTAACCTTAACAGAGCCATGTTGGCAGAGGTGGCTGTGGGAAGAACAGGGCTTCTGGCCTGGAATGGGCGTGTTGCTGGTGTTTGCTCTCCATTGAGAGGATGTCAGCTCCCTCAATGAGACTGAAGCACCTACTACCATGAGGTCATGGTTGTGCCAGTTTCACTGGGCCGGACTCTTTCAGCACATTCCATCGCCTTCCTCCCGGAGAAGGTGCTGTAAACAAGTGAGTGAGAGAGAGAGAGAGAGAGAGAGAGAGAGAGAGACTGTTGTGATGTAAACACATCCTAAGCTCAAAAGCCTGGAAATGCTGGTTCCACCTGTAGCAGTCTAGACAAAAGTAGGAGCAAGGAAAAGGACAAGAATGGTCAGCAAGAAAAGCTTTTGGCTATTGGGGAAGGAGAGGGAGTAAAGACACAAGAAAAACAATGAAAATAAAAGTTAATGCCCCTAAAATATTAGGTTTTTAGAATGGGAAGACAAATTGTTAAATTGTCTAGATGCCTTCATATATGCAATATCTCACATATGAGATTAAAAACTTTGGAAATTAAATAAAGTCATAACAAATTGAAATATGATAGAATAAAACTAAGTAAACCACAGATAAATGCCATGTACCAAACAGGAAATAACTGGTCTGATAATATCAAAATCATGAATGCAGATGTCAGGCTATGAAAATTAGATAAGAATCACAGGGAAATTAATGTTAGGACACATACACATGGCACTGAGCACAAATTCAACATTTTCCTATTGAAATAAAAACAGACTTTCCATTATCCTAGAAGGGAAGGGGGTCCTTGTGTGCATGGGGAAACTGACTGGAAATGATTTGCAAATCTTAAATCATTCTTACCAGACATGACAGACACTAGATTCAGTTAAAGGAGTGTAAGGTTCCTCGTGGGTATAAAATCAAACGCGTTTTAAAGCGTCATTGTTTATTCAATCTATTTTGGGATGCCAAAAATATCATAAGGGACCAGAGCGGAATGAAAGGGTGACAGTTATCTGCTCTCATACTGGGATGGTACCTGCAGCTCACACACAGGGAGCTTTTGCATAACGTGGCTCACATAAAAGGCTTTGTTCTCCATCGCCTCACTGTGGCCGCAAGCCTCAACTTCAGCTTGCAGGCATTTCCTCTCACCGATCATTTGAAAGAAATTCATCTTTAATAGGTAAGTTGGTTCCTTACTAATATTCATTTATTTTCCCGAAACTATGTTCCACCCAATGATAGGTCTTTGGGTTGTTCTTTTAAAACATAAATTTCATTCAGAACATAATCCTCAAACCGAAGAAAATGAATTTAAAAGATGTGTCTTTTGGCTCTCCACAACATTTTGTAGCATGTGTGCAGGACGTGTGTGTGTGTGTGTGTGTGTGTGTGTGTGTGTGCGTGTGTGTGTGTGTGTGTCTGCATCTTGACAAAAGCTTCACACCCAGTTTCAAAAGGTCTGTGTCCTGGTTGCCTTACTCTAAGAGCTTACAACAGAGGGCAAACAGTAATTATCACAAGCCAGCTTGTTGCTAACCAACCCTTTTTATCTACTGACAAAATCCAGAATCCCCGATGCCAGGAGGAAAAATACCAATTTCCAGTTTTCTAGGACTGTGCTTCTGACACCAGCAGCTCACTCTCCCCTCCCCCTCCTCACACACCCAAACACACACCTCCCCGCTCCTGGTTCCGAGGCCCTCTCTGCCATTAAATTTCCATTTTGGAACAAAGGCGAGGCTAGGAAAGGCAGTCATTACTCCAGTCCCCCACTCGCAAAGAAAAGCTTCAGAATTAAGGAATGAATAGAAGAGGAGAGATGCAGCTGGGTACCCACCCCTCTCCTTTAGGAAGAAAGGGCAATGCTGAAATCCAAGCTCAGCCAGGCTTGCACCTTTGGGCCCCGCCCTCTATACAACCAAGGAACAGTTTTTCATTTTCCTAAAATTATCAAAATATACCAATTTTCTTCTTCTGTTGTCTCTGGAGAAATGATTTTTAAATTGGCTGGGTTCCCTTCACCCCTCCTCAGTGTGCAGAGCTCTGAGGACACATAGTAACAATATTATTTCAGGCACATAGTAGTAATAATAATGATAATAAATACAATAAATAAAAGAAATTAATTCTCTACTTTCAATTCCTTTCCTCGAGATCTTTCTATAGCTCGGGCCATGCTAACTCTCAAAACACGTACCCCAACCTGAACCGAAGTTTCCCGTGGTTTTAAAGTGGTACCTAAGGAGGTCACTGGCTCATCTACAAATCCGGAGCTTAGGTACCGAGCCGGGTCCCTTGCCCCGGAGTGACACCTGGACAGCGCCAACCGGCGCGGGCTCTCTCCCACAGCACAGCGGACGAGACTAGCCGGTCGGGTCGGGTTCCTACTTTCCGGGCTGCGGCTCCTCTCGGCGGAGCCGGAGGAGGAAGGACCGGCGCGGAGCGAGGCGGGACGATGTCTTACCTGGGCGCGGAAAGTGGACGCACCCGCGGTCGCGGCTGACTCGGAGAGCTGAGAGCTCCTCCGTGGGAGGAGCCGGGGAGGCCGGACGACGGCAGAAGCGAGAAGAGGACGGAGGGGAGAGAGATAGAGAGAGGCTGGAGGGAAGTCGAGGGAGAGAGGATGCTGCCGCTGCTGCCGCCGCAGAGAACCCGCGCAGCCGAGCGCCGCCCCGTGCTCGCCCCAGCCGGGCTCCGCGGCCGCCCCGCCCCGCCTGTTCCCGCCCCGCTCAGGCTGCGCTTGGGCAGGCGCTGCCACCGCCGCAGTACCGGGGAGGGGGAGCGCAGGGCCCCGCCTACTACCGCAGCCAGGCGACCGCCAGGCGGGGACAGCTAGGCTAGGAGCCCCAGCCCCGCCCAGCCAAGGCCAAAGGCAGCAGGGCCTGCCTAGCAGAACTGCCCCTCTAGGCTTGCAAAGTGAGCAGCAGAGCCGAGCAGGCCTCCTTAAGGACGACCTTGGGAAGTTAGCCACCTTCTTTTCAGTCTTAGAGGACCCTCTTTCTTATCTTTGCATCATGACTGAAGCAGGTTCGGTGGACACTTTGATGGAAAAAAGCTCACTGATCTCGGTTGCGCAAATCCAGCAACAGGTGCATCTGGAAAGCCCCCCCCCCCACCCACCCAAAAGGACTTGAGATAGAGAACATCTCTGTCGGGATGCAAGGTTGGAGGGCTAAGTGTGTAGAGCATTCTATACCCAGTTCTGTCACTAATCAGATGCCCTTATTGAGTCAACGAATGTTTATGGAGAGCTACTATGTGTCAGCCACTATTCAAAGCTTTGTGGAAACGTGAAACTCAAATGTTATCCCCCCAATCAAGTCCAATCTATGGTGTGATAATTACAGAAGGTGAGGGTGAAAACTGTCAGTACCATCTCTCTCAAACACATACAAGGAAGAGTGGGTCATCAGAGAAACGGTTAGCCCTGAGATGATAGGATTAAAATAAAATCATCTCTAGGGGCTGAAGAGAAGACCTAGTGGTTATGAGCACATACTGCTCGGTCGTCCAGACAACCTGGGCTGGGTTCCCAGCACCGACATCAGGCGGTCACTGCAGTTGCGGGGGGATCTGACATCCCCGACCTCCGTGGGCATCTGAACACACACAAATTTTAAAAAAAATCAAAATGTTCAAAATCATCTCTTAAATACATTTGAAAAGGAAATGTCCAAGAAAGCATCGGGAAGTATGCAGCTAGAATAACTTCACCCATCTCTATCAGGCACCTAGAGAACTTATTTTAAAGGTTAACCCAAACAACGAGGAGGGTTTACAGTTTCAGCCGTTCTAAAGAAACTGTAGTTTTTATTGCAGTTTTGCCTCTTAATAAAGCACAGAGCATTAAAGTTGATTTCTTAGATATTTGGTCCAGTTCCCTCAAACTTTAGATGGAAAAGAGACCCATTTACGGCAGGTGAGAACATTAGAACTGCTTATACAGCTAGGCGTGAAAACTTAATCTCCATACTCACACCCCAGACTGCCTTCCTCCACCCAGCTCCATCTGGTGTCCCAGTGACGCTTGCAAGGAGGTTAGAAATATCAGGGCACACCCAGTAGGAGGGAGTTTTGTGGAGCTTGGGCTCCTCAGAAGGAGGCCTGATGGGGATGGTTTCAGCCACTAGGAAATGACAGAGACAGTATGTGGACAGAAGGAAGCAATAGGAATCCTGTCGGTCCTGACGTGGTCTGTGTGTGTGTGTGTGTGTGTGTGTGTGTGTGTGTGTGTGTGTGTAAGCTCACTGACAGACTTCATTCCTGTTCAGCCCGATTACTGGATGCTTCCTAGTTCCTGAGAGTCGCACTCCAAAAGAAATGGATTTCTGGTCCCTCTTTTACTCCACATAGAAACCCCATGGGTTTGTAGTAACCAAAAATTTAAAGTAGATAGAACTTTAGGCAAAAACAAACAAAAAACAAACAAGCTACCTATTCATATTTGGCTTTCCATCTTAGTGGTCTTGTTTCAGGAGAAATTTAACCTTACATGGGAGCATGCTTCCTCTTACCACCGATCATAGCCAAAGTTAACACATGCTGACGATCCATAGAGGAAATATAAAGTGAGAATCAGTTACAAAATACAAGGATAAGGGATGACAATTTTGGAATGGATGACGACTTTGGAATTACTAGTAGGAATACACACACACACACACACACACACACACACACACACCATGCGGGACCTTGTGAAACTTTCCCAGACAGTATGGACATTTCAACTGGTGTTGTGATTATGCGGGTCTTGCTTAGGTAACCTTATTATCAATATTTCATAAGTGCAGCTGCTCTAGCTTATCTGGAAGACGCTACCTAGCAGCAGGTATCCTGTTCCTCCATCTCAGTCTCTGCTCCCTCTTCTGCGATGTTTTCTGAGCTGTGGTTGAAGGCGTTGAGTTAAAGATGTAGCAACTGGGTCTGGGCAGCCCGCTATCACTTATCCTCTGTGTTCTGACCATTTGTGGGTCTCTGTGACGGTCTTCACCTGCTATGAAAAGAAGCTTCTCTAATGACGGACTTATGGGTGTAAGGATAAGGACTCAGAATATAGTTAGACATTATATTCGTTTAGGGAAAAATGGCCATTAGTAGATGCTCCTCTAGAGTTGGTGGCCTCCTCTCCAACCACGGATAATTGACTAGGTATTCAGTACGAGGCATGAGTTCCATTCTATTAATTTGGCTTTGATTTTAACGAGACAGCCGTTGGTTACCCCACTGTTGTGCCTCTGGGGATATATTGCCAGGCCAATCAGTGTTGTGGTTTGTAGTCTTTGCAACTGAGTATGACTATTGATCTGCTTCCTCCCTTGACAGTTCACATAGCAACTTCTAGTATTATGAAAGCTAGTCCTCGGGGAAGAGGCTTCCAGGTCCATTCCAGCTGAATTCCTTCTAGTCTTGTGTTTGCAGCAAGAGGGTCATACCTTCAAGTACTAGGAGGCAAACCAGGGTAATGGATATTGCCTATATTGCTTTAGGAGTCTCTTGGACTTCCGTAGTCAACAATGGAAAGGAGGTTTTACATGCATGTCATTGAGGATTTGAGGGAAGTATGATCATCCTATTTGGTATAACATATATATCTGTATTTATAACATCCCTCTATTATATATATATATATTTACATATATAATGGTATAACAACAACATAGCAATGGAATTCTTAATATTATAGGGGAATAATTTAAAACCTATATTCCATTAAGTAAAAAAATTTAAAAGAAGTAAACAAATCTCTAGATACAACTGAATATGGATACAAAGTTAAGCCAAGAAGAGATTAACAACAGACACATAACAAATACAGAGGTTGAAACAATAATTTTAAAAAGGACAACTTTCAACTTGAAAGAATCCAGGAATCAGAGTAGAATTCTTCTAGATGTTCAACGAACAACTACAATCAATTTTTAATTATTAAAATAAGAAAATACAGAAACAGAAGAAACATGTCCAAACCTTTTCTATGAAACCAGTATTACTTTAATATTAAAACCAAGTAAAGACCCAGCTCCCCCCAAAAGGAGAACTGCAGGTGAATATCCCTCATGAACAAAAGTCCTTAAAAAAAAAAATTGCAATCCCACGACAGGTATATGTTTAAAAAAGGTCACTCATCACAAACAATTTGACTTTATTACAGAGATGCAGAATGGTTCGATTTATATGTCCATAAATGTAATACAAGATACAAATTTACTTAAAGGTAAAAATCACATGATACTCTAAATAGATGTAGTAATAGCTTTTGGCAATAAAATTCAGAGGTGCTGTCTCTTAACACTGTCAAAATAAGGAATACATTGCAAAATAACTCGGCTTATAACCTACCAGGAAATGTAGCCCATCAAGGAGAAAAAAAAAACCATCAGAAATTAATTATTAAGTGAACTAGTTGTTGAAATAAGTAAAAAATACTGAAAATAAGTATAATAGCTATACTCAATGAATTTAAAGAAATAAATAAAATACAGAATTCCAACAATTTTGTTGAATTGCCTTTTAATGATAACTAAAATTTCAACATTTCATTGCACTTAATGACCATTTTTATTTATTTAGAAAATACTTAAAATAAGTTTAATAGTTACACTCAATGAACTTATAGAAATATAAGTGAAAAATACAGTATTTCAACAAATTTTGAGAATCACTTTTGATGATAACTAACCATTTCAACATTTTTGTCTACTTAATGACCACAGTTTTATTATTATTATTATTATTATTATTATTATTATTATTATTATTATTTTAACTTTTCAAGACAGGATTTCTCTGTGTAACAACCCTGGCTGTTATATCAGACTGGCCTTGAACTCACAGAGATCGCCTCTTGAGTGCTGAGATTAAAGGCTTGCACTACCACTGTCAGCTTATTGATGATTATTATTTCACATGTTTTGTTGTGTCTATTCAGCTAGTTTCAAAGTGAGTCAATTTTCGTTTGAGTCTGTTTTCATTGTCTTATCTGCCATTTGCAGTGTCCTTTCCTGGATAGAATGCACCTATAGAATAACCCTTTAAAAATATATGTCTACAATATTTTGTTTGCATTTAACTTTCTTAAAGATCATATTTGTAAACAGAGTGAGAATCTCATTAGATAAGAAAGCAGATAGTAGATATTTAACTGAAGGTTTCTACCCTGTCCGCCAGTTCCCTAATAAACACTCTGAGACTTAATATTAATTACAAGCTGTTTGGCCTATTAGCTCAAGTTTATTATTAACTAGTTCATACATCTTAAACCAACCCATTTCTATTATCCTATATTTAACCATAAGATTCTTGGCTTGTTACTTCCTATCTTTCTTCTCCAGCAGCTGCTGGTCACCTTCTGACTCTGCCCTTTTTCTCCCAGTATCTTTGTTTGGATTTCCCACGTGGCTCTATTCTGCCTGACTGTTGGCCAAATCAGCTTCTTTATTAACCAGTGGTTATAAAACATTAACAGCATACAGAGAAGCATATTACATCAGGCGATAGTATCTAGCTTCTGTTGGGACATCATATTTTTCTGCCTCTAGACCTACATGTTCTGGGATGTAGTTCAGTGGTCTCCTTGTGATTCTGAGACTGGTTTCAGGCTGAGGACAGAGATGTCCCACAGGCTTTCTTGGTTCTCTGTCTTTCTTTCCTTCTTTCTTTCTTTAATTAAAAAATTAAATTTGATTAAAAAATAAAAAATCATTTTAGTTTTGTAAAATGATCCTTTTTATGTACATTGATTTTTTTGCATGTATGTCTGTGTAAGGGTGTCTAGTCGCCTGCAACTGGAGTTATAGACAGTTGCAAGCAGCCATGTGGGTGGTGGGAATTGGAACAGGGTCTTCTAGAAGAATAGTCAGTGCTCTTAACTTCTGATCCATCTCTCTAGCCCAGTTTTCTAACTTTGATGATAGAGCTTTCGACTTCCATATTAAATCTGAGGCATCTTCGTGATTCATCTACTTTTAATGCATAGATACATATCTTACACTTGCTCTAGAGAGTTCTAAGCAATATACTGTTTTTTTCAAATTCAATTCAGTTGTTGTAGAGAATATACTTTACATGATTTTAATTCTTTTATATTCCAATGCAAAGACTGAACTCATCCCCTCACACAGAGCTACGCTGGATAAGAATATTAAGTTATATGACTATGAATAATGTATTAAAACATTTTTCATGCTCAAGAGTGGGGTTTAATGTGACTGATAGTGTCCAGGTCTTATCAAAAGTTTCCTGAGAATAGATCAGAGACTCACATATAATAGTAGACTATATAAAAGACCATGTAAAAACACAGGTGAAAATATTCATAAATGCAGATTTGGCAATAACTATAGTGATACCATTCTTAGTTACTATACCAAGACCATTAACTCCCACCACAAAATGACCTAATCAATATCTACAAAATTAAAAGCGTTTGCTTTTCAAATGACCTCATTATTAAAAGCCTTAGTTAACATAGCCTTGGAAAGAATATGTTCAAAGCATTTTTCCCATGAAGGGCATATCCAGAAATTATAAAGAATTCTCATGCATAGTCCTTAAGGAGACAAACAATCTACCTGCTAAAAAGGCAAAAATATTATAACAGACACTTCACCACAAATGTTATAATAGTAACAGTTAAAATATTAAAAAAATGCTTCATATCATTATAAGATGCTAATCATAATTAAAGTGAGTTATTACTTATAACATTAAAAGGGAGGCAGTTCAAAAGATAGACAAAATTCCAAGTGCTGGTGTGGATGTGAACAAAAAGAAGGCTAACAATCAGAATCATACATTTTCATAGGATTGCAGGACTGCACATCCACTTTGCGTAGCTCTTAATCCATTTTAAAGTTTAAGAATATACTTACCATATGACCTAAGTATTCTATTCCAAGCCACATAGTCTAGAAAAATGAAAATGTCTTCCTGTTCATGTGAGCATAATTTCTAACAACTTAAAAGGAAAAGTCAACCAAATACTGATCACTAAGTAAGTTAGATGAACAAATTATGAGAGATTTCTGTGCTAGCACAAGATCTGTCTCAGAGTCCAGACAAGGATACTTGAAACAATCAGGATAAACACCAAGACGTTTCGCTAAATTGAAGGAGCCAGATACAAAGGACTTCCTGTGTGACCTTATTCACATGGCATTTTACAAAAGGTCAAGCTGCCAAGACCACAAGTAGATCACTAGTTGCCAAGGCCAAGTGTGGGAACAGCAACTGATTAAAACAAACATGTGGGAATTCAATGTGGTGTCTCTAGAGTGCTACAAACAGAACAGTAGTATGGGCACAGAGCTCCCCAGTGCTCGTCAAACAGCATTCATAGTTGGTTAATTTTTAACGTGCAAAATATATCCCTATAAACTTGCTAAGCTGCACATTTGGCTGCTAAGTGGATGGTTTTATATATGTCTATTAATCAATATTATTCACATTGATACGTTTTTTGATTTCTTTAATTTTAAGATGGAAATAAAAATATCAAAGTCTGCAACTATAATTATAGAATTGTCTACATCTCCTTTCACTTCCATTAAATTTTACAACATGTACTTTTTACAACTAAAACATAAAGCACCCTTTTAGTGCAGATGTATGATAATAATTTTTAATACACATGTATGACTTTTTATATTTTATTAATTGCTGCCCATCATAATCATTTTCTTTCTTTTCTGGTAATATTATTTTGAAGAAATTTACTTTAAACTCCATACTTATTTTTAAATTACATAACATATTCCATACCATCATTTAGCATGAGAATTTGGGTGTGAACACAGAACCCATGTAAAAAAAGCTAGGCATGATGGCCACTTGTAATCTCAAGGCTAAGAGCCAGCCAGTCTTTCATAATCAGGGAACTCTAAGTTCATGGGGACACCTGTCTTGAAAATAAAGGAGAAAAACACACGTGTGTTAAAGTCAATCTTTGTCTTCCACATAAATACAAGTTGCTAAGTAATCGTAATACAAAGAGACCCCCTAGCAATCACTTACTCCTCTTGTTCCCGCCTCTCAACCTCTGATACACTAAACTGTTTTCTGTCTCTACGGGATCATATTATTTATGCAATCATACACAATGTGATATTTATTACAGGATCATTTCCAGTAACATAATATTTTTAAGGTTGTCTGGTGTTTCTTCACTTGTTGCTGGAGGTACTATCATCAAAAGGTAATAATCAGGTCTCCCCTAGGGCCTATGGCCTCATCTGTCATGGGCTGCTAATCAGGTTTCCAGAACCAGGAATGGATTTGTTCTGGTAGAGAGTGACTTGTTACCCATATAACAGTACTGCCTCTATTGCATGAGTGGGTATAATCTGCCTGGAAGGTTGATCTCATAGTTTGTCAACAGTCTTTTGTACTTAGAAATTATTTAAATAATGTATACTTTGCATGTTCCTCCCATGGTCTTGTATATATTAAGTAGTTCAATTCTTTTCTATTTTTAACTCTTTCTTGGTTGAATGTGGGTTGAAATCTCTCACTCTATACCATCCTTCTTTTAGCTTTACCCATCTTGCCGTACTTATTTCAGTATTTGCCAAACACAGTTAGGATGATCATCTTTTCCTGATGCACTGGCTATTTCATAATAGTAAAAAAAAAAACTTCTCTTTTTGTCGTTTTGACTCAGAACTTACTTTTTTTTCCTCTCAGTGCATCTTTATCAGCTCTACTAGGATTCACAAGTCATACCTTTATATGCTTTTTTAATGTTCATTTTCTCCTGTTTCCTTAAGTTACATACAATTTGCATATGGCATTGTGTTCTGTTTTATCTAATTTTATGGTTTTGCTCTGTTTAGTCCATTACCACTTATAATTAAATCAAATAATAATTAAATTATAATTAAAGTTGTTGAAGAGTTAAATTTTCTACTTTAGTGTTTATTTTGCATTTTCCAAAACTACTTTTTCACCTCCTTCCTTCCTCCTTCCCCATCTTCTATCTCTATTACCTTAGTTTGCCAATAATACAAAATCACAGACAATGCAAAAAAGATTCTTAAAGTTATGACTTATGAGTCCGAAATCCAAGGTGAAGGGGTCACATCTAGTGATGGTTTTCTTGGCAGCTAAGTTCCAGGACTGAACACGGTACCATCTCACAGGAAATAGAGAGTGCATTTGTCTGTATATCCTTTGGCCACCCATATTAAATTATGAGGCTTTATTCTGATTATCTTATATAATCATAATCATTTTCCGAAAGCAGCACCTCTAAGCAACATAGTTGGATTACTTCCACTCTCTTAATGGGAATTACATTTTGACACATGAACTTTTGAGGGCACATTTAAGCCACCTCCAAGCCTCAGCACTTGACTTTATTTGAATTAGTCAATTATTTCAGTATTTCCTATTAACACTATAGGCATTCTCCCATTGTATATAAGTTTTCACTTTGTAGAAGTCAAGAAATGTAGGTATTTCAATTCCACATGCATCCCTCTTGTTTCATAGGTAATTTTTATAAGTCTTATTCCTCCAGCCATTTTGAACTTCAAAAACCTTAGTATACTGATTTTTTCATCAACATTTTTTGTTTGTAGTTACCTTTACATAGGTATGGCATTTTAGCCCAGCTCTCATTCTTCTTGGAGGGACAATCCGTCTCTAACAGGTGAGTCTGCAGTTACCAGGAAGTCTCTGACACTCTGTGCATTACTCAGCAAGATCATACTGAAAACAAGGTTGCAATAAGTTCAAACCATCCAAATACTTTGGGACACAAGGGAATTTAATATAGCAAATAAGATGCTAATTCATCTTGTAGGACAGATGACGCATGGGGCTTTAGCCTGACCTTCAGATGAAAGAGAAAAATCACTTCTAGACTGGCAGGTGAAGGAGCCTGCTGTCTTTTTCTCAGAGAACTATATAAATCATGAAGCTGCTATCATGAAGGGGTTTAACAGCAGCGTCTAAGTGAGATCCAATCACCAGAAAACTGCTTCTGCTTCCCCACAATGGCCTTTTGATGATCATGCAACTAGTATCAAATGCAAAAAGATCAGAAATATCCTCAGATGCCCCACCAGTAACAATAGCCTGCCTTACTTCTTTCTACACAATAAGAGATAGTGAATGTAATTTCCAGAACATTATCTGCAAGGGCACAGAATTATATATATATTGTGTATATAATATATATAATATTCTATATATATTATACATATATAATATATATTCTAGCCTCTGCTGTGTGCTGTGGTAGAATAAAATCAGAATGAACATTGTGTGTCAATTTCCCATATCCATATTAATTAAATTACAATGTGTATGCTTGTTGTGTATGCAGTGTGCTGTGGTAGAATAAAATCAGAATGAACATTGTGTGCCAATTTCCCATATCCATATTAATTAAATTACAATGTGTATGCAAGTTGCTTTCCAAAGATGAGTCATTCTGAGTTTGTGCTTCACGTCATGGATAGCTACAGCTCAGGACGCCAAAAGGACTCCTTTCCAAAGGAAGTATAGAGAATTAATACCGTTTCTCGTGTGCAAAATATCACTTTTACCTTTCTGACAGAGTGACACCTCACTGAGCGAGGAATCTTGGCTGCAGTTCTCGCTCTGCAGAGCAGTGCTCTGGCCAGCAGAAACAGAGGTGCTGTCCCTGTGCAGTCTCAGAGCTTACACAGCATGAACCCTAAAACAAGGAAGACCTAAAACTCCAGGAGCCCAGCCAGGGAGGGGAGATGTCCCTCCAGGCCTTGTCAGTTTCTCAGCAGTCACGTGCCCTAAGATGGGCTCCAGTTCCAAGTATAACTGCTGGAAAAGGAAGGGACGGTAGAAAGCTGGAAAGAGAGCCAGGAAACAGAGGCCCTGAGGCTCACCAAATTCACAAGGCTTCTCTGTGCCCTCCTAAGGTTATATAATCGCAGTAAGGACTACTAATGGGATGAGGTTCTCCAACTCATGTAGCTGCCTGCAAGATATTCAGAGAGCTTCAAATTCCATTTCTCATGAATCATCACCCATGATGGAGTAGGCTTTTGGTGATCAACTACCTTTTAGTCATCTGTACTCCTGTAAGTAATATCCCACCAATTTTTCTGTGAGTAACCCCCAGAAACTCATTGGTAGGCCAAGTTGAATTTTGGTGATCTCATTACATTGGTCTGTCATTAGTTTCCTATTTGTGATGAGTGAATGTTTATCCATGTCTCCCCAGGAATAGTGTGATGCAACAAATATTTAAATTCATATAATTTTCGCTGAGAATCATAAGTGTTCTCTTTGTGCCCAATCTCTTCTACATAAGTACATATAAAATTATTCAACCTCCACCAAGCAATACAGCCAGATTGACCCAAAAGCAATTCTTGTTGACATGAGTTGATATTAATTTTCTATAGTAGGCAACATTATAAGGAATATTCACTAATATGGGTTTGAGAGATTGCTCAATGTTTAAAAGTATTTGCTGCTCTCCCAGTAGTCCCAGGTCCAATTCTCAAAACCCACGTGGCACCTCTCATCTGCCACATAACTCTAGCTCCAGATACATACATTTGACATATATACATATATGTAAAAACACTCATATACAAAAGAAATATTTAAATTAATTTATAACATTTTTTACAAAATTATTGAGTTACATATGAGACAAATACTTGATATTAGTTGACAAATGAAATTAATATTTGCATCATTAAGATAGAAATAATTATAAATAAGTCCTGTATTAAAATTGATATCAACTATTCTACACTATTATTATTATTATTATTATTACTAGAATATAGTTTAAAGTAATTTGTTGTTCAATGTAATATAAAGGAAAATTCAGGCCTTCAAAGCTCTGGGTGCTATGTAATATTCTAAGATAAACCAAATTTCCAGGCAAGCATTAGAGGAAAATGGAATTCTCTGAACAGCATATTTTGCTCAGGTCTTCTCTTAGTTAGAGTGACAGCCGCCATCTCCATTTAAATGCAGCATCAGCAGGCAGATGGAAGCCAACATGCAAAATGCACACAAAATGCTTTAAAAGACACATGGAATATATGGATTCTGTAGGTCTGGTCTTGCATAGTAATGAGAAAATTACTCAGGATTTAAAACTATTACTATTATTTGTTTGAGACAAGGTTCTCAGTGTAGCCCTGACTGTCCTGGAAATAGCTCTGTAGGCCAGACTAGCCCCAAATTTGTGCAGATTCACCTACTTCTGCCTCTCAAGTGCTGGGATTAAAGGTGTCCACCACCATCGGCCAACCTTTACAATTATTTTTGTTATGGGTAAGTTAGCATAAGAGTTGTTTTACTGGCTACTGATTTAGTGACTCCAGCAAAGTCCCTGTGTGGTTTTCCCAAGATAATTATCCCCAGTGCCATGCAGCAGAAACACACATATTGTTTCCTACCATTTGTTTCTTAATGCAGATGTTTCTTCAACCTTGGCATTCCTAGGTCTACTGTTATCTTCCCCATTTTTATCAGACTTTAGAAAACTAAATATTGCAGCATGGTTTCTCTTCCCATATGATGCATGAGAATGCAGTTGAGCTTATAGCTCTCTCCAAACCTTTTCTCTCAGGAATATTACTCCTAGCAAGGTCTTAATGCACAGAGGATTTGCTGTCTCCTTGATAACCACATGATCTCAGTATTTCTTTTTTTTTCTCTTCCTTGTCATATTCCACATTTTGGTTCTTATAATTCATCTTTCAAAGAGCTACACTTCATCTTTATCTTTATTTTCATGCTTTCTAAGTTAATTGCTCAAATTTTAATATATATCCAATCCCTTTGATGGTATTAATTCATTTCACTTTCATGGAAAGAAGTGGATTGATGTGAACTGTAACTACATAAGTCCCTCTTTTATCCGGATTCTTAAACCTTACCGTTTCTACTCAGACTGGAAATTCAGTAAATGAGGTTCTTACAGATGGTCCTATGTTGAAGTTTATATTATTTGCTTTGTTGTCAGATATAAATATAAAATTTCAGTATCAGATGAGTATTACATGTGCTTTTTTTTAATTTATTTATTTATTAAGGATTTCTGCCTCGTCCCCACAACCGCTTCCCATTTCCCTCCCCCTCCCCCGATCAAGTCCCCCCCCCTCATCTGCTCGAAGAGCAATCAGGGTTCCCTGACCTGTGGGAAGCCCAAGGACTGCCCACCTCTATCCAGGTCTCGTAAGGTGAGCATTCAAACTGCCTAGGCTCCCACAAAGCCAGTACGTGCAGTAGGATCAAAAACCCACTGCAATTGTTCTTGAATTCTCAGTATTCCTCATTGTCTGCTATGTTCAGCTAGTCCGGATTTATCCCATGCTTTTTCAGACCTAGGCCAGCTGGCCTTGGTGAGATCCCAATAGAACATCCCCATTGTCTTAGTGTGTGGGTGCACCCCTCGTGGTCCTGAGTTCCTTGCTCGTGCTCCGTCTCCTTCTGCTCCTGATTTGGACCTTGAGATTTCTGTCCGGTGCTCCCGTGTGGGTCTCTGTCTCTGTTACATGTGCTTTTTAAAAAGATGTATATTATGGTTGACTTTCAAGTTGATGTGTCATTAATTACGCTCATCTGAGTATGGAGTCATACCTGAAGACCTGTCCTGATTGACTCATTTTCAAGACCCTCCCCCATTGTGGGTCACACTTTCTGCTAGCAGCCCAGATTGGAAAAAATGGTGTTTGAGAAAGATCATTATCATGCTCTTTGCTAGCTTGGCCTTCCCTCTTGCCACTGGGTTAATTCACCCAGGATTTTCTGCCGCTGGCGATTGCTTCACTGACAGCAGAATCCGCATCTCCAAACTTTCATTGTGGACTAGGCCCCAGAGGCTCTCCAGGAACCTTTCCGACTTCAGGGCCAGATTGGAGCCAGCACCTATGTTGTAAATTAACTACTGGTTGACACTACCCATTGAGACAGCACCTAAATGCAAGGACCAAGAAACTACATGGATCTTGGATTCTGTGGGTGTGACTTAGCTATTGCTACTGTTTTAAAGCTAACTTAATAAATTTCCTTGGTTCTATTCCTCTAGAGAACCCTCACTAAAACAAAGTATTTTATTATGTCTTAAAATTATGTTCACGTGTATATCTCTGTGCCAGTTCACTTACGTGAAGGCAGGTGCCCGAGGCCAAAGTTGGAACTGAATTTGGTGGTTTTTGCCTTCTGATGGTGCCTTCTGAATGTTGGTCCTCTGCAAAAGTAGAAAATAATTTTTTATTTTATATTTTTTAAAAAAACAAACTATTTTTTTTTTCATTTTACATACCAATCCAAGTTCTCACTCACTCCCCTCCTCCCATTCCCTCCAGTTAACCCACTTTTTTTCCCATCCACTCCACAGACAGTGTGAGGCACATTGCTTTGTGGAAGGTCCAAGGCCCTCTCTACTATATCTAGGCTGAGCAAGGTATCCATCCAAAGAGAATAGGTTCCCCAAAAGTTAGTACAAGCAGTAGGGATAAATACTAGTGCCACTGTCAGTGCCCCTTCAGTCTACTCCAGCCATGCAACTGTCAACCACATTCAGAGGGACTAGTTTAGTCCTATGCTTGTTCCCTCCCAGTCCAGCTCAGGTGAACTGTTTCAGTGGGTGAACCCATCATGGTCTTGACCTCTTTGCTCACATTCTCATTACTCTCATTCTTCTACTAGACTTTGGGAGCTCAGTCCAGTGATCCAATGTGGGTCTCTGCCCCGTTTCCATCCATTATTGGATGAAGGTTTCATGGTGACATTTAAGATATTCATCAGTCTGACTACAGGGCAAGGGCAGTTCGGGCACCCTCTTCTCTTTTGCTTAGGGTCTTAGCTGGGGTCATTCTTGTTGATTCCTAGAAATTTCTTTAGAGCCAGTTTTCTTGCTAATCCCATAATGGCTCCCTTAGTCAAGATATATCTTTTCTTTCTCCCCATCTCTGCCTAGTTCATGATCTTAGGGAAGCTAAGTAACAAGGTGAACCCTAAGAAAAAATATATAGATCCTCCTGGAAAGAGGAAATAGACAAGATCATGTGACAAAATTGGGAGCATGTAGGTAGGGGGAGAAGGGAGGGCAGAAGGGAAAGAGAAAGGGAGAAGGGAGGAGGAGAACTCAAGGGAAGTGGGTAGCCAAGATGGGGTAGAAAATACTCTTAAACTGTTTATCCATTTCTCCAGCCTATTGTGTGTACATCTTGTCATAGTGTTGCTGTTCCTATCAAAATTAGACAGCAGAACACTCAAAATCATGGCTTTTGGAATTGTATGTATTGTTTGAAACCTATGTCATTTATAACCTTGATGCTTTCAGAAAACTATGTAATTTTACTTATGTATAAACGCAGCATACTTCTTGAAGTCCTTAGGTGAACTGGTTGAGAGCACGCACTACTCACTATATAGATAGTATGTTTTAAATGAATAAATTCTCCTAGCCTTGTGAGAAAAGTTGTTTCCTCTATTTTGAATATGTTTATTTAA
Source organism: Microtus oregoni (assembly GCF_018167655.1). Taxonomy (NCBI): domain Eukaryota; kingdom Metazoa; phylum Chordata; class Mammalia; order Rodentia; family Cricetidae; genus Microtus; species Microtus oregoni. The sequence continues at coordinate 3,247,222 of NW_024543097.1, read as the reverse complement.
CATTCATACATTTGATTTCTAACTGCATTTGATAGAAAAAACCGGGATGAGTATTCTATACCCCAATTGGCTCACTAAGTCCCACATTGTTTCTTTGTTTCGTTTCTGTTTACACACTTTTAGGAACTTAGCTTACTAAGGAAATTCTAAAATGTTTCAGTTACATAAACGTAAAGCAGGAGCTACATACAATCCCTGAAATGAGAAGCAGAAATAAATCTTTCATATAGAAATTTTGTTTTAGTTAAACCCTTGTTCTTTGTTTTCTTTACACTTAAAATTTTGCATATTTCCCCCAAGTGTAAAAACAAAGGGATCATGCATTATATCTGAAGCTTAGCACAGATCATTTGACTTTATGATATGCTTCGTTCAGGAAGGGAGTGTGAGAGGGAGGGTGGAAGAGAAGGGGGACTATTTGCTTCTATACGTGTGATTGCCTGTGTGGGCCTTTACATTTTCCATGGCAACATGGTTTTACTCTTGTGGGGTAAAGACATCCGGACAAGGTGAAATGTGTGCCTTTCAAAAGAACATACAAATCTCCAATCTCTTTGCTTTTCTGGGTACTATTCCTCACGCAATTTCAAATAAAAACCATACGCTACATTTGCTTTTATAGAATTTTCTTCAGAAATAAATTTATCTATTGTATTTGAAGTCTTAGTTTTCTAAAAGACATAACATAGTTTATGTAATTTCCTTTTTCTAATCGTATATCAGTGTGTACCATTGGGCTATAATGTGGACTGAATTCAGAGCTAAGCACAGCAGCTCTTTGGGAACTGACATCTTTCGTGTTTATATCCTTCTGTCTTCATTGGATAATGCCTGCCAGTGTTCTCTTCAAAAAGCTGGTTCCAAGGTTAATTATTTCAGACTTTTCTCCAAGCATGGGATGTTCTGAGAAGCCTGACCTTGGCTCTGCGATAGATGGCCTTCCACACTTCAGCCGTGTGCACACAGTCTACATTATTCATTTTAATTAAAGCTGCATCGGTGAAGGGCATGATTCTGTAACTCTGATTTTTTTCCCTAACACCTCTAGTAAGTGTGAAATTATGGCTTCATTATACGTCACTTAGGCACTTTTATTTTATCCTACATTTTTCTTTCTTGAAGTAAATGAAAATGGCTTTAAACACGAATGTGGACACTCCTTTTGACTGGCACTTCTGTGTGCTTTTAAGAATATATAAGAAAAGACAGAAAGGAGAAAGATTTTGTAGAAAGAATGTACATTATAGGCCTGTAATAAAGAAACAAATTAGAACATAGATCCAGTGTATATGAATTGATTAAATAAAAACAAACATAACATCATAACGAATAATAGATAACATTAAAATAAGCAATTTAATAACTAGTTGGTAGATAGTTGCAATTCTGCTAAGTACTTTAGACAAAATACTATTTACTTTGTATCTTAGTTCTATTATTGCTACTGTCTGCATACGTATACATATAAGTATAAAATATCTATGTTTTAACTGTTTATCTTTTGGTTTTGGCAGTGCTTGGCATTAAACCCAGGACTTCTTTGCCAGTGTTGTACCAATCTCATTGTATCTCTCAGGAAATAAAATCTTTGAAAAACTGAGAAATCTAAGGAAAGTGATACAAGCAGTAAATTACAAGATTTAAAATGCAAATTTTCTTTTTTCAAAGCCCAGTATCATGACCTTTAGGTGATTCTTGAGCTCTTAACAGAATTTATTATTTATAAAGTATATGATAGGACCAAAAGGAGATCATGCATTCATAAAAAACGAATATTAATTTATTTTACATTAAATGTTCATATTTTCATTGTCCACATAGCATAATACCTACATTGTAATAAGAGAATCCACAGTGAAAGAAAAGTTTTAAAAGAAATGTAAAAAGAAAATGTTAATTCAAAATTATATGTGCACCTTCCTTATGTTCTTTCTACTCATAATGATTTAAAATACCGTTGAAAGTGGACAAGCACTGTAATGTGGCCATCGGGCTCCAAGCCATGAATGTATTTTTCCACTTTATTTCTGTTCAATACTATAAATATTTATCATTCTTATTGGCTGTGTCCCCATTGTATGCCAGCCAATTAGACACCTCTCTGGATGTACATCAAGTACAGTTTCTACTTAGGAACAAACAAAGTGAAATTCCTCTTCCAACATTGTTTTCTGTCAACTATTACTGAACTCAAAATTAGCCTTTCCCTACCAAATCCACTGTAATTTTCAGAAACATTATGGAAGTTTAATTCTACCATTTTTAAGGGTCAGTGATATTTTTACTGAATATTCTTACATACATGTATTTCATTGAGATCTCTTGAGAAGAAGTGAATAGAAATTACCTAAAATATCTATTTTTTTCTTCTGTATTGTTTGATATTTTTGTCATGATAATAGTTCATGGAACTTATAAACTGTAATGTGTGGGGAATGAGTAAGAAGAGATAATATACAAAGAAGCAATAAAAGGGAAGTTTCATTCTTTATATTTTGATTCCTTATGGTTTATTTTCCCCACAACATATCAATAACTTTATGATAAAATAACTCATGTGGATAACAGTGTGAGAAATATACAAATATGTAAATTAACCGCCATTTACCTTGCTTTTCATTTAACCTCTCATTCCCTCCACATCCGCAGGAGCAAATGGATGGCTCTGCATGGGAAAGCTTAACTCCTTCTAAGGGAGGAGATAAATTAACTCAGGTTTTCTAATTTCAGAGTGGAATATAAGAACATTAGAAAGCTCAGAAAGCTCTTGCTTGTTATTCCATGTGAGTATTTCTGCAAAGAACACCATGTTTTCTATGCAGTCAATAATCACATCCCTACTGCTGGCTATCGCGGTAAAGAGAGTGAAAAAATAAACTGAGCAAGAAATAAAATATTTGGATTGCATTTCTCTTATTGTTGCTTTGCCTTTTAACCCCTTATTTAACTTGAGGTGAAAACGCTATCCACCTTACTTTAAACGTGTCATTGTGATTTCCTAATAGATAACCCATGTAAATATGAGTGGCAGAATACTATATAGAACACACACACACACACACACACACACACACACACACACACACTATGCATGCTTGCATCTGAGCTCCAAATATATCTGCCCAGCTGCCTACGAGAATCTCACCATGAGTTAGAAGCATTTAGCTCAATGTGATCCAAATAAAACTTAGTTCTCTCTGAGGCAGCTTGGTGTCAAGTTATTTCTACAACATGCCAATCTGTCCCAAGGCAGTAACGCAGTTCATCTGAGATTCCTTCCCTGCTCAGTCTTTCAAATTAAAGCTTCAGTACTTTGCCCCTTTCCTGTGACTAGAGCATATGCTCTCGTGTTTATTTATTTATTGTATTTTTGAACCGCGTGCTATGCATGCTTTCCTCATAAGGCTGTATGCTATCTTTTTTCTTTTGACCTGAAAATTCTTGTAGATGGGGATTATGTTACCATTATTATTCATATTATAATTTGCAGGCTTTCCTTCTGTTCTTTCAGCAATGGTTCATTTAACATCTGCTGTTCTCTAGTTACCAATCACAGATGGATGAGTAAGACAAAGACCCCATCTTTGTAAACACATAGTTGCTCCTCAGAATTTACAAACTTCAGTGGAAGAAAATCCCAGACACTGCCCCGTGCAGTGCATAGAAAGCAGAGAAGTTACAAGAGTAACCCAGTGCCTTCTTTAGAAGGATGACCACAGAGAATGCACACCATGAGAGGGAACCCATGCCTGACTCTCCATGGGCCAGGAACCACAGCCTGAAGAGTGCAGATACACAGGACAGAACTAAACACAACTAGCAAAAAAGATAAAGTCAAGCATCATGTGGAAGAGGGGCTAGAAACATTGTGAATTGGATAAATAAATAAAACAGAATTGTCCAGATAAACTGGACAGTTGCACATGTGTTCAATGGTTGTGATAGTCTACATAACACCTGGATAAGCGTAAGCCAGACAAAGTCCCAGCATGGAGTGCTGGGCATGAAGTCCCAACCCTAGCTGAGCATATATTGGCAACTGATAGCAGGTAGAAGAGGGAGAGAGTTTCTTTAAGGGTGTGACCCTGGTACATCAGCTGTGTTCCAGTGCAGGACCTAAATCAAAAAGTGTTTGGGCAGTACAGATTGACCTTGGTAGGTTTTGTTGTTGTTGTTTATGTCATTATTATTATTGTTGTTGTTACCATTATTATATAGTTTATTACTTATCTTTATTTTATGTGAATTTGTATTTTGTCTGCATGTTTGTATGTATGAGGGTGTTGAATTACCTGGAGCTGGAGTTAGCAGAAAGTTGTGAACTGCTATGTGAGTGCTGGGAATTGAACCTAGGTCCTCTAGAAGAGCAACGAGTTCTCTTAACCTCTGAGTCATCTTAATTGGGATAGGATGTGAAAAAATTCAAAAGGCCTTAACCCTACACAAAAAACTGCCAGCAATTCTGGAGTTCTGGGAACAGAAAAATGACCTTGTCCAAGGAAGAGCATACCAGTTGGTTGTCTAATACCAAATGGTCAGTCCTGAAAGCATGTATGCAGATAATATTGCATAGACTGATCATGCAATATTTCTGTATCCATGAAAATGTATGCATGTGCATATACACACATGCTTGTAACAACAGTTGATGAAAATAGAGGCCATGAATTTGAAGGAGAGAAAAGAGGGGTGCATGGGAGGAGGCTGGAAGATGAGCGGGAAATGATGCAATTATATTAAAATCTCAAAAGAAAAAGAAAAGGAAAAGAGAAGACATGAAGTGGAGTGAGTGGGGCAGTGAGGATGGATCTGGGAGGAGTTGGGATGTGAATGTGATTAAATAAATTGAGATCTGAGAGTGGAGCAAAAGGACGGTGAGCATGTCCTGTGCTACTGTAGCATGTCCTGTGCTACTGTAGCATGTCCTGTGCTACTGTAGCATGTCCTGTGCTACTGTAGCATGTCCTGTGCTACTGTAGCATGTCCTGTGCTACTGTAGCATGTCCTGTGCTACTGTAGCATGTCCTGTGCTACTGTAGCATGTCCTGTGCTACTGTAGCATGTCCTGTGCTACTGTAGTACATAACGAGGTAGGTTTTAACTTCTGGTTGCTGTTATTGTGCCAGTCACCTTTCTGTTTCTATGGGAAAACCCCAAGCCAATCATCTAACAAAGAGCAAGGTGCATGTTGGCGCACAATTTTGGAGACTTCAGTTTCTGGCCAGTCAGTCCCCTGGCTGGGCCTTTGGAAAGGAAGAGCACTGTGGTGGACACAGAACAAAGCTGGCCGCCGTAGAGCTGGAGTATGAGATCCAAGGGGAAGAGGAATCCAGGCTCCCACTGTATTCTCACTGTACCCAGTACTGTCTGGAAAAGCCTCTTATTAGCCCTAACTCCTAACACTAATTACTACCATTTTTCAATAGCTGTGTGCAGGGGATTTAACTTTAACACAAAGACCTTTAGGGGGACATTTCAGAGTCAAACTATGGGAAATGCTAAGGTAAAGTTATAATGTAATGAATTATTATAAAAAAACAACAAAAAATAATGGTCTTTTCTTTTTTTAATTAAAAAAACAGATTCTTTTTTCATATAATACATTCTGATTTTTGTAAACCTCCCTCTGCTCTTCACAGTTCCTCTCCCCCACCTCTATTTCCAGATCCACTCCCTTTATGTCTTTTATTTGAATACAATAGGTTTATAAAAGATGACAACCAAACTAAACATGATAAAATAAAAGATAATAAGATGAAGCAAAAACTATCATATTGAAGTTGGACACAACAATCACAGGAGAGAGCCCCAAGAGCAGGCACAAGAGTCAGAGTCCTACTGGTTCTTACAGTCAGGAGTCCCATAAAAAATACTAAGCTAATAACTATAATAGATAGTCAGAGAACCTGGTGCAGCTCCATTAGGCCCAGGGCTTACTGTTTTAGTCTCTGCAAGCTCATATGCACTCTCCTTAGTTTATTCAGAGGGCCATATAGACCCAGTGTCCTCCATCCCCTCTGATTCTTAGAGCATTTCCAAATTGAAAAAGAAGGTGTCAAGCTTTCATTATTTGCAGAGGATAGGATAGCATCATAAGTGACCCCATAAACTCTACTAGGAGACTCCTACAGCTGATAAATACCTTCAGTAATGTGGAAGGATACAAGATCAACTAAAAAAAAATCAGTAGCCCTCCTATAGACAAATGATAAAGAAGCTGAGAAAGAAATCAGAGAAACATTACCCTTCACAAAAGCCACAAATAACATAAAATATCTTGGGGTAACACTAACCAAAGAAGTGAAAGACTTGTTTAACAATATCTTCAAGTCTTTGGGAAAAAAAAAACGAAGAAACCAAAAAATGGAAAGATCTCCCATGCTCTTGGATAGGTAGAATGAACATAATAAAAATGACAATCCTACCAAAAGCAATTTATAGATTTAATGCAGTCCCCATCAAAATCTCAACACAATTCTTCATAGACCTTAAAAAAAACAATACTCAATTTCATATGGAAAAACAAAAAACCCAGGATAGCCAAAACAATCCTGTACAATAAAGGAACTTCTGGAGGCATCACCATCCTTGACATCAAGCTCTTTTATAGGGCTGCAGTAATTAAAACACCTTGGTATTGGCATAAAAACAGAGACACTGACCAATAGAATCTAATTGAAGACCCAGATATTAATTCACACACTTATGAACACCTGATTTTTGACAAAGAAGCTAAAAATATACAATGGAAAAAAGAAATCATATTCAACAAATGGTGCTGGCATAACTGGATGTCAACAGGTAGAAAAATAAAAATAGATCCGTATCTATCCCCATGCACAAAGCTCAAGACCAAATGGATTAAAGACCTCAATATAAATCCAACCACACTGAACCTGACAAAAGAGAAAGTGGGAAGTCACCTTCAATGCATGGGCACAGGAGACCACTTTCTGAATATAACCCCAATAGCACAGGCACTGAGAGGAACAATGAATAAATGGGACCTCCTGAAACTGAGAAGCTTCTGTAAAGTAAAGGACACAGTCATTAAGACAAAAAGGCAGCCTACTGAATGGGAAAAGATCTTCACCAACCTCACATCAGACAGAGGACTGATCTGCAAAATATATAAAGAACTCAAGAAATTAGACATCAACATTCCTTATAACCCAAATGGGGTACAAAACTGAACAGAGAGTTCTCAACAAAAGAGTCTTAAATGGCTGAAAAACATTTAAGGAAATGTTCAACATTCTTAGCCATCAAGGCAATGCAAATCAAAACAATTCTGAGATACCATCTTATACCAGTCAAATGGCAAAGATCAAAATCACCAATGATAGCTGATGCTGGAGAGGATGTGGAATAAGGGGAACACTCATCCATTTCTGGTGGGAATGCAAACTTGTATAACCACTTTGGAAAACAATACGGTGGTTTCTCAGAAAATTGGGAATCAACCTACCTCATGAACCAGTAATACAACTCTTGGGTATATACCTAAAAGATGCTCAATCATACCATAAGGACCTTTGTTCAACTATGTTCAAAACAGCATTATTTGTAATAACCATAACCTGGAAACAACCTAGATGCTCCTCAACTGAAGAATGGGTAAAGAAAATGTGGTACATTTACACAGCAGAGTACTAGTCAGTGGTAAAAATAAAACAAAACAAAACAAAATAAAACAAAATAAGCCCCCCCCCCAAAAAAAACAACAACATCTTGAAATTTGTACCCAAATGGATGGAACTAGAAAAAAAATCATCCTGAGTGAGGTAACCCAGACCCAGAAAGATGAACATGGTATGTGTGCACTCGTAAGCAGATACTAGCTATTAATAAAGGATATTGGGCCTAGAGAAGCTGAGTAACAATGTGAACCCTAAGAAAACCACACATAGAACCACCTGGTAAGGGGCAATAGACAAGATTGCCTGATAAAATTTGGATCATGGGGATGGGGGAGTAGGGAAGGCAGAAGGGGAGGGGGAGTGAACCTTGAGGGGATAGGATAGTTGATATGGAGGAGAGACAGATATGAGAGCAAAGAAAGAGATACTTTTGATTTAGGGAGCCATTATGGGGTTAGCAAGAAAACTGGCACTAGAGAATTTCCCAGGAATCCACAAGGATGACCCCAACTAAAACCCCAAGCAATAGAGGAGAAGGTACTCGAAATGCCCTTGCCCTGTAGTCACATTGATGAATATCTTGTGTCGCCATAGAACCTTCATCCAGCAACTGATGGAAACAGAGGCAGAGAACACTGGACTGAGCTCCCAAAGTCCAGTTGAAGAGTGGGAGGAGTGAGAAAATGAACAAAGAGGTCAAGACCATGATGGGTTCACCCATTGAAAGAGTTTACCTGAGCTAATGGGAGCTCACCAACACCAGCTAGACAGGAAAGGAACGAGCATATGTCCAAACTAGTCCCTCTGAATATGTTAACAGTTGTATGTTTGGGGCACCAGGTTTTATCCCTACTGCTTGTATTGGATTTTTGGGAACCCACTCTCTTTGAATTGATACCTTGCTCAGCCTAGATATATAGTAGTGAAGGCCTTGGACCTTCCCCCAAAACAATGTGCCTTACCTTCTCTGTGGAGTGGATGGGGGGTGGGCTGGAGGAGTAGGTGAAGGGAATGGGAGGGGATGGATTAAGAACTAGTGATAGTATATAAAATGAAAAGAGGTAGTTTGTTTTCTCTTTAAAATAATAAAAAGAAAAAATAGACAATTAATTATAAATTATATACTATGTATTAATTCATCATTTTAATTACTTAAATATGTGATTAGAATTCTAAGCAAATGTATATACTTTGAAAAACATCCATCTTGCATTAATGAATTTGCCCAACTTATACATAATGTCAAAGGGTTTATATCTCTGAATAATCAAAACTTGAGCCACCTGGCAAACAAACACAGATAACTGAACAATTGGTGACACTCTTTTCCACTAACTTATTCTTATTACATTAATTCAAAGTATTTATGTTCTTTATAAGTGCTGACAATACCCCTGAGCCACCTGAAAGTAAATGCTACATATATGGAGAGCAGCATCTGTCTTCCTTTTCTGATGGTTCTTAACATCTGTGGAGTGAGTATTAAGACTCGAGAGATTATCTACTTTTGCCATGAATATAATGACTGGCAACATCAGTTACTGAGGTGCACACAGCTCATGTTAATCCTTAAGATTCTAGTTATCATGCACCCAAATTGTCTCCAAAGACACATTCATAAATTCAGTGAAACAGACACGGTCAGGGGATGAACGTGACTACTGAATATAGTTTAAGGTGTCCCGGGAAATGTCTCTCCCTTTCTCCACAGGCTTCACCATGGTTCTGCAATGTCCTAGTTTTGCAATGGCACTGGGATGCCCGAGATTAGCTATCTTTTCGTGTGATTTTTTTAAAGGTTAACAAATAATATTTTTTTTTAAAAAAAAAAACTTTGATGGAAAGAGGAACATATTTGGAGTCATGCTTGTCTCTACCCCTCTTGTGGCAAAATAGGAAAAGGATGGCTGTCTGAAAAAGACCTGTAGCTGGGTATCATGGCATACACATGGGATTCCAGAATGCAGAGAGCTAACGCAAGATAGTAGTGACTTACTGACTAGTCTGGCTTGCAAAGAGAGACCTTGCCTCAAAACAGCATAAACAGAAGCAAAGATTTATTCTGTATGAATCCAACATAATTGCATTCTTAAGCAGGAGAAGTTAACTTTTGTCATGGTGAATGACGACCCAGGGGCTTTGCAGAGTCAGGCAATGTGATGGGTAACTGTGCAGTTTTGGAAAAGGCAAGCAAGGCACATTTTGATGACATCACTATTCTGCAGGCCAGGTCCTCAATAAAGGAATTGAAAATTTGATAAGCTGTGATGAGGTAGACTGTAGAAAGTGATCTGGCAGTTCCAGTCTGTCCTTGTATTTCAGGATGGCATTATTCCAAGACAAGTTATTCATCCCATTCCTAAAAGCTTCAGAGAAAGAGCTTTCTGCCTGATGAGTAAGGGTTCATCAGCCACAGAAAATATCTCTCTGCATTCCTGCTGCAGTTGGCTGGATTGCCCTTAATGAAGATGGAAAAATACAACTGAGATTTACTTAAAAGAAATGCATTATCTATGTAGAAAAGTTGATTATGCTAAAGACTGGCCTTTTAAAAAGTTTTTTTTGCTTAAATCCACATAGAAAAAATGTTAAGTAAAATAATGTTTTAAATCTATTCGTAAAATAATACATTTAAAAATCAAGAATAATTTAGTGTCTCATAAATATACTCACATTGTAGTCAGTGTTTTATGGAACACACTTTGGTAACTAACACTTCTGGTTACCAAAAGCTGAGATTGTGGAAGTCACTCTTGAATAATTTTGGCTACAGCCAGTAACTAAAGGTATTAGATAAAGGGAAAGCACAAGGAAAGGATGAAGGCTACAGGGAAGGGAGAAAGAAAGGAAAAATCTTATAAATTTGAATTCACAGAAAACCTAAAAAAGAAAAAGGAAAATTTATGTTTCTGGTTGTAATGAGAAAATACAGAGAAATCGTCTCTGAATAGAATAAAAACATGTTTCTGAAAGAAGCAAAAGAAAATATTATTTTTATTACTTTCATACTTAATAACATACATATAAACAATAACTTTCAAATATTTTCAAAGACATAAACTTTCTTCATTCAATGTATGCTTTATTTATTGTAATAGTCCCAAAATAGCAAGAACTGTACATTGAAATAATCTTTTGTTCTTGTGAAAATAGATTATGATATGTATAGGTTGATTATACATTTAAGCAGGCAAAGAATTATTTAATCTGGAAGCAAATAAACTTTGGGCAACTAAACTATTACTATCAAGCACTAAAGTACATTGAATGGTACCCCAAGGAATGTATTTGAAATGATAAAGGAATAGTTGCTAATATTTATTGACCCCTGACAACATGCTAAGCACTGTTAATGATTTGAAAGTATTACATCTTTATTCTTCACTAGTCTATCATGTAAGTACATTTTTATTACTATATTTTAAGTGTGAAAATTGGAGTTGAAAAGCATAAGGCAGCTGTTCAAAGACAAAGAGTATAGAGCAGTTAGGGTGGGCATAGGATTGAGGGGTTAGAGGCAGGGGCGTGTCCTCTTACACACTGGACAAAGGGAGATAGGTTTGAGCCTGTGGTATAATGAGAAGCACAGGAATAGGCAAGTTCAGGTTTAGCATTATGTCCTGCTATACAATGAAAGAAAGCATGCTAATTCTTCCTAACTTTCTTATATTCATTGAAGATGAGCATGAACACACATTAGACTGAGCTAATTGTGACAATGCTAGCCTTCTCCATCCCCACAAAATAATCTTTCTTTAAAATAGCAACAATGTGGAAGGCAAACCCAACAATAACAACCCCTTTGATGCAGTACAGGCTCAGCTCTGAGGCCTTCAACTTTGCCTTTGCTTTTGACTATCCCTTGGATGAGGAAGCTAATTTACATGGGATTCACTAACATTCACAGCATGGTATCAGGCTTTTTTTTTTTTTTTGGTTGACAATTTAAAGATTCTGTAAATGAATCTAATATAATTCTGTCCTTTGAAAGAGCAAGAATCCACAGCTGATGTCCTGTCATCAGGATCCAGGAGTCACTAAACCATGAACTGTCTGAAGCTTAGTGTTTAAGACAGCTCAAACAAGTAGCCACTGGGGGCAGAATGAAGACAGCCTGAAGCTCCCATTTCCTCCTGGTTGGTATTATGAATAAACACTTTACTAAGCCCATGAGAGACAAATGAAGAAAAAGGCTTTGCAAAAATTCCATTCCTCTCAAGTGGTATCAGAAATTCACAAAATCCAAGAAAGGATTATTTTTCTTCTGAGGAGCAAAGGATAGTCTCTGCCATTGTGAAGGTGGCAGCTGAGATGGTGAGTGACTCCCTGTGGCAATTTGATATTTATTAAAAGGAAAAAAAAATGTTTTCAGAATACCTTGCCCAGGATGAGTTGCCATGGAAACAGTAGTCAGCGGTTGCAGTCAGTTAGTAAAAGATTTCATTTATATGTGCTCCTGCTAAAACAAGGTTGGTGCAGATTCTCACACAGCAGCTCTGCCTCTGGAGCACTTGACATTGACCACCAACTGTTTCAGGAGGTCATCTTTTAAATGTTCCGTGCAATCAGTGATGTTAAAGAAATCTGGAGAAAAATGCTGTTAAGGGTTGCCAAGTCAACAGTAACCTCACTGCGGGGTTTGAAGTAAGGATGCTTGTGCTAAGAAGCTAGAAAAGCTTTTATAGCTTCACTAGTTCCCCTCCACCTAACCCTTGAAAATATAGCTATAGGCATTTCTCAGTTTCTATGTCAGTGGTTGGTTGCAGGGAAGGAAGTGTAAAAGAGGTAAGAAAAGGCAAGAAGAGAAGGAGAGACCAGGGCAAAATGACTTGCAAAATTCAAATGTGCAATACAAATGCTATCAAAAGAGGCAGCCTGAACTATTACACGCTGTTGAGGTGACCCTGGACACGTTAATAGTCCTAATACTTGAGGATGTATATAGTCTGTCACTCCTCCTTTGTAGTCCTTGGAGCAGAGTCTCAAGACGCCCTTACATATCTGCAGCAGAATCCGCATCTAAGAGCCTTCTGTAATCCAACACAAATACTGAATACAGAGTATCAGTGAATCCTCTATATTCATTGAGACAGTGGATGCTATGCAATTGTGAGTGGAAAGGTGATTTAGAGAAACATGAATGCAATAACACTACCAAATATTCAATTAAACAGGACATAGCTTAAGGAGGATGCACAAAAGATATAGTTGGAAAGAAGAATAAAGGATCAGTAGGCAAAAGTCTACCCTTCATATATGTTGCTGAGGAGAAAGAGATGATTGTTTATGGAAGAAGACATGAAAATTAGTGCCATTCTTGATGCAGTTAAATTTTTCCAAGTATCCACTTTCCTGTAAACACTTTCCAAATTGCTGCTATGTCATACAAGCCCAATAACTGAAAAAGTAGAAATCCACAATCTTAAAACAATATTTCTCAACAAAGAATGTTATAGAATACTGGACATTATTGTCAGCAGATATAATAGCATTTGTATAGAGATCTATAACTTATAAAGAATATCTGTCCTGGCTATTTTTAAATTGCTACGATGAAACACCATTACCAAGCTAACATAAACAAGAAAGCATTTAATTGGGAACTTATGGCTCCACAGGGTTAGAGTCTATGTCTACCATTGTGAGGAACGTGGCATCAGGCAGGTGTGGTATGGTAGCAGTAGCTGAAAGGTTAGGTTTTGATCCACGAGTAGAGGGAGAGAGAACTAACTGGGAATAGTGTCGGCTTTGAGATTTCACAGCCTGACACACCTTCTCCAACAAAACAGCTTCTAATCCAGTGGTTCTCAACCTTCTTAATGCTGCAACCCTTTAATACAGCTCCTCATTCTGTGGCGACTCCCAACCATAAAATGATTTTGTTGCTACTTCATAATGCTACTGTTATGCATTGTAATGTAGATATCTGATATGTGACCCCTAGGGGTTTGAGGCCCACAGGTTGAGTACCACTAGGGTAGCATCTAATCTTCCCTAAACAGTTTAAGAGACTGGAGAACAAGCATCCAAAGACATGAGCCTATGGGGTCATTTTCATCCAACCACTACAATATTCATAATACTTGAAGGTATATTTGATTATATCTGAATTGTCATCACGTTCAGATCAGATATACTGAAGGAAACACCTAGAAAATAATTACAGTGACTCTCTCATGTGGCTAGTTGGCAGTCTCACTGACTCCTTTAAAGCCTTGCGTTGTAGCATATGTCCTGGTTTTAGTATAGTTATGCCTTCTGGCAGGAGTGACAACATTTTAAAGTGATAGCCATGACCCTCCCATGTCTGACTGTTGAAACAGAAGACCCCCAACAAATCTAATACTGGAAGAAGAAATGCCTGAAGCTCTGACAGCAACCAATGAGCACCTTGTCTCCTAGGGAAAAGAAAAAGATTTATGGCTTGCCAGACCCCCTTGCAGAAGAGCCAAAAGATGGAAAGAACACACCTTTACCAGGACTGAGTAATTATACACATCTTTCTGTCTATTGAAATCCTACCTCCAAGTTAGGGTAAGCTTACACAGAAGGTGATTGAGCATAAGGGGGAATGAGAGAGTAGTTAATGGATCAATTTTTCCTCCTCCCAGTTTGGCCACATTCCCTACTTTCCACTATTAATTTGGCTCTTTAAGTGGCTTGTTGAGGAAGGGTGACTGAGCCTGGCTTGGGGTAGTCAGAGCCTTGTCCTAATATGTGTAACATTGGCACACCTCATTTGTGTCACCAAGTCATAGTGTGTCTCCAGTTTTGTGGATTCTAACTAATGGGTCATAATTCTGTTTTATTTTGTCATTTGTAGGCTATCATTTCTAATAAGTTAGTTGACTCATGTTCATTACTAAACATTTGGAGATGGAAAGTCTTAAAGTATATAGACTTTATCAGTATTTATTTTGTTACTGAGGACTCAGTCTATTCTTTTCTGGCCCCTGGCTCTGTATTTATTTTTAATCTAGAGAAATTTTAATAAATGGTTATTGCACATCTTTTATTTCCACTACCTTGTTTGTTTGTTGATTGTATTAGGTTCAAACCTAGGGCCATACACATCGAGTGCAAACATTGAACTAAAGAACTCATCCCCAGCCACGTGACTTTCATTTTAAACCATTTGAGTTTGCGTTTCTAGTTCTTAACTAATTAGGCTCAGGGTTGTGTTTTGCCCTTGAAGCAACAACAACAACAAGATCTTGAAGAAAAACCAAGGACTCCTTAGCAGCTGGAGCTTTTCTACCTCCCAGCAACACACTGCGTGCTGAGATGCAACACACCTGGCAGATAAATCTAGCCTTGAAACATCAACTACAATTTCCTGGAAGCTGCTGTTAAATCTATTTACAAAACCTAGCAGAAAAGGTTTTCTCAGGAACTCTATTGCACACCTGCTCTGCGTATCCGTGGCAACAGCTATATCTGCAGCAGGGCCCCAGAAATCACATGGCAGCCAGATGGAAGTGAAGTGTTGGTCAGTGGCAATCCACAGAGCGGTGGAATAGAAAATGCATTTTATTTCTTCTCGTTTATCACTGCTCCACTTGCAGGACTTATGTCAATCCATGAAACTGAACTCTCTCTCTCTCTCTCTCTCTCTCTCTCTCTCTCTCTCCCTCTCTCTCTCAGACACATTAATAAGGGCATGGAGTGAAAGAGCAGGAGATTGTCATTTCAGTGGAAACCTGGCTAGGTGTCATATTAAAGCCTTTGGGAAAGAGATTATAAGAACTAGAAAAACTGGTTTGGCTCCACGCTGCTGAGGCGCAGTAAACTGGTAGGAGTGAGAGAAGAGTCAGAGAGATTTGGAGAGAGGTGTGTACCAGGTACGCGGTACCATTCCTGCCCACCCTCCTCATTACCAAAGTAGGTGAGACCTGACTCACGGTCCCGTGTAATGAGGTGTTCCCAAGAGACCTGCCCAGAGTGTCTCAGGATGACTTTAATCAGTAAACGTATGGCTATTTTCTGACAAAAGTTTGTGTGATACAGTTTAGTTTAGCGACATGGAATAAAGTTGTTTATAACAGCATTTCTAAGGGAGAATGGACATACTGCTCTTCTCATATTCCATTTAGTGGTGGCAAGATTTTAAATTTTTAAATGTTGGCCAGAGACAGGACAGAGAAACTAATGTGAATCATGATCCAGTCACCAAGTTTCCTCAGAACACTTGTCAGTAACAAAGAGGATGCTTTCCATAGTTCAGGGGGATTGTACCAGAGCTGTTAATGCCAATTATCAACCTAAGTGCATTAAGAAATGCCACACACCTCAGTAGCCATGAGTGTGTTCATTGAGGCATTTGCAGAGACAATAGGAAAACAAGGATTCTGGCTCTATCAGTTGATTAATTCCTTGTTAGATCAATACTACTACAGTGTCATTAGGAGAATGAGAAGGTGAGGCTTAGATGGAGGGGAGTAACTAAAGAAGGTGGTTCTAGGGGCTGAATCTTGGCTATCCTCTTTTTCTGAACTCTCCTTTTCTCTGCCTCCACTAAGGAGTGAAGTACAGCCACTGTCCCATAAACCTGCCACCACGTGTTCTGCTCAAGGAAGCAAGGGAAAGTGGCCATGACTGACCACTCAAAAACCATGAGCCCAAACAAGTTTTCCCCTTTTAACATTCTTTCAGTTATTTCTCCAAGCAAACATAACCTAGGTGCTACCTCAAAGACTACCAAGTGGTCCAGAGATGGTCCGTTGGAATCTCATAGGTGTTTAACTTTGGTTCTCAACAGCTGGATATCAAGAATATGGATGCCCATGCCTTCACCAGTTTCCTTCTAACTTTCCTTTCTCTGTCATTTCAATCATGTACTTCTCAAAGGGCCTGGCATTTCTGCCCCCAGTAAAGTAAATATGAAGACAAAGGCAAAGATTGAGTAATTGAGAAAGGCGAAAGTCCAGAAAGAGTAACTCAGTGATCTAGGGTCAAGCCAAATTATATTTTTTTTGAAAGTTAAGTTTTTAGTCAAATATGTATGCAGGCTCCTAAGTTACTTGCTTTGTCCAGTAGCTCTGTATGTCAAAGGTGGTCATATAAAGAGAGTGTCCAGTAGCTGTGTATGTCAAAGGTGGTCATATGAAGAGAGTGTCCAGTAGCTGTGTATGCCAAAGTTGGTCATATGAAGAGAGTGTCCAGGAGCTGTGTATGCCAAAGGTGGTCATATGAAGAGAGTGTCCAGTAGCTGTGTATGCCAAAGGTGGTCATATGAAGAGAGTGTCCAGTAGCTGTGTATTTCAAAGGTGGTCATATGAAGAACTTGGGAAGTCTAGTATGAATTCTGTTGTACTAAAATTTCAAATGGAGGCTGAACTTAGTAAACCTAATAAGACAGGATATTATAAACTATCATAAAATCATTTTTACATTTATTATGTATTGAAAGGATGCAGAAGATGAAAATATATTATAAAATTAGCATTACCTATTTAATGAGATGGTAAAGAAATTTGACAAATACATATGTATTTTGCATCGTAGTCTAGAGCTACAATGATTCAGGAACATGTGAACGTTAATGGAGGAAACAACATTTTGTAATTGCCTCAGCCTACAAATGATACTGTATTTCAATTTTTGCTGCTATTGAATTTGCATTTACTCTAGCCTCACACTGAAAAACCAATATAATGTTTTTCCTTTACTCTTAAATTCTTTGCTCTTTTGGCTTTTTTTGGAGGGGCTGTCACCCAGCTCCCAAATTAATCAATCACACATGGAGGCTTTCTTTTTTCTTATGAATGCCTGGCCTTAGCTTGGCTTGTTTCTAGCCAGCTTTTCTTAAATTATCCCATATACTTTTTGCCTTCGGGCTTTTTTTTTAATTACTTCTGTATATCTTACTTTCATTCTTACTCCAGGTTTTGCTGTGTGGCTGACCCCTGACATCCTCCTCTCCTTGTTCTATCTTGTTCCTTCCTCCTTTCCATATTTCTCATTCTATTTATTCTTTCTGCCTACCAGTCCTGCCTATTCTTGTTCCTGCCTTGCTATTGACCATCCAGCTCTTTATTAGACCATTAGGTGTTTTAGACAGGCAAAGAGTCACCGCTTCATAGAGCTAAACAAATGAAGCATAAACAAAAGCAGCACATATTTACAGCACTAAACAAATGTTCCAGAGCATAAACAAATGTAACAACACACCTTAAAATAATATTCTACAAAATTTATTTGCCTGCCCAAGCCTGGCCACATGGTCCATACCTAAATTCAAGGGAGTCCATTAAATGGGTAGTTGAGTTCTGAAAGTCTCTGCTTCATGATGGTGTTGTTCCTTCTGCACAATTGATCAATATACTCTTTCATCTATTCTTTCTATTCCCATTTGCTATTCTTTTACCATCATTATCTTTGTATGTCTATCAACTAATCTTTGTTTTATTTTATTTTATTCTATACTTCCAGGCTATTAACTTGGTTATTTCAAAAATTGTAAAGTAACAAATTAAATCTTCAAAGGAAATGTTTATGAATTAAGTGAAACTAATTATTTGTGGTTGTTCTGAAAGATAAAAAATTGCATATATTTTCCACTTGGCATGGAGCATGAAGATTACATTAAGTCCGGCTGTAAACAGAAGTTGATAACGTGAGATTTTTTTTGAATGTTGTTTTTTGATCTCTACCCCTTTAATCCCACTTCTGAACATTTTATGGATTTTCCCTCGTTTTTCCTGCTCCTACAACTGTAAACATAAATCAGAATAGGCAAGTGCCTCATTTCTGATAATATGAGCCAATTCTAGCACCATCTTCTTTGTGCATTTCTCCCATTGCTCTGATATTTGGTAAAATCCTTGCTCTCTAAGGCGGTGAGTGAACTTAACCACACTTCGTCCCCATGGGTTGGGTTTTCCAAAGGCTTCCCCTGCAGTTTTGAAAGTTTCCATTCTCTGAGGCTAGCAAGACAGCTTAGCAGTGAGGAGTTCATGTTGCACCAACAAAAGACTGATCCTGTTTTGGTTCCTGAGACCCACATGGCAGCTCACAATCTTCTGTAACCCATGTCTCAAAGATTCCCATGCAAATACTGCATGCACGTGGTTCATATACAAACATGTTGGCAAAGGCCTAAAATAAACATAAATAAATCTTTAAAATCTTTTAAAATTCCATTTATTTGGAAGTAGAATCAAAATGTAGGAGAGCATGCTTCAAATTTTCCAAGAAATATATTGTCAGTCTGTGATTTCATTGTGTCCAGCCTCCTGAGAAGTAGCCCAAGCCATCATTCTACTGCTAGAGAGCCACTTAAGTTATCATAGGATACAATATTAGATTGAAAATATTGGTCTCCTTCCAGTATCAGGATCCATTATGGCTTGAGAGTTACAATCTGAACTGGAATATTCAGCACTGGCTGTTTAATCAATGTGAGTGAGCTCATGGAACAGCTGCTCCAAGCATCTATCCTATGGCTAAGAGACAGAAAATAGGGTGAAGGCCACTAGAAACTGCTAAGGATTAAACAGAACCAGAAACTGATAACTGAAGGTGGACTACAACACTCTAAGTACCTAGCCTCCAGTTGCAGATTCCAGAAATCCCAGAATTAGCGTTATCAGAGGTCCTTCAGTAAGACTTATTTTTTAGCCACTCTATTGTAACCTTTTAAAAAGTCAAAGTTGTAAATATTGTATGACTCATTTAATAAGAAGATCTCAATTGCTTTGTACTCTTTTTTTTTATTATTGAAACTGTCTGTAAAAAACTGTGGAGCATGACACCTGCTTTGATACAACTCCCAGCTTTTCTTTTGCAACACCCTACACTAATGCTCTACTGTGTAGGCACCATGACAGAGAGGGACTTCATTGACTCATTACTGGGGTCAGTCATCTGTGGCATGGATTAGGGGTTACTCTCATATCTCATTAGATTGCTGTTCTAGTCCATTATCCAGTGGCCCAAAGCACTGTGCCGTGTATAATGTGATTCTGCAGTGCAGGAGACAGCTTCATTCCAGAGACCTTTAAAAAGCCATTAGGAGACTATTCTAGAAACTGAAGGATATACACAAAGAAGGCTCAGCTGCTGCTCAGGTGCAGTTATCGTTTTCCAGTTGGAATGCTGACTGCTTTGGGTCAGGAGACTCATCATTGCAGAAAGAGTTTCTAAGTTGTCCTTGAGATCAACCTGCAGATGTTATCCCACCTTTAGGCTCAGAGGCAGGCACTCTGTTCTTGGTCAGACCTGGTACTAGACCTTCAGACAGCTAGGTGTTGAGTAGCTAGGTATTCAACGTGCATGAATCATGACACCTTCACATGTTTCTCCATCATTACATTTACTCTTCATTCCTAGTAATTGTATCTCCCAATTGATTTGACTTCCGTGCTGTCTTAAAATACACTGTAAGCCCTTGGAACCGTGAAAATACAGAGAAAAATGATGTCCACAATCCCAGTTGGAAAAAGGCAGAAAACAAAAGCAGCAAGACAGAACAAATAAAATAGAGACTCTTTACGGAAAATAGGAGGTTGTTTTACATATATTAGATACTATGATAACTAAACCTTTAAATTCATTCAGTGCATCTACGTTTATAAATGGTAAATCATTTGGGAACTTGTTTCATGACTATCTCTTGGTAAGTTGGTTGCATCCTTGAGTCTTTCATAGATATCGAGTTATCTATAGACTAAGTAGGGGCAATATGTAGCCAAGGCTCTATAAATATTAGTTTTCCAGAGGACAAGACCAGTGCTTTCTCTGACACTATATTTTAACTTAACTTCTCATCTTATTGCTACTTTTTATTAGTTCTACTTGATTATCTTTAACTTTTGTTTCTCCTGATTTAGGACTTGGGTGTGCCTGGGTGACTTGTGATCTGGGGTGGGGTTCGTATGGAAATTGCATACTCATCTTCCATAAACCTCTTTAGACATTTAAATAATTGTGCTATCAGAGGAAGCCAGGAGAACCAGATGAAAGATGACTAGACTCTCAGCCAAAAACATCTTAATTTGGCATGTAAAATATCCTAGGATGTTACTTAACTTGTCTGAAACTCAATTTTGTCATTCAAAAGGATGACATAGCATCAGAAAGATGGCTCAGCATGTAAAATAGCTCATTGCCAAGTTTGATGACCTGAGTTTCACCTGCTGAACCAGCAAGGCATAACAAATCAATAACTCCTGCAAGTTGTACTCTGACCTCCACATTTATGACATTGCATGCGTGAACCTATATCATGCCCCCTACAAAACAGATTAATGTATAATGTCGGAAGAAAAATTGAGATAAACATTATTTTTCATTTGTTTGCTTGCTTTTGCTGAAAAGGAAACATAATAGCTATGGCTACGCCTGGGGTGTGGTAGAAATTCAAGTCATGTCAGATCTGATCTCCACAAAAATAAGTGGTGATACAGTCATGATAGCAAAGACAATAGGGTTCTCCAGCCATGGAGAGGCATGATGTCTCACCAGGTAAAGTGAAAGACATGCAAATTTAGTGACCTGAATTCAATCCCCAAATTCTATAGTGGAAAGAGAGAGTAGACTCCCTAAAGTTATCCTCTGACCTTTCTGCATGTGCCTTGGCACACTGAAGGAAGCACCCACTAACACATATGCAATAATAAAAAGTTCTCTAGTCTTTATTTCATCAGCAAGCAGTGGGGGCTTGTTGTATGGCCTGCTATTCATACTGCTCAAATGTACTTGCATAATAGTTATGATTGGATCGCTGTCCATTTGTCAACTGAAAGCACTCAAGTCATCTGTAGGAGCCCTATGAGAAAGCACAAAATGGGAAGTAAAGGAATTACCTTAAACACCAATGATAGCCTTTGCTGGAGAGTTTGTGGAGTAAGAGGTACACTCATCCATTGCTTGTGGGAATGCAAACTTGTGCAACCACTTTGGAAATTAGTGTGGTAGTTTCTCAGGAAATTAAGGATTCTGGAATCTTCTAATAGAAGTAGTCATTGACCCTTATGTTTCTGCCTAAACTATCTCAACCTTGAAATCATATATCAATCACCTCACATGGTTGACTAGTTCATGTTACATGGATTTGTCAGGGAGATGAAGCCCTTCCCTCCTCATATTGTTTTCCAGGTAAGTCAAAATATTGTAAAGAGCAGAGGCCAGAAAAGATGAATACGATGGAAAAAATAGTGAAAAAAAACCAACATTTTTTAAAAATCAGTATCATGCTCAACTGCAAAGGGACAGATGAGAGAGTTTATGTAATTCTCTAATTCGGGTATTCTTACAACCCCTGATGATTTATTAGCGATTGTTACTTCAGTAGCTAAAATGAACAAAAGACAGTGCCAAGTAAGTTCAAATAATTGTGAAGAACATTTGCTTGCGTCATTAGGATCCCAGTAGGCATAAAGGCATTTTCTTGCTAGTGAACTACGGCCACAGATCACGGGACTCTGATGATTTTCTGCTGTGTGCCATGCACCCTCCCAGCTGTTGTTCAGTCACGCTGATGTCAAACCTTTATTATCATAAGCCCTTGTTTAACAGCCTTCTTCTTCACTCTACAATCCCCACTAATTGCCATTTGGACTTTACGAAGGAGGTTGAAAACCTGCCCACCACCTTCTGTTGCAAAAGGCCTCATGGCTATGATTTGAATAATAGTAATTAACATCCATGCAAGATGAGTTTTATTCACGGAGTTTTGAGACATTAATTAGTATTATAACATCCCTGAGAGGTAAGTAATTATAATTCTCACACTCTTTCCAGGGGCGGAGCTGAAGATACAGCCGGGTGAAGTTTCTTGTCTAAGCCTATGCACAAGGAGACAAGGCATAAATGTGCAGATGGGAGCAGCTGGAGAGGATAAAAGCCAGCAGTCCATCCACTAACATATTGGCAGGCCCACTCTACAGAGCATGCTCAGTAGAGAAAAGTCTTTACTTTGGTTCCATTATTGATGACATTGGCTACAATCAGGTCAAAGGGGACAGTTTTCTAAAAAGCCAATCAAACTGGAAGATTAACATTGTTCTTTCCTTGAAGAACTGTAAAATAAATTGATCATCTTAAAAAGTCATGTCAAATGATGTGTGGGCATATGTGATGGTGTTGGTGACCATCTTCTTCTTATCATTATTGATAATGAGACTTCTATCTTATACCTGAATATAGCTGTTAGGGAAACTTGACATTTCTACAACAGGCCTCATACCAAAACAGAATATGGTACAATTAATGTTCCAAGTGTGATGTTTAAATATTATCCGACATTAGCTTATGATTTAAGAGCTTTCATATGATTCAAAAATTTTGGTGACAATGAAGGAAAGATGGTGGGCAGACGAATCCAGCTACAGCCCAAGCCCACAATGAGGTAGCCCACCCCAAAATTCGTCTCAGCTATGAAATGCTAGAGCATAGGATTTGGCAAGATCTGCAGATCCAAAGCAGCAGGACCTCCATGACACAAGGTAACAATAGGATATCCAAGAGAAGTCCCAATGGGTGCCCAGTGTTGATAGAGCAGCAAAAGTCAGAGACCTCAAATCAGACCAGTGACTCATTGCCATGAACACAAGTAAGGATGTATGGCGTGAAGAGTTCATTGTGTGACTTACTGAGCCACACTACAGCTTCCATGCTGAGATTTTGTTATTTGGTTTATTTTGTTATTTTTTTTGTTTTGTTTTGTTGCTATTTGGGGGGTTACTTTTAAATTTTGTTTTGGGGGAGGTTGCAAGAGCAGAAGGCAGAAGCAAGGGGATTGGGGAACCAGGTGGGATCAGCATGATCTGAAACCCACAAAGAATCAATAAAAATTTAAAAAATCAAAAGTGTGGGCAGTATCTTTTAACAATGGATATTATATTAATACAGCCTTATTTAACTTACTTTTATTATTTTAAGATTTATTTATTTTTACTTGTGAGTGTGTAGGCGCATGTGCACAAATGATTGTGAGTTACTGCAGAGGCCATAACAGGATGTCAGGTTCCATGTGACTGGAATAGCAGATGGCTGTGAGCTTCCTGATGCGGGTGCTGGGAGCTAAACTAAGTACTCTCTGCAAGAATTGGAAGAGTGTTTAGCCCACGAACCATCTCTCCAACTCACCAACACTTATTCTAAAGGTAGTTTTATTGAGAAGATTGAGGTTCTTGCAAAGGTTCTAGCCTAAAGGCTGTGAGCCACATATGCCTTGGGATAACTCTCAAAACTTACTTAAAACATTGCCAGATACTCTGAGACAGAGGTGAGGCTGCTCATGCTGCTACTGACCAATTCTCTCCACAGAGTTGGGTTTCATTTCAGAGAGGGAGATATCGGTTCTATATCCTTTAACTCAAGAGTCCACATTAGGAGAGAGGACCATACTGTCACTTTAAGTGAAACTATCTTTAGGTAAAAATACCAATTTGTGAATTTTAAAAATCTTTGGTTAATCTATTTGCTTATAATTATGTAAAACAAAGTTGTATCAAAATAAATAATTTTTAAAAAAGAAATATAGTGTTCAGATTATTGAAGTGAATTCAGTACTCCTTTAAATAGAAAGTCTGGAATGCAGTCCAAAGAGTTGTCAGGGTTCCCTGACCTGTGGGAAGTCCAAGGTCTTCATCACTCCATCCAGGTCTAGGAAGGTGAGCATCCAAACAGGCTAGGCTCCCACAAAGCCAGTACATGCAGTAGGATCAAAACCCAGTGCCTCTTGTAGACCAGGCTGCCCTCGAACTCACAGAGATCGCCTGCCTCTGCCTCTGGAGTGCTGGGATCAAAGGCTTGCGCCACCACCAAGCAAAAGACACTTAAGGTCATGCTCAACCTCCTTAGCGATCAGGGAAATACAAATTAGAACAACTTTGAGATATCGTAATCTTACACCTGTCAGAATGGCTAAAATAAAAAACACCAATGATAGCCATTGCTGGAGAGGTTGTGGAGTAAGGGGTACACTCATCCATTGCTGGTGGGAATGCAAACTTGTGCAACCACTTTGGAAAGCAGTGTTTCAGTTTCTCAGGAAATTCGGGATCAACCTACCCCAGGACCCAGCAATACCAGTCTTGGGAATATACCAAAGAGATGCCCTATCATATGACAAAAGCATTTGTTCAACTATGTTCATAGCAGCATTATTTGTAATAGCCAGAACCTGGAAACAACCTAGATGCCCTTCAATGGAAGAATGGATGAGGAAAGTGTGGAATATATACATATTAGGGTACTACACAGCAGTAAAATCAATGACATTGTGAATTTTGCATGCAAATGGATGGAAATAGAAAACACTATCCTGAGTGAGGTAAGCCAGACCCAAAAAGATGAACATGGGATGTACTCACTCATAATTGGTTTCTAGCCATAAATAAAGGACATTGAGTCTATAATTTGTGATCCTAGAGAAGCTAAATAAGAAGGTGAACCCAAAGAAAAACATATAGTCATCCTCCTGGATATAGGAAGTAGACAAGATTGCCAGGCAAAAACTGGGAACCAGGGGGTGAGGTGGGATGGGGGTAATTGGAAATGGGGTGAGAAAAGTGAGAAGGGGAGGACGTGGGGAGACTGGGGGAATGGGATAGTTGGGATAAAGGAAGGGTGGATATGGGAGCAGGGAAGTATATATCCTAATTAGCACCCCAAAACTTCATTGTATTATCATTTCATCTTTCTTGTGTTGTCTTCCCTCTGCCAATCGCAGCACTGGACTAAATTTCACTAATATCCTGTGTTATCTTATACTTTAACAGAGGCGCATGTCTTTCTCTGAAAAAAGAAGCTGTGAAAATTGTAATTATTCATTTCACAAGAATATCATACAGATTAATTAGTAGATTCATCATGTTCTGAAAGTGTAGGGCATGTTAACAGTCAGGTGCTATGTGATCGTCTCTGAGGTACTCAAAAGGGCAGGAGGAAGACTGAGAATATCTCGCTGTGGAATATGTATGAGGAGGGACAAATTCAGCTTGAAAATTCCTAAAGCAATTTTATTTCTGAACTTCACATAATTGTTTGTTAATTTGAATTTATAGGCACAAGGTTCATGAGGGAGTGGAATGTTCCATGTTCTACAGAAACATGATTATGCATATATATGATTTCACAAATATATTTGGTAGGTGCACATATAATTATATACACAAACCTCTAAAATTCTTACACACTTGTGTGCACACACATAGACAGGCACTATGTATCTAAATGTATTTCCACACAGGCTAAGTGTTAAGGGAGACAAAGAAGGACACTACTTATACCTGGTAGGGGTTGAGAGCCAGGTACTATGGATGTATTTCTAATTGATGAGTTTGGAAATCCTCTCTCTCCTTTCAAGAAAAAGTGTTGTTTATTTAGCTTCAGAATCAAGAGCTGAAGTCAGTGCTTCTTGGTGAGTCAGTGATCAACTGTGAAATATTGGCAGCACTGATGTAGCTGTGTGTGCTTTAATTTTTGTTACAGGTTTATAATTTGCAACTTAAAATAATATAGTTGAGTTAAAATACTATTGTATTTCATAATTGGCTAGTTAATTAAAATATACACAATAAAAAGTTATTACTTAGAAATTATAAGAAGGATAGGGGCCTAATATATTTTTATTAGATGGTTAAGAGTAAGCATTAAATATGTAATATTTGGATAATGTGTCAGGGTTTTTTTTCTATATTCTAGTTTTCTTTCTTTAGATCTCATTTTCTTGCTAATGCATGTCTCAAAATTATCACTTGTTCTGTCGTTTAGTTTAGGGAACCAAGTTTAAGAAGTCCGTGAGGCTGATAAAATACATGTATATATTTAATATGCATATTTTATTATTTTTGTCAACATTTCAGCTTATTTGATACATATTCTAAATACATAAATACTACCTGCTCAGTCTGTATAACATTACTTATATGTATTTTTTCAGTGATGACCATATTTTATTTTATTTTTTATTAATTATTTATTAAAGATTTCTGCCTCCTCCCCGCCACCACCTCCCATTTCCCTCCCCTTCCCTCGGTCAAGTCCTTCTCCCTTGTCAGCTCAAGGAGCAATCAGGGTTCCCTGCCCTGTGGGAAGTCCAAGGACAACCCACCTCCATCCAGGTCTAGTAAGGTAAGCATCCAAACTGCCTAGGCTCCCACAAAGCCAGTATTTTAGATAACCAATTGGTATGCTCTTTCTGGATAAAACAGTTACTCCTGCTCACAGCATTAATTACCCATAGTTCTTTGAATAGGGTTTTCTCCTCATCCCCATCTGCTTTGGCTTGCCTATTGTGCTATCCTTGTTAAGCTCATTTAATCAATTGGTGAGAGTTTTATGAGTGTAGCTTCTGACATTCCGAGGAGACACAATCACACAGCAAACTTCCCAGTCTTCTGGTTCTTATATTTGTTCTACCCACTCCGCTTCAGTGTTTTCTGAGCCTTAGATATGATTTTTCAAAAATTTATTCTATTTTTAATTCTTGTGTATATGTTTATGTCTCTATATGCATATGAGTGCATGAGTTCAGGTACCTGCAGAGGCCAGAGGCATTGGATTCTCTTGGACCTGGATTTATTAACTATTTTTTTTGGTGCTGGGAACTGAACTTGGGTCCTCAACATGAGCAGTATGTGCTCTTAATTGCTGAGCCATCTTTTATCAGTTCTCAGGTAGCATATTATTTTACATCACCTTGTGTGTGTGTTGCAGATTTATTGTATACTATAAAGAGTGAGGAACCCACAGCAAGGAATCAAGGAATTTCAAAAAAAAAAAAAAAAAGTCTGCAGAGACATGGCAGCTGATCGAGATGCAAAGAGACTTGTGTGTGGTTATCTTTGAGAGGGGTGGTCACATATTTAATCCCATTGGAAGTCTATTGGAGACACCAGTAAGGTCAGAGCTGAGCTTCAGAAGAAAACTGTGGTGGAGAGGTAAAGGACAGAGCCCTAGGCAGCAAATGAACTAGCAAATGAATAATGTCCGTTCTATAGACAGATGTGCAGATGACAGTCCAAATTGGGTGCTTAAATAGTGTGAATGAAGCAGAGCTGAAGTCCCCGAGAAATCTGGGAGTTCTCTGACTCTTGGTCCCTTGGCATACCTACCGTTTGTTTGGGTGATAGTTAATGCGCAAAACAATCCCACACCAGTTAGGATTTAAAGGGGTATTTATTTTGGGGGGTAAAACTCACAATACACCAACAGTCAGGAAAGGAGCCTAGTCGCTGGAGCAGGAGCCGGAAACAAGTGCTGGAACCAAGAGAGCGGGCTGAGGCTTGCTGCTCTTTTTTAAAGATAAATAGACCATATGATAGGGCATCTCTTGGGTATATTCCCAAGAGTGGTATTGCTGGGTCCAGGGGTAGGTTGATCCCGAATTTCCTGAGAAACCGAAACACTGATTTCCAAAGTGGTTGCACAAGATTGCATTCCCACCAGCAATGGATGAGGGTACCCCTTCCTCCACAGCCTCTCCAGCAAAGGCTATCATTAGAGTTTTTTTATTTTAGCCATTCTGACAGGTGTAAGATTACGATATCTCAAAGTTGTTTTGATTTGCATTTCCCTGATCGCTAAGGAGGTTGAGCATGACCTTAAGTGTCTTTTGGCCATTTGAACTTCTTCTGTAGAGAATTCTCTGTTCAGTTCAGTGCCCCATTTTTTAATTGGGTTAATTAGCATTTTAAAGTCTAGTTTCCTGAGTTCTCTATATATTTTGGAGAAATATGACAAGAGCATTTGTTCAACTATGTTCATAGCAGTATTATTTGTAATAGTCAGAACCTGGAAACAATCTAGATGCCCTTCAATGTAAGAATGGATGAAGAAAGTGTGGAATATATACACATTAGAGTACTATGCTGCGGTAAAAAACAATGACTTCTCGAATTTTGCATGCAAATGGATGGAAATAGAAAACACTATCCTGAGTGAGGTAATCCAGACCCAAAAAGATGAACATGGGATGTACTCACTCATAATTGGTTTCTAGCCATAAATAAGAATCACGGAGTCTACAATTGGTGAACCTAAAGAAGCGAAGTAAGAAGGTGAACCCAAGGAAAAACATATAGTTATCCTCTTGGCTATGGGAAGTAGACAAAATTGCCGGGGAGAAAATTGGGATCTTGGAGGTGGGGTGGGATGGGGGTAAGGGGAGATGGGGAGAGAAAAGGGAGAAGGGGAGGATGGGGGGAACTTGGGGGAAAAGGATGATTGGGATAAAGGAAGGTTGGATAGGGGAGCACGGAAGCACAATTCTTAGTTAAGGGAGCCACCTTAGGGTTGGCAAGAGACTTGAACCTAGATGGCTCCCAGGAGCCCAAGCCGAGGTCCCCAGTTAGTTCCTTGGGCAGCTGAGGATAGGGAACCTGAAATGACCCTGTCCTATAGCAATACTGACGAATATCTTGCATATCACCTTAGAACCTTCATCTTGTGATGGATGGAGAAAGAGACAGAGACCCACACTGGAGCACTGGACTGAGCTCCCAAGGTCCAAATGAGGAGTAGAAGGAGGGAGAACATGAGCAAAGAAGTCGGTACCACGAGGGGTGCACCCACCCACTGAGACAGTGGAGCTGATCTATTGGGAGCTCACCAAGGCCAGCTGGACTGTGACTGAAAAAGCATGGGATAAAACCGGACTCTCTGAACTTGGCGAACAATGAGGGCTGATGAGACGCCAAGGACAATGGCACGGGTTTTTTTTTTTGTTTGTTTGTTTTTTGTTTTGTTTTGTTTTGTTTTTCAATGGCACGGGGTTTTGATCCTACTTAATGTGCTGGCTTTGTGGGAGCCTAGCCAGTTTGGATGTTCACCTTCCTAGATATGGACAGAGGGGAGAGGACCTAGGACTTACCACAGGGCAGGGAACCCTGACTGCTCTTTGGACTGGAGAGGGAGGGGGAGAGGAGTAGGGGGAGGGGGAGAAGGGTGGGAGGAGGGGGAGGGAAATGGGAGGCTGGGAGAAGGCGGAAACTTGTTTTTTTTTCCTTTTCTCAATTAAAAAAAAAAAACTTCAAAAAAAAAAAAAAGATAAATAGACCATGCCCCAGTGGGCTGGTATTTCAGCAGCTATTGGCTGAAGGAGTGGAAGTCGCTCTGCAGCACAGTGGGCTCGTACTTGAGCAGCTATTGGCTGAAGGAGCAGGAGGTCCTCCTGCAGCAACAGTTCAGTGGGCTGTTGAGGCTACAGTGGTGTGTGTGTCCCTCTTCATGTTTTTGGGTGAAGAAATTGAACTTTTTCCTCAGACTGGAAGGCCTTATAAGTTAAGCATGTGCATCCCCTACATGTGCTCCCCACCACACAAACATACACACATGTGAAAATTTAAAAAGGAAGATAATAATGATTTGCCTTATATTAATTTCCAAACAAATAAGAATGCTTTAGCAGTGGTTTGTGATCACTGTGAAACCATGTCTTTCTGGAATTGTTAGGGTCATCCTGGAACTTAACAAGTTAGGTTGAGCCACAGTCCTCAATGGACCAATTAAATGGTGAATAAGTAGCCAAAAGAAAAAAAGAAAATGGAAAGTATTGAATATGACCAATTTGGGAGGAAGAATAAAGATATCCAGTGACATCACTCCCCAGGTCTATCTTTGAGTCAGGATGTTAGAGGTTAAGAGGAATGCGTAGCTAAGCAGTTCTGGTCAAAGTGTGGTCCTTCCCACCATGTAGCCATAATTGTATTGCCTCCACTATCTCTCACAAGGTGGCCTGAGAAGCTGCTGGAAATCTGTGAAACATCTTCCTGGGAGACAAGTTACTCTCTCCCTGACACTGGCCATTAACCTTTTCTTTCTCTTAGCATCGCTTACTGGAGAAATTTCATATTGCTTCATTAGTGTGAGTGTCAAAGTGAGAGACACCCATGTGTCCCTGTAAAATATCTCCATTCTTACCAGAACGGTTACAATTGCTGTGGATCATGAGTCTAAGATGATGCCTTATCAGTATATTCAGCCTCATCCCAAGTTGGTTTCACAGCAGTTTTGTGAGTCAATGAGCTGAACAGAGTCACCTAAGATGTGCTTAGAAGAGGTAAGACTTCCTGAAAGATGCCAGTCAGATAAAGAGCATTCCAGCCGCCCCATGACTCCAGGTCTCCGTTAAATGGAGCAAGGAATGCTAGAATGCCATTTTATAATATTAGCATGTAAAAAATATTTGAATCTCTGAAATTTATTATAGATACCATGAAGAACAAAGCAGTGCTTCAGCAAATGCTTGTAATGCAATTTTAAAAGACCTAGCTGGTCTCTTGACAAATGAGGCTCTACAACAGACTGAGTGAGACCTTCTTTTATCAATGACATTTAAGGTAAAGGGTTTGTACGAAGCTTATTAGATATCAAAAAACATGGAACACTGAGGTATGGGCAGACTCCCTCTGCCAAAAATCATGTTTGTGTTTGGATCCTGCAGTCTTTTTTCCCCCATTTCAGGTTAAGTTTTCATTTCATTTTTTGTTGCCCCACAAATCATCAGCCAAGTGGAGAGAATATTGTATTTAATGTTATAATAGTCAAGCTTAGAATTGTCATTCAAAATAGTAATTAGATCTACTCTCACAGAACACATGTTACAAGAATAACAAATAATTACAAAGTCACAGAGCCGGATGCTAGATTTTAAGTAATTCCATGTTTTAACTCATTCAGTCCTAAACCCTCTGCAATGTAGTTGCTGGTCATCACCCCAGGAGATTTGAGGTTCAGCAAAGTAAAACAACTTGTTCAGATACACATAGCAAGTACCGGGATATGGATTTAGGCTATTGCTCAGGTCTGCCAGTTCAATTTTCTTTCTCTTCAGAATAAATGAAAGAAAGCATTTATTACAGTAATTACTTAATAGAGATGTGGCTCTGTGGTTGATTGCATGCTTTACATGCATAAGAGCCTGAATTCAAGCTCAATCATTGCATGTGCATGCACATTCAACACACATATAACACACACACACACACACACACAAATATTACTGAGTATCATAAACACTTTACCCTCATATTAAATCCTTAACTTCTAGACATTCAAATTTTCTTCCTTGCCATAACCTCTTAGGCTGCGCAGTTAAAAGGCCACATTGCATAGACACCCCAGGAGGTAAATTTTAGCAGATGTTAGGGGAAAGTCTGGCAAAGCTACTTTGTGAGTTGCAGCAGACAGTTGCCTTGTGTGCTTTGTGACCACTAGTCCTTCCCCACTGCCTTTTTCCCTGAAGCTATAGTTGCCTCCAAAAAACGCTTGGCACCACTGTACCTGTGGGCATCACTTTTAGGGTATATGATTGTGTAGCACATGGGTCAGCAGCTGAGTCAGACTGATGTTGATTCTTACCTGGTCTTGTACATAGCCCCTTCCAGCTCTCTGAAGATCAGTCAACAGAAAGGAAGGTTCCATCTCAGTTCCAGCCCATTTTCTGCCTTGCAGTCAGAGCATATAATGTCTTCAGTGATTGGGTCTTATCATCTAGCACTGCTGAGGAGCAAACCCCAGTAATTGTTGTCTATATTGTTCTGGGAATCTGAGAAGCTTCCCTGAGAGAAAACTCAGTGAGGGCAACCCTCTCATCAACTCACACACTCAACCACTCAGTCACCCCTGACACAGATATTTCTGTTTAATAGCCTATGTTTTCTGAGGTTGTTTGAATAAATACAATAGAATAAACTAAAAAAATATAGGAGGTGTTATTCCAAATATACAAAGAAATTAGAATCAAAATACAATAGAGGCAGATGAAAGCATATAAAGTAACACAACCTACAAAGGTGGATGAAAATACCATTCAAAGTTTCTTCTAGATAAGGAAGAAGCTTGAGATTCAGAAAGTCATGAGATACACCTTTAAAAAAATCACATGCTTTTGAACAATTTTTCACTACTCTGAAAGTATTACTAAGCCTTTTAATACATATGATATACCAATTTCAATCAAACTCAAGATTGTCATTCAGTACGAATTAGCATGGTCCCTTGATTAGTATAACATTCAAATGCCTCTTCACTGATGGATAACTAGCTACCAAATGCTATCTTTTCTGCCCTTTCTGTTGTAGCCTCATCAGCTCTACAGGAATCCTGAACATCTAGTGCTAGGGGCGAGTCCTAGTTGGTTGTGGTCAGGTTCCTGAGGGGAGGGAAGAAGTAGGCTAGGGAAGGATGAGGACAGGCATGAGGTCGAGGGAATCTTGAAGTCTGACTAACAGCAGGGTGCTTCTTTATTTATATAGAATTTAGTAAGCAGGGGTAGATTTGTGTTGTTCCAAAACATAGATTGTGTCATTTTTTTTCAGACATGGGTTTTAACTTTTTCTCTTGTACATCTGTAAGTAAGTTTAGTTATCATTTTTTCTCTTTTTTTGCTTTTATTGAACAATATATATTTCTCCATTCCCCTCCCTTTCTCTCCCCCGCTTCTACCCTCTCTCATGGTCTCCATGCTCTCAATTTACTCAGTAGATCTTGCCTTTTCTACTTCCCATATAGATTAGATCCATGTATGTGTCTCTTAGGGTCCTTATTGTTGTCTAGGTTCTCTGGGATTGTGAAATGTAGGCTGGTTTTCTTTGCTTTATGTCTAAAAGACAATTATGAGTGAGTACATATATTTATTTTTTTAGGTCTGAGTTACCTCACTCAATATGGTATTTTTTAGATCCATCCATTTGTCCAGAAATTATAGTTATCTCTTATAACCATTTTTACTCATCAAACCCATAACCAAATTTTTAAGAAACTAGAAGCATATATCAGCTCATTCTCAGGATGCCTGCTTTTGTTGCTTCAAGGACACTAGACAGAAATAAAAATCTCCAAGCCAGTCCAGGCAGATTGCCATGTCCTGAGTAGTGTAATTTTATCTTTTTTTTTTTTAAAAAAAAAAACCTATTTATTTATTTATTTATTTATTTATCATGTATACAGTGTTCTGTCTACATGTATGCCTACAGGCCAAAAGAGGGCACAAGATCTCATTATGGATGGTTATGAGCCACCATATGGTTGCTGGGAGTTGAACTCAGGATCTTTGGAAGAACAGCCAGTAGTGCTCTTAACTGCTGAGCCATCCCTCCAGCAGACTACCAAGACTAATGACCAGACTACCCAAGAACAATCTTCAGATCAAGGCTGCTGTGGTTATTTTTCTGGTGTTGGCATAATATAATATTTTGTTTAATATCTTTATAGAATTTGTTTATATATTAAATCCTAGCATTCTTTTATTCCTTGGTCATAAGATACAACAGCAGTTATACATGTCCTAATTTTTTAACAAAGGGTGGTCCTGACACTTGATATTTTTATCATTTTTCCATAACATTGTTTACCCATCAATATAAGCCCCTGCGTGTAGGACAGAGGTAACCAGCTCATCTAACTTGATGCTGTAAATACCACATAATCACTTGAGCTGTATATTAGGAAGAGTCTTGCAATTTAATCTGTGGCCAACTCCTCTAGCCCACCAAATCATATTAACCTTTTTCAGTTTATTTTGTTTTGATTATCTTGTTCCTGAGCAAAACATTTTAAGAATATCTCATAGCCCCAGAAAGAGACTTCTGGCATCTTTATGTGTGTCACAATCTCCACAGCTTTTAAGGAAGACTTTCAAGTAGATAAGGAAACCTCCCTAAAAGCAGGAGGGATAGTAAGTTCAGTACTTTCCCGGGGAAGCTTAGAAGCAATACTCCTGAGAGAAGGCACAAATGATTCACACGAGGCTTTCCATCAATCTAATATCCCCAAATTATACAAATATTGAAAGTCCCCTAAGTACGCAACACAA
The DNA here is from genome assembly GCF_018167655.1 of Microtus oregoni. Taxonomy (NCBI): domain Eukaryota; kingdom Metazoa; phylum Chordata; class Mammalia; order Rodentia; family Cricetidae; genus Microtus; species Microtus oregoni. The sequence continues at coordinate 3,212,818 of NW_024543097.1, read as the reverse complement.
GGGGATCAATACTAAAAGTGGCATGGTGGCCATCATGTGGTTCAGCTGTTCTGGATCTTCATCAAGCAGCTATGCTGGCTTTATGACTTTTGCCATTCCCATCAAATATGACTATACCAATTTAGCACTAGGGATGGAACATGGCACAGGAGACCATAAGGGCATCAGGACCTGTGTCAGAATTCACACGTTGCTCATCGTGGTTGGCCCATTCTGTGCCTAGCTAGCTGTCAGATCTGTTGCCTGTCAACCTCACCTTAAAATTGGGGCTGAGATATTCCTTCTCAGCTTTACATTTCAACATGGACATTGAGTTTGAAACTATCCTGGCTACAAGTCCTTTACACAAACAAACAAAGCAGTCAGATATTTAGTTTCATGTGTTTTCCCTAACATTATTCTGAGCCAACCCAGTGTTCTATAACAAAAGCACAATTTACTAAAAGCAAAAGTAGGGCTGGCAATGTGGCTCAGCAGGTAAAGGTGACGTCTGAGGAGCTTCAACAACCGCATTCATTCCTGTGGACCTGCATGGCACAAGAGAGGACTTTTCTGACTGGCACGAATGACGGTGCAAGCATGCAACACACACACCCCTGTGCAAGCACACAACACACAACACACACCCAACACACTAAATGTACCACACACAAACACTAAACACATAAATTCATAAAACGTAACAAATTTAGGAGGATCAAAGCTTTTTACTTGCAGATGAAGAGAGTTCTGACTCATTATCTTGGCAATACTCCAAATAAAATTGTTTATCACACTTAAAAGTTTAAGAATTGGCGTCAAAGTCCTTAAACTTTTTAACTGAGAAGAGCAGCTGTTTTGTGTTGCTTGCTGATGCAGACCTACAGGTGTTGATAATATCCCAGGTGGAAGAGAGGCAAAGCCATATTTCATGAAACTTGGAGAGTTAGTCAGTTGCCTGGACAGATGGCCATGTCCCTCAGTGCTGAGAAGGCAGAAGGCTTTAACTCAGAAAATAGTAATGGGCTCATTCCAAATGAGAAAATGGACACCAAAGCCTGTGTACATAACATAAGCATGGTTGCAATCTACGATCTCACGAAAAAAACATAACCATGGTCACAATCTACCACCTCACAAAATGAGCAAAGTGTTTATTGAGTTTCTTGAAGATCATTTGTTTCGTGCTTCATAAATAGATTTTATTGGGTTTAAGTTAGGAAGGAAAGAGTTGGAATGTTCATTTCTAGTGTACATTTTTTGCCTACATTTTAAATGTAAACTTTGAGTAGGGGGATTGACACATATAGCTACTTGGGGAACTCATTCCCAGTTCAGTATGTCCTCAAGCTACCCTTTTCTCACCCAGTATTCTTGCAATCACTAAAGTTGAAAGTTAGTTGTAGGTGAGTTTTGCTTATTCTAATTTCATTATCAATGGGATTGACAATAATTACATTTTGGTGATTGTCTCATTCTCTAAACATAATTTGTGTGATATTGACCCATAATATACTTAACTTATTGTTAATATATAGGATTCAACTTATACTTACCTGATCTTGGTCAGAGGCTAGGAAACAACAAAATCGTGTATGAATGTAACCCACATAATTGTTAATGGAAGCTAGAATTTGTTCTATGTGTAAAATAACACCACTGAGAGAAATGCTGCTAATGATACTTGTTTACAAACCCTGGTGTAAATATATTTCATAGTTTTGGTTTTCATTGTAACATGTTTTCTTGGACATAATGAACAGTTGCAGTAGTATAGAGATCCCATTTTCCCTTGAGCCCAAATCTCATTAAGTTCACTTCTTAAATAATCAGGTGGAATGATCAAAACTATGACATCAACGTGGGTGTAATTCTACTAAGCGATAGGTGAACTATAGATGACATAGTGGTTGCGAGCTGTGCACCATGTTCAAAGTTCTTCTGCTCTCACATCAATGCCCTCCCCGCACTTTGCTTTGGCTCCAGCCTTTAGCCTGGAGTACCACTGGTGTTTCACACGGTAAAATTAATCATGGTCCCTTGGTTAGGGTGGTGCCTTCTAGGCTTCACCACATATAAAGCCACTGATTTTTGCTATTCTAAGCTGCATTCAATATCAGTGACCTGCTAAGTCCAGCCCACTTTTAGAGAACTGAAATTTTAAGTTCTACTTTCTGGATTGAAGAGTAGAAAAATATTGTGGTCATCTGTTAAAACCATCTAGCAAGTAAGACATGGTTTATTTATTTATTTATTTATTTATTTATTTATTTATTTAAGATTACTGCCTCCTCCCCACCACTGCCTCCCATTTCCCTCCCCCTCCCCTGTCCAAGGACCACCCACCTCCATCCAGGTCTAGTAAGGTGAGCATCCAAACTGCCTAGGCTCCCCCAAAGCCAGTATGTGCAGTAGGATCAAAAACCAGTGCCATTGTTCTTGAGTTCTCAGTAGTCCTCATTGTCCTCTATGTTCAGCAAGTCCAGTTTTATCCCATGCTTTTTCAGACCCAGGCCAGCTGGCCTTGGTAAGTTCCCGATAGAACATCCCCATTGTCTCAGTGTGTGGGTGCACCCCTTGTGGTCCTGGGTTCCTTGATCGTGCTCTCTCTCCTTCTGCTCCTGATTTGGACCTTGAGATTTCAGTCCAGTGCTCCAGTGTGGGTCTCTGTCTCTATCTCCATCCATCGCCAGATGAAGGTTCTATGGTGATATGCAAAATATTCATCAGTATGGCTCAAGGATAGGATCATTTCAGGTTCCCTATCCTCAGCTGCCCCAGGAACTAACTGGGGACCTCGCCTTGGAAGCCCCTCTAGGTCCAAGTCTCTTGCCAACCCTAAGATGGCTCCCTTAATTAAGATATGTGCTTCCCTGCTCCCCTATCCAACCTTCCTTTATCCCAATCATCCCGTTGCCCCAAGTTCTCCCCATCCTATCCTTCTCACTTTTCTCTCCCCATCTCCCCTTACCCCCCTCCCACCCTACCCTTAAGATCCCGATTTTTGCCTGGCAATCTTGTCTACTTCCCATACCCAGGAGGATGACTATATGTTTTTCTTTGGGTTCACCTTCTTATCTAGCTTCTTTAGGATAACAAATTATAGACTCACTGACCTTTATTTATGGCTAGAACCCAATTATGAGTGAGTATATCCCTTGTTCATCTTTTGGGGTCTGGGTTACCTCACTCAGGATACTATTTTCTATTTCCATCCATTTGCATGCAAAATTTGAAAAGTCATTGTTTTTTACCGCTGAGTAGTACTCTAATGTGTATATATTCCACACCTTCTTCATCCATTCTTCCATTGAAGGGCATCTAGGTTGTTTCCAGGTTCTGGCTATTACAAATAATGCTGCTATGAATATAGGTGAACAAATGCCCTTGTCATATGATCGGGCATCTCTTGGGTATATTCCCAAGAGTGGTATTGCTGGGTCCAGGGGTAGTTTGATCCCGAATTTCCTGAGAAACCGAAACACTGCTTTCCAAAGTGGTTGCACAAGTTTGCATTCCCACCAGCAATGGATGAGGGTACCCCTTCCTCCACAACCTCTCCAGCAGAGGCTATCATTGGTGTTTTTGATTTTAGCCAATCTGACAGGTGTAACATGATATCTCAAAGTTGTTTTGATTTGCATTTCCCTGATCGCTAAGGAGGTTGAGCATGACCTTAAGTGTCTTTGATCGCTTTTACAAGATATAAGCTATGACTCTATATATCAATTGCTTATTAAATTTATTCAGCTAACCATTTATTTATAACAGTGTGGACATATGGGCATTCAGTTCATTCTTTGACTGTGATTAATTTTATCCCACTCACTAGATATTTAGCATTGTTTTGTTTGTTCCCATACCATTGTGACATCTCCCATATGCATGTGTGTGAAGGTGGGTGGGTGGGGGTAAGTGTGTATGTGTTTACACGTTCACATGGAAATCGGAGGGTGATGTCACATATTTCCCCAATTGCTCTCATTTTAGTTTTTGAGACACAGTTTCCATTGAATGTGGACTTCTCTAATTAGGCCAGACTTAGGCCAGAGAGGTCACAGGCCAGCCCTCCTGCTGCTGCCTCTCCAGCACTGAGTGCAGCCACGTGCTATGTACCAGCTTTTCCTGCAGATGCTAGAAGTCGAATTCAGATCCTTCTGTTAACTTTCCTGCCTAAGCCAGTGGTCCTCTGCTCTCACGTCTTCCAATTTTTAAAGCATATATATTTTGGATGGTCCATGTTCATATTTTATTTTCCAAGTTCCTACTCCAGAATTTCTTGCAAGCCTTGGATCTTTTTCATGGGAGAACAATGCTAAGAAATGAGGGTCTGAGGCACAGGTATCTCCTCATGCTGCCCTGTTGAAGCATATGTACATCTTTACTCACCTACATACAAAGATGAGTCTAGTGTAGGAAGTTCCTCTATATATGTGTTGTTTTTATTGATTAATGAATAAAGCTGTTTCAGCCAGTGGCTTATCAGAATAAAGCTAGGTGGAAAAACTAAACTGAATTTTGGGAGAAAGAAGGCAGAATCAGGGAAATGCCTTGAAGCAGAGGAGACAGATGTGCAGGAACCTTGCCAGTAAGACACAGCCATGTGGCGATACACAGATGACTAGAAATGGGTTAATTTAAGATGTAAGGGTCCAGGACAGCCTCCAGAGCTACAGAGAGAGCCTGTCTCATAAAACCAAAGGGGAAAAATAGAGGTAAGAGTTAGCCAGAAATATGCTTAATCTATTGGCCAAACAGTATTGCAAATAATATAGTTTCTGCATGTTTATTGTGGGACCAGGTGGGACAGAAACCTCCACCAACATAGGTCTATTTACATTTAAGTGTTAATATGTAAGTATAAGCAAAAGCATGCAAACAGCATATTTATTGTTACATGTGAAATTAACCTAATTTATATAGTTATTTTCAACTCTGATTTCACACTAACAAATCCCTTTTGCACATTTGAAACTGTGAAGAACCTTGCACTTTGAATTTACAAGACATTTATTTATACTTGCTATATATACATATAAGATTGTTACAGAATTGATTGCTATCATGTGCTCCCAAAAGAAGCAAATTTAACAACTATAATATTGCACTTTTCATGTGTGTGTATGTATGTGTGTGTGTGTGGCCTTTGAGCATCAACGCAAAACTCTGTAGCTGAGGTTATTTGGTAGGCTTCCCTCCCTCCTAAAAAGAGTAATAATAAGATTCTATTATTTAATGCTTCCACAGTGATGAAAAAGTAGCACAATAATATTTGCTACTACTTAGAATAAGAATGATATTTACCAAAAAATAAAGGTAAATATTACATCATGGCTGTTTTTAGAGGAATCCAGCATCTCTCATAATGACAAATTTTTTCTTTTGACATTAATATGATCTATGATTGTATCTATTTAATTCCCACAAGTATTTAACATATGAAGGCATTACAGAGCTACTAGACACACAAAATATTTAATAATATGACACTGATTTTTTCTCAGTTTTGGAAAAAGCATCATAGGACAAATACATACACAGTAGTAAAAGCTTTAGAGTTTTAATTTGATACCACATTGTATACACATATGTAATATTATGTGTCTGCATTAAAAAAAAACTCACGGCCTTTCTAGGAAATAAATGTGTTTGATTTCATGTTATATCACAGTAGTCAAAAGCTTGGGCTTCAGGAAAGTTAAAAAGGACCAAGTTGTGGAATAGGAGAAGCTCTAGAGAGAGAAATAGCCAGATGCAGTAATATGAAGGAAGGAATGGGAAAGCAGGGCAGGTATTAACTGGGGCGAGATAAGGAGGATCATGCAGAAGGAGGAGAGAGAACGGATAATTAATACACTAAGGATTTACTTATAACACATAATATACAAGAAGAGAGACCACTTTGGTGACAATACCACCCCAAGAGCCATAGACTTACTACCAAAAACCCCGATATCAAATGAGAGACTTCTTTTTGAGTTTGTTGTTCAGGAGATGCCAAGAGGTTCCCCAAACTATTGCTGTCAACTATTGCTGTTGATTGTCTCCCAGAAGTTGAATGTAAGTCTCTATTGACAAACAGTCTCAGACCTTGGACACAGGACTAGAGGATCTGAGCTGTATCAGACCTCAAAGCCTCCTCCCTGAAGAATAGTTTCTGTAGTATTCAGAAGATGCTATGCGAACTTCCAAGGGAGAGAAGCAATCACTAATCCTACCTAGCTGTGATGTTTGTAAACCACAATGACCAGCATGGCAAGATATCCCTAAGTATGTAATAGTGGCACTCATATCTCCATGATAACCAACAGCTTTCTCATTGGATTTAAGGCCCACTTAATAGAAGGGAAATCATGCCTGGTACTGTAAACTTATATTACACTAGAGGCTGGTGATGCTGTGGAATCTAGAGGAGAACCTACTAGTGCCTTTTTCCTAAGCTGGTATAATCCTAACTGTAGTCTAAATACTCATCCTTATAACTACAAATAAACACAGCTTCATAATCAATGAAGCTTCTTGCGGCAGACAGAATCCATTACAGAACTCCCCAGCTGGTCTAAATGCAAAGAACAACTGATTGTGGGATGCCCCATCCCAACTGATGTGTCTGCAACATAACCCCTATGCCTAAAGCCTAGGAGACATAGTGGAAGGGGGAGAAGACAGAAAGAATGTAGGAGCCAGGGAACCAGGAAATCAACTGCAAGATTGTGTTTCCTAGATATGACAGGGAAGTTACGCCTATGAAATCACAGCAGTATGGCTACCTAAGTAATACCTGAACAATATCAACACAGTTGACATGGAGATGGGAATGTGTGTATGTTACAGTATAACTTAATGAAAAGGAGGACATGAATTTGAAGAGAGGGAAAGAGGATATGAGAGGGACTGGAGGGAGAATAAGGAGGAGGAAAATGATCTAATTATATTTTAATTAAAACTTTAAAAAGTTTTCCATGGATTCAGGAACATTCATTTTCTAGATAGTGGTTAGCAACCCTGCATTGTTGTGTTGTATTCCAGCTGATAAAATATCTAAACTGAAGCTAAACACTGATTGCCAGTTCATTTTTCATAAATGATTTAAAACATGTCAATGCACTAAGATAGCCACTAGAGAACTCTTTATATAAAATATAATAAACATCCTCCTTATGCAAACACAGAATTCTAATACTAGGTTGAACATGGAACAGGCCAGTATTATATTTTTGAAAATGTGTAAGTGGGATTTTTTGATCCCACTATATGGCCTCACTATATGGGATCTCACTATATGACCTGTAACTTATGAGCTTCCAGCCTCAGCTTCGTAAAGTCTGGAATTACATGAGTGAGCCATCCTGTCTTGATATGAAAACTGTTAAATTGTGAAATTAGCAAAAGGAAAATACCAGTTTAATGGTCTAGCCTGAAGAGACTTGCTATTGATTTAAGATGCCATTGTTGGATCAACCAAACACTTTAGTTAGTATCTCATATATTGCTTCTCACACATGACATGAACCACTTTATCACAGTTATCAATATATCCTGTGATTTTGTATCCTTAGATACTTGATAATATTCATAAAAATTTTAATTATACCAAAGAATAATATCAAGACTTTGTTGTTGGACAGATGCATTTGTTTCTTCAATTAATTAAGCTTATCAGTTTTAGGAGTTAAACCAATTTTATCTTCTTTGAGGGTAAGCCAAATGTTTTTGATAGTTATTAAATGGCTTGAAATTAACTGGTCAAATCAATTTTGTTGACTCAATGTTTTCTTCATTTGTTCTGAGCTAACTGTCGTAATTTTTCATTATTATTAGAGGGATTGTCATAATTAGGCATCTTCTAGTTAAACCTGTAGCTGGTAACATGGTGGAACCAGTATGGATGTGCAAATCTGTTAGAGCCAAATTGTCTTTCCATAGGCTCAAGTGTTTGAACACTTGGTCCTAGGTTGATGACTTTGCTTTGGAAGGCTGAAGAAACTTTGAGAGGTGAGCCTTGCTGTTGGCAGTGACTTACTGAGAGTGAGCCTTGAGGTTTGCTAGACTGGATCTCACCCCCCCCCCCCTTTCCACTCCATGCTTCCTAATTGAAGGTGCAGTGTGAAGAGCCAGCCTCCTGCTGCGGCTGGGGTGCCTTCAATGCCAGGGGAAGGATCCCCCCAACTGTGAAGCAGGGTAAGACTTTCTTTCTTCATGCTGCTTTTTGTTAGGCCCTTGACCAAAGCGACAAGAAAGGTAACTAATCAGGTATGCTTTGTTGTACAGATATAATTCATACACTTGTCTCCTAGCAACAGTGTCAGCTAGAAATATCACATTTAATTAAATCAAAAATGTCATCAATTGTAGATGCGCAACTATGTTATGCACTGAAAATAAAATACTGTTCATTAAATTCTGAAATTATGCTTTCAGCTAAATTATTTTTAATTTTCAAGGGAGATTTTTTTGAATTTACTTAGGCAAAATTTTATTACATAATCTTATGAATTGCATAAAAAATAAATTATAGGTCAATTACTTGGTTATGCTGTTGTAAAAAACTTCTTCATTACCTGGGAGGAGCTAGAAGGAGAAAAGGGAAAAGGGAAGTGATGTAATTACTTTCGATTAAAATGCATTAGAGGAAAGAGAATAATTCTCTGCAGAATTCTCTGAAAATAGGAGTGATAACAATTTTTCTCAATCATGCTTGAAAACAAGATTCCACCTAAATTGCATATTCAGAACATGGAAAAAGATCTGTTAGTATATGAAAATAAGCCAAAACACTGTGGTCAGCTTGGGAGTCCAGTTTAGGCTCGACAGGCACAGTGGAATATCACTGACCCTTTTACAATCTCCCCATACCGCAGTACAAAATTTCCCATGTGTAATCTCTTGGTGAAAAGATGGCACCAGACAAAAAAATAATACTATCCTTCATAGATGTTAAAACATTTTACATAACATACGAGAAGGGAGAGAAAATATTTTCAAAAGGAAATGAACAGTAATGTAGCCTTCTGAGGATGACTCTGGAATGGTAAGATGGAGTGGGTTTGCTGAGGAATTTTCATTCTTCACTTCTCTTTGGATTTGGTTTTCATAAAAAGTGAGTAATGAATGAGTTACCTTATACAGCTAGAGCAGGTTGTAAGGTTGTTGAGTAGCATTATTAAGATAACAGCTGTGTATTTCTTGCAGAACAAAATGAAGGATGCATTGCTATGCCGACATCCCATAATCCTATGGGAGCTGCCCATCTTTGGACTGAAGGCGTAAGTCACAAACAATGCCACACCAATTTGGGGTTATGATTATTAGGGTGGTATTTATTTAAAGGGGAAAAAACTTACAGATCACCGTCAGCCCTCTACTCAACCAGGAAAGGAGTCTAGTCGCCGGTGGAGCAGGAAGTGAAGAGAGCGAGGAGAGGGAAGTGGCCGCTTTTTTAAAGGGAAAGAGACCACGCCCCAATGGGCTGGTATCTCAGCGGTGATAGGCTGGAGGAGTGGGAGGACCTCCTGCAACACCGGACTTCAGAAGCCCTCGTCAGGTTCCTTGTACGGCCTTCAATGTCCTTATGTGTGATTTGGGTTTAATGGGGTGGACTGAGCATGGTAACTCCTGGATTCGCTCTGCAGATGCCTGTGTATGAAAGCTCAAAGGCAATCCAGCTTTTATGAAGAGTTTCTGTGAAAGTGAGAAAAGAGTTGACTGCTCAGCAGCTAAAACTGCTTGGTTACAATCCTGTTTTCACCCTTCTTCTACTCAGGTATTTGCTCCCTCTTGTCCCCTTCCACATAGCTCCCAGCTCCTTGATGTCTGTACCACTTTTCAGTTCTTAGTCTCCCCTGCCTACCTGCCTTCATTACCTCCTACTGCCAAGGTCCACTCACAGACCTTTCAAGGTTTCAGCAGAACAAAGGAAGGACTTGAATCCATTGTTTTAGGTGCTGATTATTATCTGTCATGTTATACTTTGCACCATTGGAAAAAATATAGTCCTAAAACCTTATTAATCTCTGTATCTCCATGAGGTTATGGCCTACCTGTCTCTTTCAGCAGCGACATGGCGTCTCCCTGATTCTGCCTACTCTCTCTCTCTCTCTCTCTCTCTCTCTCCCTCCCTCCCTCCCTCCCTCTCCCTCTCTCCCTCTCTCCCTCTTTCCCTCTCTCCCTCTCTCCCTCTCTCCCTCTCTCTCTCTCTCCCTCTGTCTCTCTCTCTGTATTTCTATTTAGGTTTTCTACCTGGCTTTATTCTGCTAAGCCATTGGCAGAAACAACTTTATTTATCAACCATTAAAAGTAACACATATGGAGAAGGACAACATCATCTCCCCAGCCCATGTCATGACAGACAAGAGGATTGGAGTTTAAAGCTATCCTTTGATACATATGTTCAGTGTCAGCCTGGAATACTAGACCTTGTCTTAATACAAAAGAATAAATATTTGAAAAGACTGTACAGGGTAAAGTGTAAAGGAAGAACTATGCTATAATATGATCAAAGTCATAAATCAAAACTTTCTTTAAAACATTTATAAATATAACCTAGAATTTAGATTTTTGCCTTAGGACAAATTGACTGGTCAAGTATTAAATTGAAGATTTTCAATCAATGGGTCTCTGACTTCTAGGGGTTCTGGGCTTATGAGTATCCAGTTTTTGAATATATATTTACACCAAGAATGTTCTGTAGTCTAAAGATATATTTTTAACATGTATTTTTTAAAGGAGATAATTACAAGTGTGTATGTATGTATATATGTGTGTCCCTGTGTGTTTTACTAACAGAGTTCAGTTATAAATTCATTTACAATTCTTATTTTCAGTTTTAGTTTTTCATGAATTTTTATATATTCTTTAATTATAACACATGTATAAACATGTAACAATTATATAGCAAGCAGCACAATTTCCTGACCTTCAGAAAAATTCTTTACAATATTTTATCACATTTGTCATCAGGTGACATTTTATTCCCTGGCCTTGATCAGCCTGTGAGATTGGTTTCCTTCTGCGTGCTTAGATTCTCAGACTCACTGACTACATGCCATCACTTTTATGTTAAAATTGATTCTGGCTATTAACTTTACCTTAATATGTATAGGAAATTTGCAATAGACTCCTCTAACATGCCTGAAATGAGGACTATTGAGTCATAAAATGGGTGTTCAGAAAACTGTATGGTTAATATTCTTGATGACCTTCAAAAGAAGCTGTTCCAGCTGCTGTGGGTTTCTAGTGTTGCTTCTTCCTGAAACAATTGGTGCCTTTTGTTCCCAGACCTCTACCTAACTAGCAGTGGATTATCTCAACAAGAGATAACAAGATTAGCAAGACATTAGTAATGACTTGAAAACACATAAAGTCCCAGCATGTGAATGGAGACTCTAGTTAGGAAGACTAATTACAAAGCATAAATATATTCAAGGAAGTGGCATTAGTTGATTTTTGAAGGAGGCATAGATTTTGGATAATTACCAACCTAAATGAAATACATCTTTGCTAGTGGAGGCAATGGCTGTAATAATGGCTCAAGAAGAACCCATAAGTCCTGGTTAATTAGAATGCAGTAACATGATTAATTTTTAAAATTATTTGTTTCCATCCTAATTTTTAAGTAGCTAGTTTATGTGTAGGGTGGGGAAAGACAAACAGAATCTAGGGCTAAAAGTAAAAAGATTGAAATTAATGTTTTCCCAATAATAACTGTGGCAAACTCTGTAAAAGTTAATCTTATTTATTTACCCATTGGTCTTCTAATGAAAGGACCAGAAAGTAAATGCGTATAAAAAAACAGACAGCAGGAGGGAGGAACAGAATGGAATGAGACCACTTAATGACGGCAGTGTGTCAGAAAATAACACTACCTCACCACAGGGCTTTCTGTGATATTATTGATGAAGCTTGGAATAAAATAACATACTTAGAAATTGGTAGACACACAAAGAAAGGCGAAAGGGGAGGGTGGATCTGATTTTAAAACATCACTAGTTTAAAAATCTCCCAAAAATCATTTACAGAATTAGAGCAAATATAAGATGTGATTTGCCTAGGAATGCTGCTTCCAGAACCTTTTCTTTTTGTATGTGATGGGTGTGTTTGAGAGCAAGACTTCACTTCTCATTAGACTTATTGATTAGCACAGGGGAGCCCAGTATGCCTAAAGAATTTATTCCATTCTCTTTGTGCATGCCATTAATTTAGTTTTGACGCAGTATATCTGCTGTATCTTCATCTTATTCTTTATACAGTTTTTAAAAGAGTTTCTGAAGCCAAAATATAAATTACCTTTGTTCTTTGCCAGGAACAAGCTGCATTGCAGTAGACTCCAGAAAAAAAAAAAAGTCTAAAATGCCTTAGTCAGAAGAAATGTTTCTCAGGGGTGAGATAGTGAACTTTAAGACATATAAACTAATAAATTTGAGCTTGGTACAGTGACTCACACTAATAATAAATAATTTCAAGATTTTCAAGGACAGTCAGGACTACATAACAAGATACAGTGGGTTTTTTTAAAAAAAGAAATAAAGGAAGAAAAGAAGAAATGGAGAAAGGAAGGAAGGAAGGAAGGAAAATAAGCAAATCTAACAAATTGTTTATCTCTTTTTAAAGATTTATCTATGCATGTGTGCATATGTTTGCATGTGATGGTATATGACACATGTGTGCAGGTACATGTGAAAGCCAGAGGGGTGTCAGGTCACTTGAAGCTGGAATGACAGATGATTGTAAGTTACCCATTATGGATGCTGAAAAACAAACCCAGGCCTTCTGAAAATGCCATCTTTGCTATTGACTTCTGTGCCGTCTCTGTAGTCCCAACTTGTATTCTTTCACATACTAGTATATCTCTGAGTAGAAGTGAAGTGCCTTAAGTTGTAGTTATAGATGTATGTCATGTCATCAAAGTAGTGCTTGACATAAATTGGTTTTTGTTCATAAGCTCCATTAATTATCTAGTGATCCTTAAGTTTAGAATTATAGTGAACAAAAATTCCAACTATGATCTTTTTGCAAAATATTTGCGCATCTGATTAACAAACACATTACCTTCTACATCTCCACTCTTCTAACAAAAACAAGTAAAAATTTTCGCAGCATTTAAATGATAATTTAAATTATCGTATTTCCACATATTTTTCCAGGAATATTTCCAACCATCTTGAACTTAGATAGCAATGTTAAGTGGGAAGATGCTTCTATACAACATCTATTGTAGCAAAAAAGAGGCTGTAGGAGCAAAGCACAGAATCCAACCACCATAGGCATGTGAGCCAAGTGATGTGTTCTAGCCAAGAAGATGAGCAACTTGTAGAATAAACGAATATACACCTGGGTTATTTGGACAAGCCACTTTGAACCCTGGATAGAAGATGAGTCTGATTCTTAACTTTTTCGCAATTTACTTTACGTATGGGTCAATAATGTGACTGGACAGACACTTGCCATGGACAGCTTATAATGTACAATATTCAGTCTCATAAAGCAACGGAAAAGCATAGCTGGTATTTAACACGCCTCTGGGTGATTTCTTCATATAGATTCAAGTTTAAAAATTGCCCTCCTGGATGGTCTTTACCTAAAGATTTTCTTTTCCTTAAGGACCATCCTCTTCTATGTAAACTTCCCTCCCGCAGAAGAGACAGAAGGGAAAAAAATATGGATTTTAATTTGATGTCAAGGCTGGGCTCAAATTCTGGTTCTCAAAGGTAGCTTGTGACTGCATTGCTGATTTCATCTTACTGAACCAGTTCTGTTACTCATAAATATGGCATATTAATGTGGTCCTCATGAATTTGCTATCTAATTAAATACCCAGTCTCTGGCATACAGTTTAACTTAACAACTTGCATTTATAATTATTTCAACTATTTCTATCATTTTTACAGTCCTGAATTTCTCACCTTAATTTAAATCTGCTAAGGCGATAGTATAGCTAATAATGAGTTGAGGATTGATTTTTTTCATCTCCTTTTTTTTACTTTCAAAAGAAGATGCTTTCATGGGAAAATGTAAAGAAAATTGCCTCCTTCCCATTGCTATGTAGCCATTTTTATGGGTTTAAACACCCCACTGTGGAGGAAGGCTCCTTAAGGTTCAGAAGTTGTAAGGTGAAACATTTCCTCTAGGAAAGAGGCAGGAGGCACCTGTGACTGAGGAAGAAAGCAACCTAAAAGATTTGGGAACAAGGCACATGGGAACCCTTCATGATGTTAAGAAAGTAGTAAAGAAATGCTGTGGGGAGAAAATTCTCAGGTCAGCCCAGCCATGTGGATGAGATTCTCTGACCTGAAGGACTGTCTGTACATCATGTAGATAGTGCTAGCGTTCCAGTTTTGTGAGCAGGCATCAATTGGAGGTGGATTTTCAGGGATAGAGCTGACTTTGTGTTGTCCCTGTCCCTATGAACTAACTTGCACCTGTACTTTATTCCTGTATGGACTTTTTGGTTCTATCATTGTATACCTATATAGAATAAGTAGACATTTGTTGACAGTGCTCCAAGTAACCTTTCACACAACAATGACACTTTCCTGACTGATCATCTAGCTGATCATCCACATTGGAGATCAGGGAAGAGTCACATGATGGTTGGTTTTCCATGACTATAATAAATACCAAGAGTATTTAATTTATAAAGATATAAGGTTAAGAGTGTCTTACAATTCTATAGATTTCATCCTATGATAGTGTGGCCCTGACACTGTTAGTTCACTGGTATGGAAGTCATATCACCACAGTGGATAATATGTAACAGGTACATGTTATTCACCACACAGCCAGGGAGCAAAGAAGAAAAGAGGAGACCCGGTCTCACTGTTTTCTTCAATGGCATCCTCAGTGCTTACACATCCTGCAGTCTCCCAAATGTGCCATGCTGACATCATGTCATATAGACCATTGGGGACACTTACAGTGCAGTGGTAGCAAACAGTGATGCAATGTCTTTCTGATAATGCTTTAGACAAACTTTCTGCTTAGCGACCAGGGAAGTGAAATCAGTCTTGCCCTGGAATATTAATCTCTGATTTAAGGTTGAGAAATACTATCCATTAGATATTTTTTTTTTTTTTTTTTTTTTTTTTTTTTTTGGTTTTTCGAGACAGGGTTTCTCTGTGGCTTTGGAGCCTGTCCTGGAACTCGCTCTGTAGACCAGGCTGGTCTCGAACTCACAGAGATCCGCCTACCTCTGCCTCCCGAGTGCTGGGATTAAAGGCGTGCGCCACCACCGCCCGGCTTTGGGGTGGCCTGCAAAAGGCATCCAAGAATTGGTTCTTGGTACATTCACGATCATTTTTGGAATGAACTGATCAGTCTGATGCCTCTTCCTATCTTGATAATCATTACTAGTCTTACATGAACTTTAGGGGAAAGCATCTAGTTACCAGTATAGCTATAGAAAACTTTACCTGGACATCCTAACCCCAAATGTATCTCACATCAGGAAAAACATAGTGGCTTTGCCAGCTTACCTTTTGTAAAGCAGAACGCCATGTCTGCTCTTCACGCTATTCTCTACGCACTACAGTAAGGTACGCACGCACCTGTACTGTATGATGGTTCACTAGTCTCAGGCAAGGGCCTGGAGATTTAAACATATACAGGCAGAGAGACAGAGACACAGGGACACGGGTCATTCTTGAGTTCCCCAAGAATGCCCTCTTTAGTGTGTACTAGGGCAGCTTATATAGGGATCCTTAACTGATAGCCACGCCCCAGCCAAACCCACCAGAAACCACTCCCCTGGCATCAGGGTCTCCTGCTCAGAGAAGATGCAAACACAGGAAAACAACTTGTTTTGCTCTGATCAGCTGCAAGCATTGGAAAACAAGTTTTTAAGTTAAACAATAAAATTTTTAAATTACTTTAACAAATAAATAAGTATCTACAATTCTAGTACCAGTGTCTTCCCAGGTACTGATAAAAAACACTACTATTTAATTTTACAAAATATTTTTCATTTCCTATTTCAACTATTAAAAATACTTGAAGCTTAATGAATTTTTACTAATTGAGATGCAAACATAAACAACAAATCATTTTTCTGAGAAAATATGTGATAAAAGATTAAGATCTGAGAAGAATATTTCCATGGCTTACTTGCCTGTAACTTGACACTTTATTGGGTCACATACATTCCAAAGAGCTGCCTTTAGCAGCACAAGGAAACCCACAAACACTCAAACATTTGCCTCTACTTACTTTTCTCCTGAGAACAAAAAGCAAAAGGTGTGGAGATACTTTAAATCCCACAAAACTCTAAAAAGGGGTTTTAGTGATATTTATATAAAGAGAATATGTATCAGTTACAGGCACTTTTTCTGAATTTGGGATATGCGGCAGTCTCAAATGAATGGGCTCAGTGTGCAGACCTTGGTGCAAGCTTTAAGTGCAGTCCTACAGAGCCTTCTCTGCCTGCATTGCAGATAATTGTCTAGTGCAGCATGTGAAGAGGTATTCAAATGATCCTGAGTAAATTTTTCTTTTAGAAAATAATCATGCCATTAGGATTTCTTTCTGTAGAACTGTCAAGGTTTCTCTCTTCAGTTGTGACGACTTCTCTACATTACAGAATTTTATAGAGCCTGAATGGATGTATAGTTAATACACTGATTTCTGCATTCATTGAAACAATTTCAGAGCATTATCAGAAAATAATTTTTTTCTGATATTACAGGGTTTTTAAGTGAACATCAGGTCTACACACACTTTCTTCTCTTCAAGAATAACCTCATTTTAAAAGCCTAGAATTTCAGTTATCCTTTAAAGCAGCGGTTCTCAGCCCTCCTAATGCTGTGACCCTTTAATACAGTTCCTCATTTGTGGTGAGCCCTTAAAATTATTTCCTTGCTAGTTCATTACTCTACTTTTGCTACTATTGTGAATTGTAATGTAAATATCTGTTATGCAGGATGTCTGATATGAGACTCTCAAATGTTGAGAACCACTGCTTTAATGGAAAATGAGAGAAATTGCATGTCAATATGGTGCTTCAATAATTAAATATAAATGAGAATTCAGTTAAATAAATGTGATTGCAAATCCAAAAACGTCACGTCCTAAATTCCTAAGTGCATTGGTCGGTAATACATTTACAATTCACGGTAGTACTCAGAAATGCTATTCTGTCTTTACCACATTGTCTTTTGCCTTCTCATAGGCTTCTGGGAAGCATGGTAACATGAGCGAGCTGGCTCCCTGGACTGGTAACGGTTTCAGAAAGGACCAGCAGAGACTTAACCTATTTGCTGAGTCAGCCTTCTGCAAGGGATCTGCCAAGTTAGGTTAAGCCTGCAGCTCCTCCATGGTTCAGAGGAAATTAGATCCCTGGGGCAGGTATAAAGTGACACTTGCCACATGTCTGAGATGTAGTCTGGAAACCTTTATTGTCTCCAGCGGGGGCTTATTTAATTCTTACTATACAGAGCCCAGTCATCCGTGAATTCTATAACTCCCACTGAAACCCTCCCTCTGAGATTTTCTTATTATGATCTTTTGTTTCTTTTAAGAAATATTTTGGAATGTATACATGGTTCGGAATTTATATCCAACATCAGAAATGGAAACTATAAATGAAAAATACTTCAAAAACATGCAGCTAAATATCTTTGTCTTGTTTATGTAAGCATTTTCTGTTTTATCTATTCATAAAAGGAGTCAGGTGACTAAATGATATTGATAACATAAATCTTGAAAGAAAATTAATATTAGACTAATACTCTTGTGTAAAAAATTATTATCCCAAAATTTTTATTATCAACTACTACTGAATTAAAAGTGTGGCTATACTTCCAAGCCCCAAATAAAAGACTTTTCATATTGAATAAATCAGATATCACACATGCCATGTAAAAAAATAAAGTACACAAAATCACTTGAAGACATTAAACTACATCTATCTATCTATCTATCTATCTATCAATCTATCTATCTACTTTCTATTTATCTGATAGATATGAAGACATTACAATGCATATATGGAGATATAAAACTACTGAGTGAGTATGAAGACAAAGCTACCCTCTATTTTTATATATAAAAACAAAAACCCATCATATATATTCATATATACATATATACATACATATATATATATATATATATATATATAATCACCAAAGTCCAATTTGGTGAATTGAGTTTTATTGAGGCTTGAGGCTACTTACAAGAATACACTAAAAGGGTCATTTACAGGATTAGAAGTGACCCAACGACAGTTGAGTTGCATCTCCAAGGCCCATCCCTGTTAGAGTGTAAGATAAGAAAAACTGGGAAACCTTGGAGAGTGTCCTTTCCCAGTGTCTCTAGTCTAAACCTCTTCCTGGCAGCTCAGCTGATTTCTGCTTCTTCCAAGCAGATGGTCTGCTTTCAGAGGCTTCTTTGAAGTTCATTTTCCCTTCCCTCTGAAAGAGACTCTCAGCTGTTATTGCTTTCTCCAGCAGGGAGATGGTCAAGTGTAACTGGTCAGTTTCAGGGACTTTTTGGAGATAGTTTGAGTTTTTACCTTTCTGAACATTTTTTTTTTTGCTTCAAGCAGAAAAACGTTTATTTCTATCA
Source organism: Microtus oregoni (assembly GCF_018167655.1). Classification (NCBI taxonomy): domain Eukaryota; kingdom Metazoa; phylum Chordata; class Mammalia; order Rodentia; family Cricetidae; genus Microtus; species Microtus oregoni. Next base: position 3,194,284 of record NW_024543097.1, on the reverse strand, counting down.
AATTCAATAGAAATCAATCTTCAAGCAAGATAATAAAAAATCAATTAATACAATGAATAGTTAGGATAACATATACAGAACATATTCAGATACTCTGAATTGAGCATATATGCCAAAATCAAGATACCAAATATCACACTGAAGAAAAACAGGCCCGTCGGCCCCTGGAAAACTTAAGCCCCTTTTCACAGGCCAGTGAACAGAAGACAGGAGGCACTGGGTTAGAAGACAGCCTTGAACTTTGGGAGATCACAGCGAAATGCCATCAGAGTGCAACATATTCCCCCAGAGATCTGTCAACCTCAAAAACAAAAATCAATAAATTCAGTAGTACAAATTCTCATAATACCAGAAAATACCTAGCATCGCTTGCAGTTTCCACAAAGACAAAATTTTCTTCCCTTATCTCTCAGAAGAAACTATTATGTCTATGCCTAACACGTGACACAAAGCGTGATTTATAGTAAACACATAAAATAGATTAATTTTCAGCATAGGTCCCTGTGTCACATTGAATATGTGATATATAAGTAAAACAATATGAAAGTGTCTCAGAAGTAAGCTTGTGCTTGTAAGTGGTACCTTTCTCTGGGATGTATTTTTCTGAGCAAAAGCTGGGTAATCTGAGGAGAGCTGTGGTCTGGCCATCATGAAACACTCAGATTGCTCTTAACTACCAGTTGCTCCTCTGCCTCCGGGGCAAATGGCTTCTATTTCTCTCCACGTGCTCTCTGTTCTGATTTTAAACTTAATGCTGCTTTCATGGCCTTCATGTAGCACCTTGCTTTATGTGTCTTTCACTATCATTGAAGCTGTGCATCTCTTTAAATGATTGTTAGAGATTGAATTTCCTCCACTGGACATAGTTTTCTGATTCCTTTTAGACATTTTTCATTTTGATTTATTTCTTTTAGCTAACTCAGAAGAGAATCATGAAAATTATGCCTTAACCATCAATTATTTTGCTATCAAAAGTGTATTTTTATGCTTTTATCACTTTAAACACTTTTAAACACTTGAATATGCTTACCAATCTGGTTTTCTTTTCTTTTTTTTCAAGTCTGTTACATGTTTATTATATAAAAAATAGGTTAGTCTACACATGATGTATTGTCTACCAAGTACATATATTTTTTGTTCTCAAAAATTTCAATTGCCTTAGTGTATAACATAATTTTTAGCCTGATTTTGATCTGTCACTCTATCTAAAGTTAATAAATTTGCCTCAAATACTTGTGCTTTCTGATATATAGAAGTCTATTTTCACCTCAGAATTCCAAAGCCAGCAATGTTCATTCTTATTTTCATGGTATCATCCTATGTTCCTGAATAGTTTTTAATACAAACCAATTTCTACTGTTAGTAGCTTAGTGAGGCAGGCAGCCTTGGGGAATTTTCTCTGCTTGTTGGTGCCCCTTTGTTCTTTCTTTCCCTTGGTTTCATCTGAAACCTTTCTAAAACCTTTTTAGTCAAAAGAAGCAGATAATGTCTGCTGCCATCAACCCTGGGTATCATTTTGTTATGACTCAAATTATGAATGTCTGTAATTGTTCCAGTCTTCATTTTAGCCTTTTGAACATGCACCTATGATTTTGAGCTAAGAGAATCCAACAATATGCCTGCCATATTTCCTTCTTGACCTATGTATGACCTTAAACTTAGCACACTTATACTGTACACCTAAGGTGCATACTATAAATATCCACACTCCTGAAATGTTTCCTTATATGAAAGTGAAGAGCCACTCCTTAAAGAGATATTCAGCTCCCTTGGCTGATGCAAGCTATGGGTTTTTTTTGGGGGGAGGGAGAGTGGTAATTATAGTGTTCTCTAGCATGTGACAGGTAATAAATTTTGCCATTAATTTATTATTTTTTCCTGCATTCTTTTATCTTCTGGTTGTGCTCATGGGCTTCACACCATGGGGAGGAGAATCAGCAATGCTCTGCTGTAATCATGCACTTATTATAAAATCTCTCAGTTTCTCCACATGAATTCTGGTTGTATTGCATATGGCAGCAATGAGAAAGAAAACACAATAGACCTGAGTTTCTGCACAGAATGTTTCTAAATGTGCTCAAGCTCTGCAATTAAGATCTGAGGATAATTACACCAGGGAAGGTTGGAGCTTCACCTCATCTCTATCCCTCTGGGCCTTCCTTTCCTCCTCTGACCTTTAAACTAAACACTTTCAACCCCTTGCTTCTTCGTGCTTCCAGTAGCCAGGCGCAAACTCTATCCTCAGCCCACTGCTCTGGGCCTCATCTCCGTGGCTACCACCCTCATGAGGGAATGTTGACCTCAGTCCCCTCCTCACAGGTGCAGAGAGTTTTGTGATGTACCTCACATCGCAGAGTTCCCCCGCGAGATCAGGCTGGAGGTATCCATAAGAACTTCTTCCAGAGATCAGACTTTTGTCTCTTCAGTGACTCACACACCTTGAATACTTCTTTTCAAAATTACTTGCACACAGATTTTCTTCTCAGGATCTGCTTCTGAAGAAGTAACCTTACATATTCAAACAAGACTCTGAAGTCTTAGCTCATCTAGTGAAACAGAACTAGGATCTTGTGATAAAGTTTTACTTGTTTATCTGTGTTAAAAAAAAATACTGATCCTCTCTTTTACAAGAAAAATTTGCAAACAGTTTAGGATGATATGAAAGAATGCAATATAATCTGTAATTTTAAAAATTAAGGGGAGATTGGTTTCTCTCAAATCCATTCCAGGAAAATCATGTCCATACTTAAGAAAAATGGCTATGTCAATGCACTGAGAGAGATTTTCTTTAAAAAAACAAACAAACAATGAAATGATGTGTTCTGGACATGACTTGACTATTACACGCATGAACTAAATAGCAGTTATAGTTACCTGCTCTATTCCTGTGCAAGACCAGACCAGTTGAGATCCCAGCGCAGATTGACGGAGGGATTGAAAGTCTTCACTTCTATCTGAAGAGCTGTTGACAGTTGATGGCTATCAAGGGAGGGATAATCACCTTACTTTTGGGGCATAGTCAATGGTAAGTTGTCCATGCTCTATTAGATGACCCCACATACGTGCTTTATTTATTTTTTTATGCTTTTGAGAATTCTCTATTTAGATCCATAGTCCATTTTAATTGGGTCATTTGCTTTATTGACTCTAATTTTTTAATGATTTATATATTCTGCATATAATCACCCTGTTGGATATAGAACTGACAAAGGTTCTCTCCCACTTTATAGACTTCTTCTTCATTTAGAGCACTTTTCTTGGATGATTTGAATTGGAACTAACCTGAAAACCTCCTTCCAGAAGTCTAGCATCCATGGTACCAGAAAACACTGTACAAAATGCCAAGGTGGGGGAGCAGTTGATAGCTCGGCCTGACTGTGACACCTATGAACCACAACAAATAAATACATCTTGAGCATTTGAACCAGAAGGGTGTAAATCCGCTTATTATTCTAGAGACGCATGCTTGCTCAGTGCTTTCCTGTCTCATCACTGTTCACAACAGCCTAAAAATTCATCAGCTGACAAATGAATAAAAAATTTGTGCTGAATACACACAATGAGTGTCATTCAGCCATAAAGAATAGCAATATTATATAATGTTTAGGAAAATTGATGCAAGTAGAGATAATTATGTAAAATAAGCCAGACTCAAAAGACAAACAGTTATCAGAAAGGAAAGAAGAAAAAAAGGAAGGAATAGACATGAAGGGACTAAGGGAAGGAGGGAGGGAGGAAACGAGAAGTGGGAGAAGATAATAAAGGAAAAGGCAGTAATCTTTAGCTGTTTTGCAGGAATAAATGAGGGTAAGTTGATGGAAATTTGTGATCAAAGTATGTTGTATGTAAATATGCCATGAAACCTGTTATTCTACCTGTGTCCATGTGTTGGCATGTGTTTTGTCAACTTGACACAAGACAGAGTCTTCTGGGAAGAGGATTGTGCAAGACAAGGAGACCCACACACAAGCCCAGGGCAGTCTGCCCCAGGCTCTGAAGACAAATCACCTGCCTAGCATCGCAAAGCACTGAGAAGATTGGCACTATTATGGCAAACAAATGTGTGGTGTGGTACAGAGAGGGAGAAACAGAGAGAATGGCTCATGTCCTGTTCACAGAGGTGTGTCTGAAGAGGCAAAAGCTATGTCCTGTTCACAGAGGCGTGTCTGAAGAGGCAAAAGCTATGTCCTGTTCACAGAGGTGTGTCTGAAGAGGCAAAAGCTATGTCCTGTTCACAGAGGAGTGTCTGAAGATGTAAAAGCTGTGAGGCGTGAGCTAACATGGGTGGCTTGATTGCTCCCCAGGGCCATGGTGATGTCTGGGCCTGGGATGCTGCCATGGCCCATGTCTGGGTTCATGGCCCTTACGCAACCATGGTCTCTGTTGATGTCTATGGCTTCTGATACCACCAAAGGCCAAAGATAAGTCTGTACAGAGTTGGCCCTGCTTCCTCACTGGCTGTAACACTAAGGAGATTTGGTCCTGTCCCATTTCATCATACCCATATCTCCCTCCCCCCCAACCCCACCACTGACTGAAGCACTCAGGAGAGAAGGTCCTACACATCATCTATGCAGCACAACAGAGATGATTGTTTGCAGGGGCAGAGCGAGCAGGCCCTGAGGGTGTAGAAATGGGAGAGCAGGTGGCGCTTGCCATGTAGTGAGAGACCTAACCCAACTCCTCACCAACTGCAGCAGGTAGGTGACCTGACCCAATTCCTCACCAACTACAAAACTAATGAGAAACGTCCCTGTGACTGGCTTTGGCCCCTCAATAGAACTGACCCTGTAGACAGGGCCATGGGTGAGCCAGCCCTGAGAGTGTGAAAGGGCGTAGCTGGTACTGTCTCGTTTGCCTGTGGAGTGGTGGTAGGGACAAGGGAAAGATGCCTTCTTTTCTCACCCCTGCTGCCTTCAGCTGGTGAGGGAGATGACCCTCCCTTTTACCAGCTACAACATTCAAGAAAGCAGGTCCTGCACCTCATCTAGCCAGAATAGCAGAGCTGATTCTGTCGACAGGGTCGTGGTCAGCCTGTCTAAGAATGTGAACATGAGACATCTGACCACATTATATGGCGGCATGGGAGGAGGAGAGATGCCCCCTACACTCTATACATGAGACAGGTGGGAGAGCTGGCCATGAGGTCATCAGAGTGGGAGAGCTGCCCCTGCCCCTCATCAGCTGCGGTACTTGGAAGGGTGGACTCTGAACCTTGCCTGGTCAACACAGTAGAGCTGTTGCTACACCCTGATGGCATAAGTGTGGGAAAGCTGACCCTGAGGCCTTAAAAGCAAGAGAACTGGCCCTGGCCCTTGTTCATCGCTACAAGGGTGAACTCGCCACCAGGGCAATGCTGGAACGTTGTGAGGACAGAGGAGAGCCAGTGAACTAATGAACCCTGCAATTACCCAGGCTCAGAGCCAGGGGAATGAGTTGGCCCACCCCAACGTCCACCCCATCAGTGATATCCTAGAGTGAGTGAAGGGACCAGCCCTGTAGACCCAAAGCTGTAGGATCTCCATGACACAGGGCAACAACAAGATATCCAATAGGAGTCTCAGTGATAACCCAGCATCGTGGGGACCCAGCATCGATAGTGTATCAGAACTCAGAGAGGCTTCGAACCAGACCAATGACTCATTGCAATGAACACTTGCAAGTAAAGGTGTGTGGACAAAAGGTTTTACTGTGTGACTTCCTGTGTCCCACTACAACTTCCATGGTGTGATTAATTTTTCCCTTTTTTTTTTTTTCTCTAAATTTTATTGTATTTTATTTGGGGACATGGTTGCAAGGGTAGAGAGTGTCTACAGTGGGACAGGGAAATCATTATACACTCTCAAGGTCATTGAGGGAATGACGTGCACTTCTTCTCCTGTACCTGGTGTGGCAAACCAGAATTACTTTTGGTATGGCATAGTGCTGGCTCTAGCCTGAGAGGGTGTGTCAGTTAGGCGTTGTGGTATGACAAACCTGTCAAGAACTCAGCAGTAGATAAAAAGATAAAATATTTAAGACATATTGGAAGTAAGCATGTGGAAGAGCTTGCCAACGAGTTTCCTTTTCAGTGGGGTGACCTTGCCCAGAGTGTTGGCAGTGCCAGTGGGTGCAGGCTTGCTCTATTAAGAAGTCCCACAAGCATTTTCATACCACACTTTCCCAGAGGGACTGTCTGCTGTCTTCTGGGTGTGGTGATAAGATGACTGTGCTCAAAAACCCTTCCAAAATAGCAAGGCCATGTGGGTGAGCTTAGCCAGGTAGTAGGCTAGCCAACTGGTGGTACAAAATGCATCAACTGTGCTCTTGAGTGAATTGTCGTAGGTTTTGTGGTTTATGTCCATCAAAAGACATGGGCGTCTGTAGAGCAAGAAGGTAGAGAGGTTCTTTTAGCCTCAGTCTTCAAGTGAGCTCTGAAATTCTTCATGGTAGTGAAGACGATGGTAGAATAGACACCAGGCTCTCTTCCAGTATCAAATTATTTTATATAGATGAGATCCAGCTCCTGTAAGAAGAATATGAACTTCACATTGAGAACAAAATTTTGTAAACAGACTGTTTATTTGTTTCCTGGCCACCCAGACCCAAATAATTATACAGAAACTACATTAATTACAATACTGTGTGCCTATTAGCTCAGGGTTCTTATTAACTAACTCTTATATCTTAAATTAATCCATTTATAGTAATTTATATTTTATCACAAGTTACCTCTTGCTTCTTGAGCTGCTACATGGTGCCTGCCTCCTTCGGCAGCTACATGGCGTCTCCCTGACTTTGCCTGTTCTATCTATCTGTCTATCTATCTATCTATCTATCTATCTATCTATCTATCTATCTATGTTTGGATTTCCTGTCTGGCTTTGCTCTGCTAAGCCATTGGCCAAAACACAAGCTTTATTCATCGACCAATACAGCAACACATCTTCTGGACTTCCCACATCAAGGTTCCCATTCTCAACCTTGGTTGTGCCCCAGAACTTGATGTGGTCAGAATCACACTGGGACACAAGTTGTATGTCATATAGTTCGGACTAATAAAGGAGTCAGTGGAATTGCAGATATCTTTGTTAACAGGGTGTCCAATATATTCAAAGCCTTTCATTCCAAACCTCTTGGTCATGTCTCAGGTTGTGATCTACAACTCATGAGGAGTCATGGCTGTATGGGGAGTAGTGATAGCAGAGAGTTCTGTGTCTGATCTTGTCTCTAGTTACAATCTAAGTTTTTAATTTTCTACTATTTTTATGATCTGAAACTTGATTTACTTCAGTATTAATATTATTGACAGTATTAATATTATAATATGATAATATTATAAAATCAATATATTTTCTTTATGATTATAAAATATTTTCTTTTTCTTATTTTGTGATTACTGCTTGGAATGCAGAATGACATGTATCTTCTACTACCTAACAAAATTTTCAACTTAGTCAAAGTCTGATAATTAATTTTATTTTATAATTCAGTTAAAACTTAAGCTTTATTTCAAGTAATGAATCACTTATGCAAGGATTATACTATTATCCAATTGTAGTGATCAATCTTCCAAAGTTTTAAGAGGGAAATTTTTTTTTCTAGAGTTGTATTTTTTGTTTGCAAATGGAAATTTTAGTAACTCTGTACTTATATGACTTACAAATACTTCTTCATTCATTGCATGGAATCCTTAAGATAAAAATAGGAATGTAGCCAAGGATGTTTGTGTAGACTATATAAAGTAATTCAAATATCAGAGTATTAACATGTTATCCCAGCAAGAAACTGCACAAAACTGTTAATAATCTAATTATAAATCAATAGTGACAAGAGCTGGAGAGATGGCTCAGTAGTTAAGAGCAATCGCTGCTCTCCCAGAGGACCTAGGTTCAATTCCCAACACCCACATGGCTGCTCACAACTGCCTATAACTCTAGTTCCAGGGAATCTGGCACCTTCATATCAAATGCAATATATATATATAATCTTTAAACCTTTGCCAGGTAGTGGTGGTGGTACACACCTTTAATCCCAGTACTCAGGAGGCAGAGGCAGGCAAATCTTTGTGAGTTTGAAGTCAGCCTGGTCTACAAGAGCTAGTTCCAGGACAGGCTCTAAAGCTACAGAGAAATCCTGTCTTGAAAAAACCAACCAACCAACCAACCAACCAACCAACCAACCAACCAACCCCTCCAAAATCAGTAGGCCTGTTTGGGATACTTAAGAGATATGTCACTGGAGAAAATGTGTCACTAGGGATGGGTTTGAGATTTTAAAAGGCATGTGCTGTGTCCAAGGCTCTCTCTCTCTCCTTCTCCCTCTCTGTTTTCTATTTGTGGTTCAAGATGTGAACGCTTAGCATCCAGCTCCAGTGGTTATGTCAACCACCTGCTGCTGTTCTGCCCCTCATTAAAGACCCTAACCCTCTGCAATTGCAAGCTCCAAACAAATTTGCTTCTCTACATTGTTTTGTCATGGTGTTTAACATGGCAATAGGAAAGTTAGCTAACTACATGTGTTGTAGGAGGCCGCTTGTTTGTTCCCGGCTTCTCAGCCATGAAATAACCATACAAAAACTGTAATTAAGCCACTGTTTGGTCTATTAGCTCTAACTTCTTATTGGCTAGCTCTTATATCTTAATTTAACCCATTTCTATTAATCTGTGCATCGCCATGTGGCTGTGGCTTATTAGCAAGGTTCCGTCCAGTGTCTGTCTCTGGTGGGACTACATGGCTTGTCCTGACTCTGCCCTCTTTCTCTAGCATTGAGCTTAGTTCCCCCCACCCACTTCTGTTCTTCCCTGCTATAGGCCCAAAGCAGTTTCTTTATTAATCAATGGTAATCACAGCATACAGAGTGGAATACCACATCACACATGTGCTTGTTGAACTCTAATTCTCTGCACTTACATTGAGCTAAACATTTTTATCCACTTTCTAATTTGACTCTCAAATGACTACATGAAACATCCACTTTTACGCTATAGACCCGGGAACTAAAGCTGTGAGGTCATCGTGTCAATAGGTGGCAGAGGCAGGATTTCGACCAGGTCGGTTAGATGCAAAAGTCATACATTTTTATCAGCTACTTAATTTCTAGGAAGCAAGCCAATTAAATGAATCATGGGTGTTAGTTTAATTAGGAAGAAACACAGGACATAGCTTAAATGTGTTGGTACCTCAGGTAAGATAGGTCTTTTGGTTACAGCTAATAAGGCTTTCCTGCTGTGAATGTTTTATATAATTACTTGTGATTTAATAATTTTTAGAATTTGGACTGCAGTCTAATTTTTCTAAAAATGGTTTTGTTTACTTTTTATGACAAAAGCAAAAAAGGCTATGTGCAAGAATTTCATTAGTTCTGAGTTAAGTCGGTATATATATTTGAAGACTGCGCTGGATCTTTGCTAAGCAGGAGTTAGACGATCGATTTCCAGGTGAGGAGTGGGTAGTGTTGGCTCCCCTGGCCCCACAGCCACAGCTTTCCTTCCTTTCCAAGGCAGTGTCTTGGAACACTAAAAACAGGATTCTGATGGGCCACGGTTGCCCTCTACAGGTAGCATGGTTACTCTCCTGTCTTGAGCTTTTGGTGTTAAAAAGTCTTCTACCAAATGACTTCTGTCTTTTTCAAGTCAGCCTCTTTGCAAGGCATTGTCGCCTCCATTGGCACAACATGGAACTATGGGTTAAAATCTTGTAGTAGCCATCTTTTTATGTGTGCAGCTGTGTTCTAAAGAGGCCGCTTGTTTGTTGTTCCTGGCTGCTCATCCCCAAAATAACCACACAGGAACTGTATTAATTAAATCACTACCAATGACTCTAGCATATCCCTAACAAGCTCTTACGCACTAAATCAACCCATTTCTATTATTTTATATTTTACCACAATGCTCGTGGCCCGCTGACAAGTTTCCCAGCGCATCTGTCTCCCGCAGGGCTACATGGGGTCTCCTGACTCCAACTCCTTCTTTCCAGCATTCAGTTTAGTTTTTCCTGCCTACCTATAGACTGTTCTGCCAGGCACAAGACAGATTTTTTTTCTTTATTCATTAACCAATAAAAGCAACACATGTACAGAAGAACCTCCCACATCACAGTTGGGTAGGTATTGGAGGAAAAATGGTATCTCTCAGGCTTCATAAAATTCATATGTTTTCCTTATTCTCTGCAATTGTTATTTTGCTTTTGCTTATTCTTACATCTCTGGGCATCAAACTGATAACTCAACAAGGCACACAAATTTGGTCAGGTTGGTTTATGGAAAGCACATGGAATATAAGTTTCCTGAAATTAATATTAGTGCTTGATATATTCAGATTTAAAGTCTTGTGTGAAACAAAGAAATGTAGGATTGGAGTGTGTACCTGTGGGTAATATGAAGGAAGGCTGTATTTAGTCTTCTCATAAAATTAATCTCTCTGAATGTATCATGTATAAAAAATAGAAAGTGACTATCAAATATAAATGTGTTTAAAGGATGATACAATAATATCTACCTGAAGTCAATTGTTGTTCTATGTTAGAAACCTGAGCTTGCAGGTCGGTGACAGTTCAGCAGGTAAGGTGAAGTTGGAGGGCTTGAGTTTGATTCCTGGAACTGATGTGGGAGAAGGAAAGAACTGACTCCTGCAAGTTGTTCTGTGACCTCCGCACACATGCCTAGGAGCATGCATGCGGGAGCACACACACACACACACACACACACACACACACACACACACACAATTTTAAAAGGAAACCTGAACTGTGGTAGCATCCTTTGTTTAAGGTCATACTTTAACAGTTTTGGGGTCATTTGTGAAGTTAATTTTATTACAAAAACAGTGGGGATTTGGGAAGGAGTTCTGTTATTCTTTATTTGGAGAACAATAATGCTCTAACTTCTTTAAGGCCTTTTGATTTGTTTTTAAATTAAATAAGAAATTTATGACTACCAACTAGAGGAGATTTTAGGTTCTTCACATGTATTTTCTTATTTAATCTTACAAAATATCCCATGGTAGGAACTGTTATTTCACCGGTTATTTTTTAAGAAAAAGCCAAGGTATAGAGAATTTGATGAATTGCAAAAGATAAAAAAAAAATCTACAAATATAACTAAGCCCATATTGACAACCAGGTTCTTGTGCCCACATTACTAACTGTTCATTGAATTTTGAAAATTGGTGGGAAAATGCTTTATAGAATACCACTGTGAAGGCTGATATGAAATCAATGTTTCTCACTTTCAGAACTCAATGCTTTTTAGATTAACATTTTCATAATGTTTCAGGGGACTCCATTGTTTCTAATCCCAATGGTTATAAGCCCCTAGTAACTTCTGAGCCTTCAGTTTTGGATATTTTGATTTGGGCAATTATGACTAGCACTATATAGGCAATTCCGCCATACATACATACATACATTTAATCTTTAGTGGTCTGTAGAATCTGTTTTTTGTTTGTTTTTAGTTTCATGACATTGGAACACCATCCAATGGCAGGGGTCCCTAACTTTTAAGATTTAGGTTGGAGATAAGATTCAAATAAGGTGATGTTTTGAAGCTGAGTCCCACTTAAATCTTCAAGATAGCCTTTAAGAAAACCAAAAAGGGTTTGGGTGTCTTGAAGGTAGAATTGTGTGTTTAATATATATAAATCTTTGATTTTAATCTCTAGCCCTGGAACCAATTAGCAGAATTGACCTATATATGTATTTGAAAGAATTAAATACCTCTGCTACATGAAACCATGCCCTGCTGAACTTTTTCCACACTGGAATCATTGGGTTTTGTTGTTTGTCTGTTTGTTTTTCTTCTCTCATGCATTACATCCTGCCTGCAGTTTCCCCTCATTACATTCTTCCCGGTTCCCCACCCCAGCATCTCTCCTCTCCCCAAAATCTACTCCTCTGTTTCCCTTCTAAAATGAGCAGACTTTGCAAGGATATTAACTGAGCCCAGCATTACAAGTTTCAACAAGATTAGGCACAAATCTTCATATCAAGTCTGGAAGAGGCAACCCAGTAGGAAGAAAAGGGTACCAAGAGCAGGCAGAAGACTCAGAGACAGCCCCCAACTCCCACTGTTAGGAGTCTCACAAAACACCAAGTTATACAATCATAACATATGTGCAGAGGACCTAGCTCAGACCTATTCAGGCTTCCTGTCTCTTGACTTTCTGTGAGCCCCTATGAGCCCTGGTTAGTTGATTCTGTGGACTGTGTTCTCATGATGTCCTCAATCCTCCTGGCTCCTACAATCCTTCCTTCTCCTCTTCCATGGGTTCCCTAAGCCCTGCCTATTGCCAAATATTTGGATGTAGGTTTGCATGTCCTCCCATCCTTTGCTGGATGGAACCTCTCTGATGATGACTGGACTAGGCCCCAATCTTTTAAGTGTAGCTGAATATCATTATGAATTATTTCATTGACTTTTTTAACCTGTCATGTTTGGTTTTATCTTAGGTCTTTGGGCTATCCCTCTGGTTGTTTGCCATCCAGGCAGTATCAGTTAGGGGTTCCCTCTCATGTCACGGGCCTCAGGTTGGGCAAGTCATTGCTTAACCACTACCAACACATCTGGAAGGCAGGACAAACTGTAGGTTGAAGGTTTTGTGGCTGGTATGACACCCCAGTCCCACCACTAGAAGCCTTGCCTGGTTACATAAGATGGCCAGTTTAGGTTCCTTATCCCCCATTACTAGGAGTCTTAACTAGGGTCATCCTGAAGAATCCAGAGAGTTTCCACTGCGCTAGGTTTTCACATCGCCCCCCCCCCCCACAATGCCCCTAATTTCAGTCATCTTTGCCAGTACTCCCTCCCTCCATGCTTCTTTCACTCTCCACCCTGCCCTGCCTGATCCTTCCTGTTCCAATCCCCATCTATCCCAAGCCCACCCTTGAAATCTATTCTATTTCCCCTTCCCAGAAAGATCCACACATTTCCACCCCATCCCCGTTAGGCCTTCTTACTACTTAGCCTCTCTGGGTCTGTGGACTGTAGCATGATTTGTCCTTTGCATTACAGCTAATATTAACTTATAAGTGAGCAAATACCATGTTTGTCTTTCTGGGTCTGGGTTACCTCACTCAGGATGATTTTTTTCACAGTTCCATCCATTCATGATATCATTTTGTTGTTGTTTAAACAAAAAAATGACCAAAGCAAAACAAATTGTAGCTTTCTTGCAGTTGTTGATCTGACAGGCCTCAGGGATGCACATGCTGCATTGTTTTGATATATTAATCTTAATTTGTTTTTATTTCAGTGTACCAGTCTTTGCTACTCAAATCTTGAGCCGATCACTTCTGTAACTTGAAATACCAAACCTTCTAATTCATATTTGATAAATTGAATGTGTTTTATTATTCTCCTTCATCATCCTCCTTACCACCATCCCCTTTTCAGTTACAAATTTTACATTTTATTTTATTTCAATACCCAAGATCCAACATTTTAGTAATGTTCTACTTTGCTGATAGTATAAACCTCAAACCTGAACTCACATAACTCTGACTTCAGTAATATTGTACATTTCACAACTAAGCAATGGGCTATAGTTACCTTTTCTTTCAAAGCAACATTGCAGATCTTTACCATAAGATGTCAAATGTTCCTGGGGTGAGATACAAAGGGATCGATATTTTTGATGCTGAAATAACTTTTTAAATATTATCTTTGAGATGTTGCTATGCTTGATGGGTATTCTACTCCAGTTTACTTCTCACTCAGTCTCACTTAGTGTGGTTTGTACCTTTAAAATGTGTACACTGTTATTTTAGTGAGATCTCAGATAGGAATCAGAACAAGCTAAATGATAATTAAATTGTAGTACAGGTTAGAAATGCTTGAGAAGCCATGATAATCTGGAATAAAGCATTATGTCTAACATAAAAGGACTCATAACTTCCAAGCTAGAAAGAAGTCTGTTGATGAACAAGTCAATAAATTGGGATATGAAAAATAAATCTTATATTGCACAATTTATTCTAGGATGAACAGCAACTACCATGTGACTCCTTGCTTTTTATCTGATTTGACTCATTTTAGGGTTGCCTGATGAATTTTTAGGTAACTCAAGCTGATGCAGGTTGAGTGAGGTATTTTACTGTGGTTGTCTTGACTCTGGGTTTGTACTTGCTAGGTTTGGGGACTCCTCACATTTTTAGACAGAACCTAGAGATGGGACCAAGCAAATAGTAATGGTAACAGAGAAAGCTGATCCATAAGGCAGGGTTTGTTCCCAAGTGGAGATTCCTGCTAGAGAAAAGGAAACAACAACCACAAAAAGCTCTCTGCACACTCCCTTTAGTGGGTTGTGTTTTAAATCACTTTATTTATTTGTACAGCCATTAAATTTTAACCCTGGCCTAAAGATGACTCTACAGTATCAATTGATTTAAAATAACAAGTATTTATTTGAACAAATTGCATAAGGATAGTAAAATAAATGTCAGTATTTGGACAGCTACTTAATTATTTATAAATGAATAAATGAGTCAGCCTAGGGGTTAAATATAGGGCCTCATATATGCTAAACAAATACTCTATCCTTGAGCTACATCCTTATCCTTGGAAACTTATTTTCTAGGTGGAGAAATGCCAGGGACATTATGGAATAAGTCATTTTTACTGACACTCATGGGCTTATGTAGCACTGACTATGTTGTGAGACTGTTAGCGCTATGCTGTTTAGAATTTTGAGGAACAAGATAGGCATTACAAATCTAGATGAGTACATCCTTCCAAATGATACTTTATAATTTAAGATTCTACTCTCACTAGAACTCTCCTCCAACATTATTACAAAAGCTTCCTGAGATTGCATTTTCAGAATGTATGCTGGCTCTTCATAAATTCACTACAACTGAAAGCTCAAGGACTCCAACTCAGCCACCTAGAATCAGGTAAATGTATGCAAAGAGGCCACCAGGAATTCATGGCAGACTTAGAGGTAACAAGGAAAAATATTTATTATCTTGTAGTTTCATTTTCTTCTGTTGCAAAGACTTAAATATTTCTCTTAAAGCATTTTTTAAAAAACCTGGTCATTAGGGATATTTTAATTTTTCTGAATTTTGTAGGAATATTTTTTTTGTCAAGAATTTGTGATCTAAGTTAATTGTACTAAGAGAATAGGTTCTCAATCCTTCCCTCCTTTGTGTGTGTGTGTGTGTGTGTGTGTGTGTGTGTGTGTGTGTGTGTGTGTAACACTTTTTCTTGTTGGAAGCTATTCATGAAGGTGCTGTTGAGCTTGCTGTCAAGCTGCCAGGCCACCTGCAGAACTTTCTGGGAAGCTGTCCACATTGTGTTGTGGAATTTCCCTGGGGTGAGCTCACCTGGATGTCCCACTTTGCCAGGTAAACACTGTAGGAGCCAGGAGAGGAAAAGCACACCTGGAGGAGGGAGGTCTTTCTTAAGGAGCAGCTCCCTCTGCTGGTGAAGCTTGCACTGTCTTCTGGAAAGGGATCTACCAGATTAAGTTCCTCCATGACACACACCTCCATGAAGGGTGGATAAGAGCTAGTAGGTAGCAGGTGACTTGTGTGACCAGAGACGTATCATTTGCAGAACTCTTGTTAACATTTACTTTAATGTGGCTTATTTTTAATCATACTGTAAACTAGTAGAGGGATCATATCAATAACAAAATGAGGGATTCTAGCTTCTCCAGGTATCTACAAACTTAAGTATAATGGCGTTTTCTATGATTCTCACTTATTATTTGCCAATGCAATAATACTCTTTCAAATAAATTAATTTATCAATAAATGGCACTATGTGATGGTGTCATTTAATATTCTCCCCAATAACTAATATCAATTTCTCTTTAGAATTGTGCCTTTAAATGTTTGTGTAAATACAACTTAAAATTAAGACATTTGCAAAATACTTAAAATTTAAGGCAGATTTAACCAACTAGATGCATTTTAGCAGAACAGTAACAAGACAAAGCAAAATCCACAGAATAATGCAGAACTTGTGTATTATTGACTCTGACCTGTAAACGTGTCTCTGCAATGTCACACTTCCAGGTAAATCTGTCACTTGCTATGAGCACTGGGGACCATGCTCAGCACTTAGACCTGTTCATCTTGCCATGACTCAAACCAACAGAATTATATGGAACATTTCTTTAAAGTGAACAATTGTGAGACTAGAGTGTCAGAATCTGACCCAGAGTGAGCTTGCCCTGAGCTGTTACTGTGTTCTAGATCATTTCTTCCTTCTCCATTTCCAAATTTAGAAAAGCCTTGACTTTATCTGTATTGTCCATATTATACCAAAAGGAGATAAAATAAAAATGAACTACTAGGACATAATCACATTCATGCATTCATGCAAAATTATACTGCACATTCATGCATTTTACCAAAACAGTCTGTAGTGGATAGAAACTGATAAACATTTACAAGAAGAACAGATGGTGTTCAGATGAATTGGAGTCAACAACTACTTACCTACTGAGCATTTATATGTATCTTCCATTGCTCCAATAGTAATCTATTGCTATCTGACAGACCGTGGTCTACAAGTGATCTTAGTAACATTATATGATTTTTATAACATTATCTTTGTGATAATTTTTACTTTCTAAGTGTTATAGACAAGCTTATAAAACAAGACCCTTGCTGATCCTGAGGAAGATTCCTTCCCTTATCTCAGACTAATTTGCACCATTTTTATACTTTATTAGGAGCTAGCACCCTTCTGTGTTTGTGTGGTTTTCAGTACCAGACAGTATTAAAACCTGTCTCCATTTCAACCATTTTTCTGTGTCAGCTCACATTAAATTACCAAAGTGGTAGAAGAGCAGAAGAGA